>NC_085140.1:64888382-65215203 GCF_024139115.2 Armigeres subalbatus
TCTATAGAAGTGCTACACTCTGACCCACATTAATAAGTACACCCCATTCTTTGAGGATAACTTGTTTTCTGTTGCACCGATTTTCACCAATTGTTTTGTGTAAATTTAGGAGTTGGATTAACAATAGGGGAAGGGGGGGCAAAATGCCCTAGCTAAGCAAACACTGATTTATTGTCTTATTTGTAACGCTATTCATGGGTATTTTTACATTATGCAACAGTTAAACAAGATAGCTAGTCGATGCCATTCAAAAATTGTCAAAAATCTCAATCATATTGATAATATTCACATTTCAAAAAAGTGGTGATATTCTGTTGCTGGAAAACTCATGAGGCAAAACGCCTTTTAGCTGGCAATTACTAGGGAACAAAGTACCATGCGTCGGCGAATCAGCATTCTGGTATGGATAGTGCGTGGAGACGCAAGTACATTGTAGGTTAGCGCCACTAGGGCGTTTCGCCTCGCCAAAATGTTAGATGTTTCTTCAAAGTGTGGAAATTTTCGGTTTTTCCGACCTTCCCATACACTATTTTGAAACTTTTTTTGCCTAACCTACATAATTTTAGATCTACTTTTGTTACGGCCATCTTAATGACGGTAAATATGACGGAAACCACAAAAGGCGTTTTACATCGGGGGGGCGTTTTGGGGCCTCTTCCCCTACTTTGCAAAATTTTGCCTGTTTATTCCATTTGTTCATTCATTTAACCCTTTTGTTACCGACAGGGTACCCGGGTACCTTTTTCGTTTTCAAGTGATTTTTTTTAGGGTTCTAAACATCGCAGGAAATTGAAACTCCGTGACATCTTCAAACTCGGCAAAATTAAGGTTTGGGTGGTATGAAAATGAAAATCCAGTAAGGGGGGGCTTGGGGAGGGGCTTCTGAATATTTTTACCCCGTAACGTACCGACAGGGTACCCGGGTACCCACGTTTTGGTATGACCATAACTTCGTTAGTTTTCAACCGATTTGGACGATTCTGTTTGCTATGGATTAAGAAATTCATCCTCTATCCGAACCATATCACATAGGACCGATCCGGATTACCCGGTTACCGGAGTTCCGGATTTGCTAGACCATGTCTCAAAAATGGAGAAGTTGATCTTATAGAATCCAAATGATGATTTCTTGTATCCTGAGTTACCAGTTTCGCAGAAAACTCGAGGATTATGACTTCCCAACGTATTAGGACCACGTGATCATATGGACTCGGAACGGACATCCATATGTACGGAATAGGAATAGGTTCCCGTGGGCTCTATAGTGGCCGCAAATTCAATCTGAAGGAACCCTTGCAATATGGGTATCAAAATTTTTGAAATTGTTTCGGAAACATGTTATTCATATAGTTGAGACCATAGGATGGATCAGAACCGGGACGGTCATCCCGGAACAGGTTCCCGGAGGGCCTAAAATAACCATAAATTCATTTGGAAGAAACCCTGGCAATATGGGTATCAAAATTCTTGGAATTGTTCCGGAAACATGTTTTCCATGTAGTTGAGACCATAGGATGAATACCAACCGGAACGGTCATTCTGGAGCAGGTTCCCGGAAGGCCAGTAGGGGCCAAAAACTCATTTAGAATAAACCCTGGCAATATGGGTATCAAAATTCTTGGAATTGTTCCGGAAACATGTTTTCCATGTAGTTGAGACCAAATGATGGATATCAACCGGAATGAACAGTTCTCGGGTGGCCTAAAGTGACCATAAATTCGTTTAGAATAAACCCTGGCAATATGAGAATCAAAATTCTTGGAATTGTTCCTGAAACATGTTATTCATGTAGTTGAGACCATATGATGGATATGAACCGGAACGGTCATTCTGGAACAGGTTCTCGGAGGGCTCGTAGGGGCCAAAAACTCATTTGGAATAAATCCTGGTAATATGGGTATCAATACTCTTGAAATTGTTTCGGAAATATGTTATCGATAAAGTTGAGACCATAGGATGGACATCAACAGGAACAGTCATCCTAGAACAAGTTCCCGAAAGGCCTTTAGTGGCCACAAACTCATTTAGAAGACACCCTGGCATCAAAATTCTTGAAATATTTTCGGAAACATGTTTTTCCAAGAAGATGGGACTGATGTTGGGTTATCAGACTGAATGGCCGTTAGACCGAATGGTTATTGGGTCGAATGACAAGTGAGGAGTGAATAGTGAGAAGTGAGCAGTGGAAAGTAAAAAATGGAAAGAGAAAAGTGAAAAGTGAAATAAAAGAAATGAGAAGAGAAAAGAGAGAAGTGAAAAGTGACACAGTGTTGACCCGATTTTGTCACTCCCCGATTTTATCGACCTCCGACTTTATCACATTTTCGACCCGATTTTATCACGTCCCGCTTTTGTCACGTTTTTGACTCATTTTGTCACCACAAACAATTTTGAAAAGTTTAGTCTTTCTTTTTATTTTTGTAAATTATTCAGCAAACACCAATGATACTTACAGCGCCTGTGGTTCATTTCTGAGTACCTGTTAAGAATTTTTAAGTCTTTTTGACAAAAAATAACGGAAAAAGAAGATAGCAAGAGTTTCTTCTAAATAAGGGGCCCCACGGAAACCTGTTTGAGAATGACCGGTCCATTGTCAAACCATCTTATGGTCTAATAACCCAAAAGATCATGCTTCCGAGACAATTTCATGATTTTTGATTCCCATCCATTGTCAAACCATCCTATGGTCCAACAAGAATTTCATAAATTTTGATACCCATATTGCCAGGATTTCTTCAAAATGAATTTGTGGCCACTTTCGGCCCCACGGGAACTTCCGAAACAATTTCATGAATTTTGATACCCATATTGCCAGGGTTTCTTCAAAATGAGTTTGTGGCCACTTTAAGCCACGGGAACCTGTTCCAGGATGGCCGGTTCGTTGTCAAACCATCCTATGGTCCAATTACTAATCAGATCATGCTTCCGAAACGATTTCATGAATTTTGATACCCATATTGCCAGGGTTTCTTCAAAATGAGTTTGTGGCCACTTTCGGCCCTACGGGAACCTGTTCCAGAATGACCGGTTCGTTGTCAAACCATCCTATGGTCCAATAACTTATCAGATCATGCTTCCGAAACAATTTCATGAATTTTGATACCCATTGCCAGTATTTCATAAGAATGAGTTTGTGGCCACTTTAGGCCCGACGGGAACCTGTTTCCGGAATAACTGTTCCGGGATTTAATTCATAAGATGGTCCTAAAACATAGTTAAGTTATATTCTTTAATATTCCACCGAAGTTTATTAGTTATGACGCAAGAAATCTTCATTTGGTTAAATATATATTTTCAATTCATACATACTTTGGGACTTGGCCCAGTTAATCCGGAATTCCGGTAACCAGGTAATCCGAATCGGTAAGTTCATGCATCCGTAGCAACCAAAATCGTCAAAATCGGTGGAAAACTGACAATGTTATGATCATTTTAAGTCCGTGGGTACCCGGGTACCCTGTCGGTGACGTAAGGGTGTTTTTTTTGTCGGTATTGCGAGAAGATTGAAAAATTCGAACCGGGGTCCGACGGTCGACTGTCGGAAAGCTGTTCCGCAAACGTCAAATCACTTGTTGCACGGTAAAAATGTTTGGTTTATTTTTTCGGAGTGAATGTTGATTATTAAAATCAACGAGAATATGCAACTTTAAACCTGGGTGGTGCGGATAGAATCGATTTGGTTGTCAAACTGAAGCCAAAATTTTCTATTGTGCCGGAGCCAAACATTGAAGATTGTGGTTATGTTCGTTTTAGATCTTATATTGAGAAGTATTGCTATTGTTTGGGGAAAAAATAAAAATAAACTCAGTTTGAGTTTTGTATTCTTTGTAACAAATTAATTAACATTATATTTCGAGTGGAAAAATAGTAGGAATGCAACTAAAAAGCACTCGTTACGAGATTTCATGAGATTCAGCAGCTGATTGGAGCAGGAATGTATGTAAACCATCGTAAAGTCATGTAGAGTCTCGTGCATTTGTGTGCCTTCATGCAGCATGGGGAGATAAATTCGAAGAGCGGGAAATGTTTTGACAGCCAAGAAACTGCAAAATAATTTTGCTTATGGGATTGATTTCAAAATATCCCGCTACTCGCTTGAGAGCAAAAAACTGGCTCTATCCGCAGCACCCAGCTTTAAACGAGTGTTTCATGCCGCTATATTTTTTAAACAAGTTTCATGGTACTTTAAAGGCATTTTGTCATATATTTATGTGATTTTGAAACATTTTAGATTTCTCGAAACTTCTTGATATCAAGAAATATCAACACTTTTCGTACAGTGCATGCCATTTTGAAGTTTCCGACACTCAGTCTGCTTCTTCTTCTTTGCTCCGCAAAATTAGAATTTTTCTCTTTTCTCGCAATAACAAAAGGGTTAAAATAAATGTGTGAAAAAAGGGATGTTCCACATTAATAGATACACTTGAGCAAAAGTTAGTTTTTGTCGTAAAACTTTGATCTATTGAAGTTCTTTGAGCTTATATCGGCACAAAATAGTTAATTATTCAATAGAGCATTACACCCGATTCTGTTTTTACACGGATTTTTTTTTACAAGGCCGTGTAAAAAAATTCCATACAAAATTTTTGCAAAGTTACTCCATTTTACATGATTCTACGAGAAATCATAAAACTTTTTTTACACGGATTTTCAAATTTTGAACTGATAACTTTTTATACACGGAACGCATCCCCCGTGTAAAACAAGAATCGGGTGTACTCAGTTTGGTTTTGTACACCATTTTCATTCATTTAGTCATCGATTTTCGACAGTTTACGTACTGATGTCCACCCATGCTGTTTTGATCACTTTCTTGAACTCCATGGCAGTTGCTTACGTCTTGGCGAAATCATATGCAGGCATGGGAAAAATCAAATTTTCAAATAATCGAAGATGAGCAACACTCTCATGCGATCACAAATCCAAATTATCAATTGATAAAAACTCGCTAGCGAGTGAGAATCGTTCAACAATTGTATCTCGATTTAAGCACTTACCGTTACTTTTTGAACTTATTTCTCTACATAACAATAAAACACAATGCCAAGCATCAGAATGACCTTCATTGTTGACATTAAATTTGTATTGGAAAGGTTTAAATTTAATTGATAATTTTGTGTTTATTATCAATTGATTCCAAAATTTGAAAAGTTATCGCCAAAGAAAACTCGCCTACTTTTCACACCTGAGAAGTTATCAAATGATAACTCCAATCATTATCGTGTGAGAATGATTCAACACAACCCTGATCATATGTATCGCAAATTTTCATGCCAAAAACATTGTAAAGAGTATTAAGCCCTGGTGAAAGAGCAGGCCCCCCGAGTACACGCATGTTTGCCTTCGCTAATCACATTTTTGTGGATTATCTTTCATGTATCGTTGAAACATTAAGTTAGCAGGGCTTGTAGGGCTTGAAATGTTGTTTACTACAACCTGGAAATCCACTCTGTTCATTGTATGATGATTAAGGACAAGGTTGGTGAAGTATCTAAGATGGCCGCTAATACTGGTCGGTCTCTTGAATTGCATGGCGAATTTATTCTTTAAAAACAATTTTACTCATCTAATCTTTGCTTTGAAGCCAAATTATGCTATCAATATCATATAAGATCTGTCACCAACGTCTTATGTTGAAGAAATGCCGTTTTTACGATATTTCATCGAAGACAGAAATTGGGGAAAAATAGGTTGAATAAGGAAGTCCTGTTAAATGGGATATTTATTTCTCAGTAAAAAAAAAACAAATTCAGCCAAGCGTGTGAATGTATTTATGTAATATCAATTTTTCTTTTTCATTCAGTTAATTAAACAAAATGACAAAAGTTTCAATAATATTGCCTAAATTCTGCCTTGATTCAAGTCCCAGAACAAGATATGAACTACAATGAGTGTCGTTCAAATGCTCTAGTTCTAACATTTTTATGGTTTTCAGTAAGAAAGATCAAGAGGATAAACTATTTCAAATAGTTATTAAATGAATGATGTAATTTAAGTCAAAACAGCCTTTTTTAAGCAAGTGCCCGTAAAATTAAACAAAGCCTCAAAACAATTTTCCTAACAATCTAAAGGTGTCAAAATACTTCTTAGCATACAAGTAAATTACATTTAAACACTTTAACTTAAAAACGATGATTATTAATTTTCCAATGGTTTAGTTGCTTTATCTCACGTAAAAAAATGTTGCAAACAAAACCAAGAAGCATTTTTATGTTTAAAATAATGAACGAATAAAGTAGGCTGGCCAAATTTTGCTAAACATTATTATTTCAACCCCTAAATCCGCTCTAAAAATTTTGTATGGATCGGTGTAACAGAAAAATGTTATCATAAAAATATGGGGTGCACCTATTGATGTGGGACAGAGTCTATTATCAACATGATTCAACGATTCAACCATAGTAACCCGGATTTTGCATAAAGGGTTTGTTCGGGACCACGGTATACAGAATCAAGGTAGGCTCGTAATGAAAATGACAGCTTCAGACTGATGTGATTGCTATCGTTTTATGCACGAGTGTAAAAGAAGGCCAAATGAACTCAAGCTTTGCTTTGCTTTGTCTCGTACAGTGACAGCAATGACGTCATTCGTTTACTAAGAAAACAATTCCTGTGGGCTGTGGTTCGATACCGTGAATACTATTTTTTCGTTTGGTTTACTTGGGTTTGCTTGTTCTAAAGTATGAAAAAGGGACCGCCTCGAATAAAACATGTTGATCGTAAGATTTACAGCGCCATTGGCAATACAATGCTTATGCATCTGCTCAAAAATCTTTATTTTTATAAACGCAAAGATTCTGTAACAATACTTCAAAATCTATAAGTAATGCTGCGCTTTGAAAAGTTTTCCTGCACCAAAAGGGTACTTGTAAAATTTTCTAACAACTCTGTATAAAAACATACCAAAACTTATATAAGAACTGGGCATATACGAACATGCTAAATTCTAATATAAATTTTCTATGAGACTTTACATTATTGCAATTTTTTCTAACAAAATTGGTTTGTTAGCTTACATTTTTTGTAAAAAAAAAACTAACAAATTCGCATTTGCCCAGATCTTATACAGGTTTTGGAAGGTTCTTGTTCTTATACACAATGGTTAAAACATCTAACAGTCGCTGGTTGGGTGTGTGATATTAGGCCGATACAAATATTTGAAAACAATTTTTCCCAAAAATAATAAGTGGACAACAATAAAATTGTCAGAAATTTTCGTGGTTTTTGTAAACATTCTTCAACAAATTATTTTTTAAACTAATTAATGATTTGAGTGTATTACTTCTACGTGAAGTTAAACAATTTACAATGATATGGAAATACTAATATCATCTTCCAAACTTAGACGTACATGTTCATGAGAGAATTAGAGGCGAAAGTATAGAATTGATAGTTCCGTTAGGATACGGCAGGCATGAAGAATGTTTTGATAGAAGTCGATTTGAAAGCGAGCGGAGGGCAATATTTGTGATGGCACATATCGCACGACCTTCCTTCTGCCAGACTCCCGTATGAAGGGGATGGAAGAATATCAGTGTGGAAGCTGATAATTAGTGTACTACCCCTGGTGGGGGCGTCCATCAATTCAGCTGTTATTGGTCGACGGTACAGCAGCAGTGTCTTTCTCTGCTTTGTTCTCTCCGATGCAGCTAAGTTGGTTGCGACGAGACGGACGCATGGAGAAAACAGAACTGTGCAATAAAAATCCTATTCGACTAGATGCTGATGTTATAGGGTAAAATTCCCAATAGTGGACCTCCTAATAGCGGAATTTTGCTCTTCCTGTCATAAGGAGTAAAAATTTTCAACATATTAATTCTGCTTGATATCTAATAACAAGTTCTGCATCTCCTCTTTACGATACATACATAAAACACTCAACTCGTTGAAATTAACATTTTAAAGTCTGACTGAATTCGCCCTATAGTAGACCCCCTGGGGGTCGATAATAGGAAATTGCTTCCCTATAGCGACACTTCATTTGATTTTCATGTTTCGTTTCGGGACGTTCTTCTTCCCTATTATAGACTCCACAAATTATTCCTATAACGGACACTCTCGTGTTTATTTTTTATAGAATTGTAAAAAATCATCATATTTTACTTTACATAGCATCTCCAATGCATGTAATCAAATCTTAGGACTGTAAGGTAGGTTCTCCCGAAGGAATTTCATAGCAAAATGTTTACATTGTGTTGTAATAATGCAAAAATGGCTGGGCACTTTACCCTATTAGAAATTTAGAGACAGTACTCGTCGATAGAAAATCCTTCCGCACGCGATGGCATATGAGCAAATCAAACCACCTTCCTTTTGGCAGTGAAGATATATCAGCTTCCACACTGATATTCTTCCCTCCCCCTTCATACGGGAGCTTGGCAGAAGGAAGGTCACAAATATTGCCCTCCGCTCGTTTTCAAATCGACTTCTATAAAAACATTCTTCATGCCTGCCGTATCCTAACGGAACTATCAATTCTATACTTTAATTCTATCATGAACACATGTACGTCTAAGTTTGGAAGATGATATTAGCATTTCCATATCACTGTATTTTTTAAAATTTTGATATTTATTTTTTATTGTTCTTCCTCTCCCTTGATATTTCTAAAACTAGTAGGTCATAATTTCTATTAAATATTTTTAACAGCCTTAAGGAAAATCCTTATAGAATCCAAAACTAAATGTACTCTTTTGTCTATTATATCAATCAAGTCCATATCATGTTTTGTTATTCTGTTCACAGCTTCTGCCCGAGTATACACTAGTACACTACTCCCGACTCACTAAAACCAACTCTTTTTCTCCAGTCAGGCCATCTGGCCCGCAATTAAATAATACTTCGGAGGAAAAAACAAACGAACACTGAGATCACTAAAATATTAAACTAAATTAAGGCATCAGCCGAATCTAATGTTTAGCTTTGCGGATACGAACAACAACGTGACAGCAAATTCAAAAGCAACCATCCTCGCGCATGGTTTGCTGCGATCTTCCAGATTTTAGGACCCTATGAGCTATCATAAAAATCAATATTGGACTTTCATTCGATTACAATTGATTTGGCATTATTTAAGGATTATAAAAAAGAGCATAATTCTTACCCAGTTATATAACAAAAATAATAACGAAATACAAAAAAGTTACAGTTACATTCTGGAGCGACGCTTGCATACTGTCCACAACTTGCAGTGGAACACTCAGTTTGGCAACAAAATAACTAATATGATATAAACTGCTTAACTGCTTAACACCTGCTTAAATGGACTTATGTTGGTTTTTTTGATGTCAATGACACCTCTTTGGTAACGGTGGGGCATATTGCCCAGGCACTTTTTGAAATTCATTTTTTCACTACTTTTCAAAAAAGTTTTATTACGTGTTCTCAGTGATATTTTTATATGACACAGGCAATGCACTTGTGACTTTTTGGACTACCATATAATACAAAGTTAGCATGCTTTGAAAAGTAAAAAGTTTTCATAGGTATTGCCTTAAGGGGGTGGGCATATTATACCGTCTTACCCTACATGCTGTCGGAAAATTAGATGCTCTATAACTTGACAGGGAAAGTCTACTAAGAGAGGATATCAAGTAACAGAGGCAGAATTTCAAATTGTGCGGAGAAAACAAGATTAGTCAAGTTCTACATCGAGTTTTACAGCATATCGAGCGAGATTTTATTTTAATGTAAAAAGTAGAAGGTTGTATCAGATACACGACCGCAAAATTAATGTAGAAATACGTATTAGTGTGCAGCGTTTATCAATTCACGCGCCAGATGACTAATAGCCGAAATGTAGGAAATTAACTGTGTATAACAAGTTTTCAACAAAGCCTGACGAAATTTAATTTTTGAAAGGCCCCTTAGCATTTTTATTCAACTGTTTTAATAGTTCTTGAAATTCTTAAAGAGTTTGTCGATCGATTGATCTTAAAAATCGATTGGAAGAGTTATAAGCCCATACCTCCTGACCACTTTTCGTGACGGTCCCAAATTTGATTCTGCAGAATGACCCCCCTATAATTTCCCGAAGGACGTATTCTACGTCAAAAAATAATTCTGTACACAATGAGGCGACGTAAATATGGTTGAGCTTTCGACAAGACAAAGAAATGTTTGCTTGAGCATTCATTTAATCTTTTGCCCTATTCGCCAATTCACCATTTGCCCTATCGATACTCTTATGTTACCCTTGCGAGCTAAGGCGCAGGATTGACAATCCGGGGACGGCGAGTTCGATTCTCGGTCTGGTATAAGATGTTTTCGGGTGGGAAACATTATCGACACCCAGAGCATAGTGTATCCATTCTACTTGCTACACAAGATACATGACATGGCAGGCATAGAAAAGCTTTCAATTAAACTGTGGAAATAATTATATGAATAATAAGTCGAAAAGCCAGGCCAAGTTCCAGTTGAAATTCCAACCATCGCCACCGAAGCCATCAAAGAAGAAAAAAAAAAACATGATTAATCCTTAGCGGTGATGGTACCTTTCTCGTTCATTATAAAAAAATAGAACTTTGGCCATTTCTTTTGAGCCCTCACTTTCTTGTTTGGTTGTTTGTTTGTTTTATTCAGCTGCAATAATTATTTATATCGCTTTTTCTCTTCTCTCTTTTTTCTTTTTCATTACTTTGTGCCAAAAGATATTATCTCAAGACTGCTCCAGATTTGTTTGAATGTCCAAAGGCTGCAAAATCCGTGTTGAGTTAGGATAAAGTGCGATGAGTTCAATTTGATGAGTCGTGCTCAGTTCAATACTCATGTGACTCTTATGTCCATCCACAAATACAATAATGGGGAATTGCACGCCCGTATTCAAAAGCCACTTGTAGAAATTATTCGTCATATATTCGTAAAACGACTTAAATGTCTGCCAATCTTCATCGGATACACCTACAGACCATCCCTCTGGAGTGATTTCAGCAATTTCACGTGTCATTCTTTTCCCAGGGTACAATACCAAGCTCACCCGCAGCGTTGCATCCAGAATGAGCTGTGTAGCTATCTTTGTCAGAATTACTGTGCAGCAGTGGCGTAGCCACGGGGGTGGTTTTGGGCATAAACCTCCCCCCCAGAGACAACATTTTTAGAAGAATTTTTTTTTTCGAAAAAAAAATTGTTCAGAAAACCCCCTCCAGACCAATTTTCTGGCTACGCCACTGCTGTGCAGTGTGCATATAGCACCGACGGGCCTCTCGAATTCCAAAATTGGCAAATAAATTTAACGATGTTCTACTTGCAGTGTAGTAACTCGTTCTGTCACTGCTGACATAAGTGCTCATTTGACAAAAGAAGTCAAGAAAGAGAGAAGAAAAAAAGACGAATCCAAGTAAAAATAAGAAGAAGACAAACGACGGTGTTAACTTTGACAGATCCTACAGGACAGCATAGGGAGATCATTTTAAAATGCTTATTATAAATTCTAGACAAAATTTAATTAAAATCTGATTGATGTATGGTACGGAAAAAGTTCCGTACTGTATGATAGATACATTTTGGAAAATATTCAAAAATTGAGATAAGCTTCCAGATATGTAATTCAGAGCTTTTTCCGTACCGTACATCAATCAGATTTTAATTACATTTTGTCTAGAATTTATTATAAGCATTTTAAAATGATCTCCCTATGCTGTCCTGTAGGATCTGTCAAAGTTAACACCGTCGTGTGTCTTCTTCTTATTTTTACTTGGATTCGTCTAATGCGCGAGAATCGACCAGCTTTTGGTGTAAACATCATATGCACGCTTTGCGTAATCTACACAGCGATGTTAATTAAAATAAACCCAAATTAAAAATCTCTTCACAATGCTATAATCGACAGTAAAAATCTTGTACCATCACTACAGAAAACGTTTTTAGCTTAAAAAATAATTCTAGCATGAATATATTGATATTTATGATAAACATTATCAGATGGAATGTAATCCCGAATATTGATTATGATTCGATAGCTGATAAAATTCATTAGTGAGTGCATGCTCGAGTTTGACCGCACACATTTGAGAGCTGTTGTGTAAATCATCGCACAGATGGAGTTAGTGAAATAAATTGCCACGAATTTTGAAGAATTGTATATGAGAAGGCACGTCGGTTTGTCGGTGATATAGCATATGTCGGTGCATATAGTACACGTTTTCAACATTCTGTCCGCAAATAGCCTTGAATTCCTTCGGCGCAAGCTTGAAGCCTGACTCGTCGAAATTTTAAACCCTCTCTGGTTCATTGAATATAGACAGGTCAATGTCTTTCTCTTGGAGAGTTTCTTCGACCTCTATAAACCAGCCCGGTGGCATCCCTATCTCACACAATAGGTTTGTTTTGCAGCCAACATTACGCGACCGTATCCCACTGACAGTTCTGTATCCTAACAAGAATCAAATGTGGTGTTTGTAAACAAAACACATACTATCATGAATTTTACACTGAGATGTTGGCTGCAAAAACATGGCGTCGTGCCATCCACCTGCTGTAAACCAGCGATGCAGTGAAAATCACTGCAGTTTTTTAGTCTTTTTTAGTCGAGTCTTATACAATACGGGGATACTGAAATTGTTGTATGAGACTGGCTATACAGACAACATTTATTAATTAACGCAAACTTACATGAAAACATTTTGGGAATGTCTCGCTTCTTCCGGATTTTTTCCGCATAGTCCATGACAGCATGATAAAGATCAGTTTCACTCATTGGAAAACCAGCCCTAGACATGTAGAGGACCCATGTTTTGATCCGTCCTTCTTCTGACGCCGACAAAACTGTACCGGGACCGGGTTTTATGTTTTTGGGAGGAGATTGTATGTATCGTTGAACAGTTAAAAATGGTACTCGAAACTTCTCGGCTGATCTTCGCATTTTCCCGGTTTTTTGCGCCTCTCCAATAGCCTTTGGTTTAAAATCCTCCACAATAATGGATCACTTTTATTTTGCATGTATTTCACTAAAATTTTGTGATGCGTCGTACTTTGAACATTATATAAAACGGATAATACCTTTTTTTTAACCCTTATGTGAGTGACGATTTTTCACACCGTAAACGGGTGACGGGGTATCCGGGTACCCAACCGCCTTACAATGGGCATTTACGTGTCTGTGGGTGTTTGTATGTGTGTATGTTGGTGTGTATCGCTGTGTCTATGTATGCACATGTGTGTGAGTGTGGTTTCAGAAAACCGTGTGAAATCAGAGGCCACTGGGTGGTCCCCTGGAAGATCCGGAACACCCGTAAAAATGGTCAATTCGTAAATTCCATCGTAAAGCGACGGGATTTTTTTAGCACCAATTTCTGGCGAACCCTGAGCATGGCATCGATGCTTTGACCCACATACGGACCATTCTATCCACTGGGTGGTCCCCTGGAATTTTTGGCGAATCCTGAGTGTGGAATTGATGCTGTGAATCACATACAGACCATTGTGTCCACTCGGTGGTCCGCTGGAAGATCCAGAACATCCTTAAAAAAATATTAATTCGTAAATTCCATCGATAAGCGACGAGAATCCTGAGTATGGAATTGACGTTTTGACCCACATACGGACCATTGTGTCCACTGAGTGGTCCCTTAGATGATCCGGAACATTCGTAAAAATGATCAATTCAAATATTCCATTTCTGAAGCGGTAGAATTTTTTTAATAACCATTATGTGCCGTACCCGAAGTATGGAATTGATGCTTTGACCCACATGTTTCGGCAAAAATTTGTTTCATAAAAATGACGTCGCTTCAGATTGCGAATTGACCGTTTTTACTGGAATTGGGTCCTAAAGCCCTACCTCGTTTATGGTTGCAAACGATAGTGCATCGGTCAAGAATACTTGAACCGATGTTATAAAAAATCTGGTAAAAGTCTAAATCAGTAAAAATAATATATTTATGTTTAATAAACTTTGAGGCAAATATTGGCCTGTGTGTGTGTTTCAGAACGAATCAACCATCAGCCCAAAACGTCAGGCCCATATTTTAACTGTCAAAGGTTGAGTCAAGTGCCCTTTCTAGTGCGTTTGAATCCTTACGTCAAACAAGACCGAAAATGTCGAGGAAGCATTTTCCATCTATTTTCAAATTTCAAATTAAACAATGTTGCTTTCAATGTTTGAGTCAAAAGAAAAACTGACGCGTTCAGGATGATTAACTTCATCGTTCCCTGAAATAAAATCGAATATCGGTTCTTCATTATAGGACCCAATTCCGGATTTTCGAGGGGACCTCCCAAAGGGCACAACGGTTAATTTTTGGGTCAAAGAATTAATGTCATGCTCAGGGTTTGGCAACAAATGGTTTAAAATAAGAACCTGACGTCTCATGATGAAATTTACTAATTGACCATTTATACGGATGTTCCGGATCTTCCAGGGGACCACACAGTGGACACAATAGTCCGCATGTGGCTCAAAGCATCAATTCCATACTCAGGTTTCGGCAGAAAATGGTTCTAAAAAATCGCGTCGCTTTACGATGTAATTACGAATGACCATTTTTACGGATGTTCCGGATCTTCCAGGGGCCCAGTGGACAGAATGGTGCGTATGTAGGTCGAAACATCAATTCCATACTCAGGGTTGGGCAGAAAATAATTGTAAAAAAATCCCGTCGCTGTACGATGGAATTTATGAATTGACCATTTTTACGGATGTTCCGGATTTACCCAGCGCACACTATGGTTCGTATGAGGGTCAAAGCATCAATTCCATACTCAGGATTCAGCAGAAAATGGTTCTAAAAATCCTGTAGCTTTACGATAGAATTTACGAATTGATCAATTTTACGAATGTTCCGGATCTTCCAAGCGACCACCCAGTGGACACAATGGTCCGTATGAGGGTCAAAGCATCAATTTCATGCTCAGGATTCGGCAGAAAATGGTTCTAAAAAAATCTTGTCGCTTTACGATAGAATTTACGAATAGACCATTTTTACGAATGTTTCGGATCTTCCAGGGGACCACCCAGTGGACACAAAGGTCGGAAGTGGGTCAAAGCATCAATACTCTACTCAGGGTTCAGCAAAAAATGGTTCTAAAAAAATCCAGTCCCTGTACGATGGAATTTACGAATTGACCATTTTTTACGGATGTTCCGGATCTTGCAGGGGACCCAGTGGACACAATGGTTCGTATGTAGCTCGAAGTATCAATTCCATACTCAGAGTTCAGCAAAAAATACTTCTAAAAAAATCCCGTCGCTTTACGATGGAATTTACGAATTGACCATTTCTACGGATGTTACGAATCTTCCAGAGGACCACCCATTAGACACAATGGTCCGTATGTAGGTCAAAGTATTAATTCCATACTCAGGGTTGGGCAAAAAATAATTCTAAAAAAAATCTCGTCGCTGTACGATGGAATTTTCGAATTGACCATTTTTACGGATGTTCCGGATCTTCTTGGGGACCACCCAGTGGACACAATGGTCCGTATGTAGGTCGAGGCATCAATTCCATACTCAGGGTTGGGCAAAAAATAATTCTAAAAAAATCCCGTTGCTGTACGATGGAATTTACGAATTGACCATTTTTACTGATGTTCCGGATCTTCCAGGGGACCACCCAGTGGACACAAAGGTCGGAAGTGGGTCAAAGCATCAATTCTCTACTCAGGGTTCAGCAAGAAATGGTTCTAAAAAAATCCCGTCGCTTTACGATGGAATTTACGAATTGACCATTTTTACGGGTGTTCCGGATCTTCCTGGGGACCACCCATTGGACACAATGGTCCGTATGTAGGTCGAGGCATCAATTATATACTCAGGGTTGGGCAAAAAATAATTCTAAAAAAAATCTCGTCGCTGTACGATGGAATTTTCGAATTGACCATTTTTACGGATGTTCCGGATCTTCCTGGGGACCACCCATTGGACACAATGGTCCGTATGTAGGTCGAGGCATCAATTATATACTCAGGGTTGGGCAAAAATAATTCTAAAAAAATCCCGTTGCTGTACGATGGAATATATGAATTGACCATTTTTACTGATGTTCCGGATCTTCCAGGGGACCACCTAGTGGACACAAAGGCCGGAAGTGGGTCAAAGCATCAATTCCCCACTCAGGGTTCAGCCAAAAATGGTTCTATAAAAATCTCGTCACTTCACGATGGAATTTACGAATTGACCATTTTTACGGATGTTCCGGATATTCCAGGTGGCCACCCGGTGGCCTCTACAACACACACATCTCCAAAAATATATACATGCACTTGAGCAGCCTTTGTCCCAGTGACATACGCAAAGATTCGTATAATCAAACACTCATATAAATATACAGGCCCTCTGTTATATGGTTGGGTACCCGGGTACCCCGTCATCCGTTTAAGGGGTATACATAGTTTTCGACCCCTAATAAGCGCTCTAATCGCAACCTGGACCTCAAACTTTGCCCGTCTCTTCGTCTCAACATTCTACACTGAAAACCAAAACTACCCAAAAGTGGGTTGTTTGCACTCAAAACCGTAGTTTATGCCAATAACCCAAATTTGAGTAAAATGACTTTTCTGGCACTAGGTAGTTTGCCTTTAATCCCAATTTACCCAAAGCTGAGTTTAATTTATCCAAAGCGGACCTTAATCAACCCAAAATAGAGAATATTGAATTTACTCAAATTTGAGTTATTGGGCTGAGCAACCTCGGTGAGGTGTTTGCATCTTGCTCTAGTTTTGATAGCAATCATGGGAAAGAAAGGGAAAACTACCCAAATTTGGGTAAATTTTTTCTGCGATATTCTCATCAGTGCGTATATTGAACTCAAAGTTTGGGTTGATTTATCTGTCCGTGTACGAGATGTCAGAAAGTTTCATAGTATTTGAACTTATCTACAACAAGTTATTTAACTTTCAATATCAGAATGGGTACCCGGGTACCCCGTCACTCACATAAGGGTTAACCTCATCTTATATGAACAGAACATGTGTACTGCGTAGTTTACAGTAACTTAACCCTCTTATTTTGATAGAATTCTGGTGCAAGAGCAATTTCAATTAAGCTTGAGATGCGTTATTGACAGGACTGATTAACAAGCCCTTTGGACAATTGGCTTATTGTTCCGCGAATAAGGTCAGTAAGAATTGAGTGCAATTCTGAAATATATTCAATACCGACCCGACCAACTTCATTTCGCCTAAAAATGATTAATTCTCTAGTTTTTTTTACATTCGCAATTTATTTAGAAGACGATTAATATCGATTCTCCAGAGGAGGGGTCTCAAGTCACCATAGAAACATTTTTTGTTTTCAAAAACATCCATATACTAGATTTGAGTCCAATTGTGTGATTAGTTCTCGAGTTATTCAGAAATTTCGATTTTTTTTGTATGGGAGCCCCCTTTCCGAAGGGGAACGGGTCTCGAATCATTTTAAAAACCTTCCCAGGCCCTGAAAACCTCTGCATACAAATTATCACGTCGATCGGTTCAGTAGTTTTCGAGTCTAAAAGGGTCAGAAAGACAGAAATTCATTTTTATGTATAACGAAGAAGATAAAAAATCAAATTTAGTCCCACGCTGGCATATTACAGTCTCGTTCGTGATTACTGAACGAATCAGACTTCCTTGATAGAAGTTTTATATAGAAGTCTCGACAAATAAAATTCAAACTTCCGAAAGCACGATGTCAACAACTGGAAGGATGCTCGGGAAATGAGTATGATAAGCTGCTGCTCGATTCATTGTGTACACACCACATTATCTCTTCTTAGATGCACCCTGTCTTCGTCTGGTCTCATATTTATTTATCAAATAGCGTCGTTAGAAATGGAAAAGGTTGGAGATGTAGAAATATGGACTTTAAAAAACTATCCATTCAAGCAATGATATAACCACAAACAAGCAGATATAACACTCACGAATGTTTCATCGTACTCTGCTTTACAGGCGAATGGGTTTTGTTCGAGTTTAATATTTAGTCACTTCCGCCATAAGGTCCGTAATATACCAAAAAAGGTGTAAACAACAGCCATGTCGATATAGTTCGCTGGACGATAAATTTGATTGGAAATGTAAATGGTATGTCTGTTTGTCTGTGATATAACATTATAACAGTGTAGTGAAGATGACCCGTTGGCTTACGCGTAGGTAATGAAAATTCCTTTTTTCTAAACATGCGCCAGTTATCTGTTTTCATCTATGCTTCACTGATAAGCAATTAATATTCAAAGCTAAGGATTTATCTTCGCAAGAACTAATACTTGAACTATTTAATTAATTTATTCAACGAAATTAATTTCGCTTAAAACCAATTTAATTCACTAATGCATTTAAACCATAAAAACAACCACTTAGTTAAAACACACTCAAAAAATAGCAGATAATGATCTAAGAAACAATTGGCTGCTCGTTTTGCAATTTCTAGGAAGATCATGTGTCACATTTAGTTAATATTGTTATCAAATAGCAAAAACATCGATGGTCGAATTACTGTTAATCACTTAGCATTATTGTAAGCACATAAAACTGTTTAAAATGAAAATAAGAAATCGAAATCAACACACTTTCGTGGATGTGAAAAAGATACTCGCATTTAGCATTCCTGTATGCGGTAAAGCGTAGCTAGATTCAAAAGCATACGACACGAAACCAAAGGTTGAAACTTCAAGCTAATCTGTCGATAATGAGCCAAATATTGTCAATAAATAACTTTACCCCCACCTTCCCTATGAAAAGCTTTTGATCCTCACTGTAATTCTCCATTCACCTGGGACACCAACCAATAACACCATACCCGACAACTTTACACCAGCAGGATAAATTTTTCAATTTCAATGACAATGTTGAACATGCAACCACGACCTATGCCGTCATGAAAAGATTGAACAATTGGTATTTTTCTTTTTCTTATCAACATTTAAATATTTTTCCGATGTTTTTTAAGAAGGTTCTTTCTACGGTTCCACAGCGAAAAAAGCTTTTCGCGACCCACCACTCGAGTGAAGCTTTCCACCACATGCAATGAAAATCCCTTCCCCGGTAAAAGTCTGCTGATGGTGTGCAAAGCTACAATCGATTCACTGGGATAATTCTATTATATTTTGAATAAAAGATTGAATGAAGAAAAATTTCTCCTGCACAAGTTTTAGTATTCTATGGTCATAATCACACCAAGTTATATTTTGTTTACCAGTTTTCGCGATTGAAACGTTAGTTAGGGTGTAAATTATCATACCGTAACATGTGGTACAATTACACGTTTGAGAAAAAAAAATGTATGTTGAAATACAGATATGTGATCAATGTGATGAACTAAGCTGGTTACTGTTATTAATTGTCAGAGTTTATCAGTAGAGAAGTTAAGTCAGTTTTTTCATCCATTCCATCAAAAAATGTTACCCCCATACCTCAAGCTAGTCAGCGATGAATCAAAATATCCTGAACTTATAAGAAAACAAAGAAAATTCAACAATGTGTAACACGTTTAGTGGAAATCTAACTCAATTGATTGCATTGTTGTACAGAATAACGTTGCGATAACACAACGAATTAGATAACGATATTATTTCGAAAAATTGAAATCGTCAAAAAATCGACAAATGTATTGTTATTTATCCGAAAATTCCTTAGGTTGATGACGACTTGATGAGAAATGTTCTTTTTTCCTATGTCTTATCTACTCTTAAAAATAAAAGTCTAACCTGAACACACAATTAACAGGTTATTAAAAAACTGTGTCAGGCCAATTGGTCGAATACCGTTGGGTCGAATGGCATTTTGCCGAACACCCTTTGGCCAAACGGGTCAAGTCTAATTTGATTTGTATATTGCAAGTAGCGAAAAGTAAGAATGGCGAATTGTGATGTTCCTGCATAAAACACAGAAGAAGTTAGAAGTCAGAAATGACATTTGAGAGAGAAATTGAAAGTAAGATTACAGCTTCAAGCTCAAATTTAAAGTTCGGTTATATTTACAACAAACAGAATACACAGAATACAATTTGTGTACAACACCAGCAATTTTGTGGTAATCGAGCAGACTTGGTAGTCATATGGCAGTCATACTGCTTCTGCCTCATACGCAGGAGGTCGTGGGTTCAATCCCAGGTCCGTTCCATTCTCCTACTTTGTATCTTTCTCTATATGTCTTCATGTTCTAGCAATTGCTAGAACTGGACTTCCATACCGTTTCCGTTTCTATTCCTATACCTTCAACTTGAGCATTCTAACAGTAACCTGCTAGGATTGGAAATAAACTGTAAAGCTCGTTTCCTACATCCAATTAGAAATTCCATCAGTTGCTTTCTCCTATCTATCACATTGGCAGCTCGTTAACCAAGCCGGACCTTTGCCTCTCGAACCTAACCCAACAATTCCAACAAATTCCGCACGAACTCGTGGCAAGTGCAGAGGTATATTCGGCTTGCAGTGGGCGAGTGACTGCATCATCATTTCCTCCCCCTTCCCTACATTGACTTGCATTCTGACGTGGCAGGCGCCGGTATGACCTTACAATTGAGATCACCAGTACTTGTACATTGAAGATGTGTGCTAGTCCCAAGCAAACATCTGTTGGTTCTCTGTGCAAGAACAGCTGATCTGGTCATAATGGAGTAGCAACTACGAGCAGTCAATCAAGCTCAAGCTCAAACTCAATTGATAATTTGGCGTCAGCAGTTAAAACTATGATTGGAGAGGTTACTCAGTTAAAAAATGTCAGTCAGTTTCAAATATTACTAAATTTTACATGTATTTTATCGTCTTGAAATTGTTTAGTAATTTTTTGAGAAAGCCTGTAAATTTCTTCATGTATACTGACCCCACAATAAAGAGTCATATGCTAATACGAGTCATTTCCAATAGAACACCATGCGAAGTGGAGTGACAACGTATTGTTACAAAGTGACCGATTTATGTGGGGTCAATGTAGATATTTCATCGGAAATCCTTTAAGTAATGCATTCCCAAACTCCTCCAGTAATTCCTTGGAAAAATCCTCAGCAAATGAATCTAGACATTTCGTAGGGAATTCCTCCAGAAATTTCATGGAAATTACCCTCAGGAATTTCTCTCAAAAATTCTTTCGAAAATGTCTACAGTCTTTAAAAAATCTTCAGGAAATTGTTTTAGGAATAAATTCAGAAGTTCTTTCACAGTTTCCTCCAGGAATTCCTTGCAAGATTCTATGACAAAAATATTAAATTTCTTTAAGATTTTTTTCAGAAATTTTTTCGTACCTGTCCTTTGGGTTTTTCTTCCTAAATTCGTTTAGGAATGCTTTCCTAAATATCAACGAAAAATGCTTCGCAAATTCCTTAGGGAATTTCCTGTTGGGAATTTCTTTAAATATTCCTTTAGGTTTTAGGAGAATTCCTTCGAACATTATTTTAGGAGTTTCTTAGAAAATTCATATTCAAATATCTATGGAAATTCTTCAAGGAATTACTTCGTAGATATTTTTTTGGAAATTCTTGAGAGGAATTCCGAAGAATTTCGTAGAATTTCTTCTTAGAGCTTTCGAGGGAATTCCTGGAGAAAGCAAAAGAATGTACAAAATAAATTCAAAGCGAAATTTTCAAAATTATTCCTGGAGAAGTTCCTAAAAGAATATTAGGAGGAATTTCCGAATGAATTCTTGAAAGAATCTCTGAAGAAGAATTTGAAGTGATTTTCGAAAAGAATTTTTAAAAAATCTGCAGGATTTCCTTCGGAAATGTACTTCTACATGAAGGCAGCAATTTCAGGAATTCTGCCGAAATGGTTTCGGATGTTTCTCTCAACATTTATCAAAATTATCGGAAATTTTGGTATTTATGTATAGGTACCTAAGTTTCAGGAAAAATATTCAATTTGAAAAGTGGTAGGTACTGTGCTTCTAGAATTTGTGCTGCTTCGTTGCAGAACAGGGATCAATTCTGGTAGTTTTCGTTACCGTCACGTGAAAACGAAAACAGTTTCATTTTCATTTTCAAGATACCAAATGAAAATGTAGCGGTGACCTGTCACATTACAGGAAGTCATGATGGAAATGTTGCTATGTTGTGAAATCCAAATTTCTAAATAGTTTTTATAGTTCTGTGCAAATAACGTTGACGATTCGATAAAATGATTGTTCCTGATGTTCAAGTTATAAGTAACATTATTGAAGAAGAAACAGCTTGTTCACAATAGTTTGATGCGCTTTACACGGTGTCTTTATCCGAAGGGGTTTATTTAAAAAAAAAACAGTGTCTTTAAAACACCCACTGCCACTACACGAAAGTATAGGTTTTCCTCTTTCACGTAGGTGCATTTGTATGTATGTTCGTATGTTCTATGGGGGGTTTAAATTGGCTATCATTCGAGATTTGAGAAAAATAGTGAAAAAAATAAAAATTGTTCTAGATTCCCCGATAGAACATTTTAGTTAGATCTTGATGCAACTTTTTCGTGCTTTGCTGGTTTTCCAATGCCTTTAATGAAACTGCATAGAAACAAGGTGCTTTTAGGAAGATGTTGCGTGTGCTACTTGGGAGACTTTCGCGTGGTGGGTGTTTCAGAGGTACTAATTTTTGAGAAATTATGGTTTTTTCTCATAGAAACACCGTGCTTTCATGAAATAAAATTCCGTGAAAATTTGGCCGAATTAAAGCTTCAAGTTCAATTTCCGTCTTCTGTCGGTTTTGCAAGGGCTCTATCAGTCTCAAGCCAGCAGGCTTGTACAGAAATTCTGATGCATTATATCACGAATTATTTGAATCGAAGCTAGGACCAGTCCAGTCTTCCATTTCGTAGCTGCATCAGCATTGTTGAGATTAGGTGGAACGTAGGGCCAATCGTTCTGGCTAGTTGCAGTGAAGATCTCTTCTACTTGAAACGCCACGAATTGAGGATATTGTAGACTGTAAGATCGTAACCAACACAGCACTGTCGAGATAGACGACAGTCCAAAATGTACCCCTTAAGCTTTTTCGATGTTTTCATATAAATAAATAAACAATATAAACAAGAATACCGAACCGTAGATGCATATTTACAAAACCATCTACATTTTACAATGATTTCATTTCAAAACAAAAAGGTTTTCATTACTTTTTAACGCATTTAAAAAATATTTTAAAAATGGTCCTGAGGCAAAACGCCCGAATCGTGGTGTAAAATTTACTCTATTGCATGTAAAATAATGGTGAACGCATGGTTGTTTGTTTTTTGTAATAATGTAGCAATGTTTTTTTCTTAATGAATTGAACTACAATCATACAGGTGAGGTGGAAGAATCGCAAATCGTTAAATTTGAGTGAATATGAAGGGATTTTGCTCATTTTTTGCAATGGAGTTCAACTAAATCTGAAATTGTAATTGTGTGGCCCCAAAATGGCCGGAGCGTAATGTTATGACAGCAGCTCTCCGTGGGTGTGTGTGCACGCTACGGTGGTCTGACCAGAAGAGGCCGAGTCATGGATTGCTGCGCACTGATCGACACGCTGAGGTATTATGTATAATCACACGCTGATGGTAACTTACTCAAACCCCACAGTAATGGTAATAATCGTTCATGAATGTCTCACAACAAATTATATGAGTGAGGCAATGGCCTCACCCTCAATTGCCCCAGGAGTTGCGTTATGAACTGTTCTACCCTGTTCCGAAAATTATAAAAAAAATATAAAAAACTTATAAAAACTACAATTAAAAAAATCACGTAATGAAACTTAAAAAAAAGAAGTCCGATTGCCCAGATCCGGAGAACGTGAATTCCGAGCCGTGGACCCCACGACCAATTGGTGTGGCAGTGTTAACACTGCATTCAAGTATAACATCTATCACAGCGGCGGTGGAAAAGCAGAGCATGGAGTTGGTTTCGTAGTGATGGACAAGCAGATGAAGCGAGTGATGCGGTGGAAACCCATTAGCGAACGAATCTGTGTGTTAAGGATACGGGGCAAATTCTTCAATTACAGACTAATCAACGTTTACGCACCGACAAACGATAAATCCGACGACGTGAAGGACACGTTTTATGAATGTCTTGATAAAGCCTATGGAGAGTGCCCAAAGCAGGACGTGAAAATTGTTATCCGAGACGCTAACGCTCAGGTCAGTAGAGAGGACTTTTTCCGTCCCATATTCGGTAGGGAGAGCCTTCACTCCGCTACCAACGACAACGGCCTACGGCTAGTAAACTTCGCTGCTGCCAGAGGGATGGCCATCAGTAGCACCTACTTTGCACAAAAGAAGTCCGAACGTTGACTCTGATCACTACCTTGTTGTCAGTAAAATTCGATCACGGTTGTCAACTGTATCGAACGAAAGATCACAGCGAACGATGCGTTACAATATCCAGCGATTGTCGGCGGAAGGAGTATCGGCTGAGTACCGCCAGAAGCTCGACGAACGGATAAGTGCAATCAACGTTAGCGACAACATCAACGATCTATGGAAGTCGATCCATGGAGCGGTGAGCACAACAGCACGAGAAGTGGTAGGCACTGCACAGAGGCAACCCAGGACGGGTTGGTTCGATGTGGAGTGTCAGAGAGTGACAGACGAGAAAAACGTTGCCAGAAGCCGGATGTTGGTGTCGGGTACCCGATCGAATAGAGATCGGTACAAGGAAGCAAGCCGAAAAATGAACCCACCGCAGGAAGAAGAAAGAATATGAAGAACAAGTGATTAGCGAGGCGCAGGAAAAAATGGAGCAGAACGATATGCGGAGGTTCTATGAGTCTGTCAATGGCGTGCGGAGAAAGACAGCGCCATCTCCCGTCATGTGCAACGACCTACAAGGGAATTTGCTGACAGATAAAACCGAAATGGCTGCCAGGTGGAAGCAACACTTCGAGACTTTGTTGAATGGAGGAAGTGACGGTGCATCGGTGAGCAGAATAAATATTAGCGGCGATGGACAAGCTGTGGAGTCACCTACACTAGATGAGGTTAAAAAAGCTGTCAAAGAGCTGAAAAACAATAAGGCTGCGGGGAAGGACCAGCTCCCGGCTGAACTTCTCAAACATGGCAGTGAGCAGCTTTATGAAGTTCTGCACCATATTATGTCAAAAATATGGGAAGACGAGGAATTGCCTGCTAGCTGGTTGGGCGACCTCATCTGCCCTCTCTTTGAGAAAGGGCACAGACTGGAGTGCGCCAATTATCGAGGAATAACCCTCCTTAATTTGGCGTACAACCGCTTGAACCGCTTGAAGAGTCCTTCGTCTGCGAATACCAGGCAAGTTTTCGTTAGGGCCGATCAACGACGGATCAAATGTTTATCCTGAGACAAATCCTTGATGAATTCCGGGAGTACAACTTGCAGACACATCATCTGTTTATTGATTTCAAGGCGGCGTACGATTCAGTGAAACGCAATGAATTATACCAAATTATGCTTGAACATGGTTTTCCGGCGAAACTGATACGGTTGATTTGTATAACGTTGGATGGATCGAAATCAAGTGTAAGGGTTGCGGATGAAATATCGACGTCATTTGTTACCTTAGATGGATTAAAGCAGGGTGATGCACTCTCGAACCTACTGTTCAATATAGCGCTCGAGGGAGCGATTAGGAGAGCTGGTGTGCAAAGAAGCGGTACCATTATCACAAGATCGCATATGCGCCTGGGATTTGTGGACGATATTATCGGGATATTATCGGGATTGATCGCCGTGCCGTGGAAGAGGCTTTTGTGCCTTTTAAGAGGGAGACAGCGTGGATTAGACTCACGATCAATTCCAGCAAAACGAAGTATATGGTCGCTGGCAATCAACGTGGGTTCATTAGTGGTGTGGTGGTGGTAGTGAAGTAGTGCTGGATGGTGAAAAATTCTAAGTTGTGGAGAATTTGTGTATCTTGGAACATTAGTGACGTGCGATAATGATGTTACCCGCGAGGTGAAAGGCGTATTGCAGCTGCAAATAGGGCTTATTACGGACTTCGTAACCAGCTTAAGTCCCGTAGTCTGTAAACGAAAACAAAACTCGCGCTGTATACTACTCTGATTCTTTCGATGGCTTTATACGGTCGTGAAACATAGACGTTGAAGGAGGCTGATCGGAGAGCTTTCGGAGTGTTTGAGCGTAAGGTGCTGCGGATAATACTCGGCGGTAAACAGGAGAACGGTATCTGGCGGCGTCGCCTGAATCACGAATTGTACCAGGTATATAAAGGGCTGGATATTATTCAGCTTATACAACACGGCAGACTACAGTGGGCTGGGCACGTTGTTCGTATGCCGGAAGAACGTCAAGCGAAGATAATATTCAGTAGAGAACCCTGAAGAGACCGCAGGCTTCGTGGAAGGCCGCGTACACGATGGCTTTTTGCAGTTGAAGAGGACCTGAGGGCGCTCAATGTTCAGGGCGACTGGAAGCGATTGGCCCAAGATCGAGTCCAGTGGAGAAGGATACTCCATTCGGCGTAGGTTCATCGAAGAGCTGTAGCCCATCAAGTATCAAGTAAGTATGTGTGGAGTGCAATCCGCACTACAGAAACACATAATGGGCAAAGTAATATACTTCTGTTCAGATAGCCAAGCAGCTATCAAAGCCCTCACTTCGGCCAACTCAAGGTCGAAGTTAGTAATCGCATGTCGAACTCAAATTGAGGAACTGAATTCAGTTAATACGTTACACCTTATATGGGTACCTGGCCATTCTTCCATAGCTGGAAACGAATTGGCTGATGAGTTAGCTCGCAATGGAGCATCACAAGACTTTTTTGGTCCTGAGCCAGCTATTCCAATATCCAAGTGTTGGGTGAAGCGTTTGATTAGCTCTTGGGCTTCCACTCAGCACAAACGGTATTGGAGTAGTTTGGATTCATGTCGACAAACAAAATTGTATATCCGAGAGCCATCTGCGGTAGTAGCAAACTATTTAGCTAATCTGACTAAACAGAATTGCAGTGTTTTAGTTAAGGCCTTGACAGGCACTGCCGACTAAACTATCACATGGCAAATATTCAAAGTGTTGAATCTTTTGATTGTGATGGTTGTGAATCCGATTATGGAGCAAAATACGTATTTGTAAAAGTAATACAAAGTGGTGGAATTAAATGGAATTGTGCTAAACTCGTTTTATCATTCCACTAAAAAAGAGCTAAATAATTTTCTTGAAGATTCTGGTGTTCCACGACCCTTGGATTTCCGATGATGTTTCTTGTATTATTTGAGCTACGGAATCTAGAAGAGTTCAAAAGTGTATGGAAATATATTTGCACTCGTCAACACAACACTCCTTCTTGGTACAGCATGGCCATTTCCAGTGCAATGTTATACAGTTTCTGCACAGATTTTTTTATTCATCAACGTTCTCGTACCTTCGATATCGAGGGCCTTGAACTGAACAGCACGCTATCATGTGGTTGACCTTGTCACAGTACCTACAGATAGATTTTTACATTAGACTCCGACCCGTCTTACTCAGCTATTGACAACAACTACTTTCCGGGATGTTTCCACTAAGTGCACTTACAGCTTCAGTGTTTCCTTTTCCGGTTTGTTTGCCATGCATTGGTGAAGTAACTTCAGAACTCATCACCACTAACTCGGTCAAGGAAGTGCTAAAGATCGACAAGCTGACATATTGACACTTGATTTTTCAATGAGACAATGCATTTTGAGTTAGACGAAAGTTTATCAACGAACTCATACAACAATGTTGGAATCCACAGATGATCGACAAGATTGGCTATTAACAAGTAATCCAAAACGTTCGGCACTGCAGAGGTAATTTACGACAGCAAGTTGTCAGACTTTGGAAGAGGAACCACATGTGGTGAAAAAAGAGTGAATTAGGATTTACGGTCAACCATACATCCTCCATAAGATTCCATTACGTAGGGTACTGACTGTGGCATCAACAACCAGTTTCACACTGCATTTAAAGAATTCCTTTCCGGACTGCGTTGTAGCTGTACTAGGTTTTCTGAATCGCTGAAGCCGCACGCGTCCATAGAGCTGTACACAAGGGGCCAGCCCTGTGCGCCTTCGAAGAGATTGACATCACTTGTTAGGAAGCCTTTTCATCTTTTTCATTGTTTTATCTTTCATCCTTCGTCCACATCCTTCTCCCTCTCCCTTATTCCTTCTTCTTTCTTCCTTCTTTCTACCTCTTCCTTCTTTATACCTCTTCCTTCTTCCTCTTTATCCCTCCTTCTTCTTTCTTTCGTTTTTTATTTCTTCCTCTTTCCTCTTCATCTTTCTTCTTCCTTCTTCCTATTTTCTCCTTTCTTCCTTTTACTTTCTCCCATCCTTCTTTCTGCAACGTTAGAATTGTAAAAAATCAAGTATTCGCTGGCGGAGTGTTCGTACTTCTTCTTCTATATAATAAAAATGAGTTGAGATTTCCTTCCTGACGATTTAACTCGCGAACGGGTTGACCGATTTGCAAGATTTTTCCCCCAATCGATTCGATTTGTGATCCACAAGGTTTGTATATACAAAAAGTTGCTGAATTTAACGGGGAAATATAAAATAAATAATAGAATGTAATTTTTGGCCAGCTGTTGAGGAAAACAAAATAAATGCACGGAAATTGATCTAGAGTGCGGTGTTGCAAATAGATCATTGTGACATTTGCAACACCCGGGCAAAGCTGGGTTTCTTTCGCTAGTTTTAATATAAATATAATTCCAATATTTATTGCAACCATATTAAAAACACGAATTCACGTTTATCACATTATAATCGAAATTGCGTTTTATTTTTCTATTTTTGGAATGTGGCCATACTATCCAGCAACACTTCCAGAACAACTTTCTCGCCGAAATGACACTTTCCGAACCAACACCCACAGCAGTGAGGTCACCATGTCAACAGCGTGTGCCTCTCAGCTGCTTGGCTCGAAATATAAATACCTACATAGTAATCGCAGTTTGCCCTCGCCTGCTCCTGCTAACCAACACAGCCAGACTGGGGTGCTACAAATGTAAACAAACAAACTGTTTTTCCCGCATCTCACCGAGAAATAAATTTTCTCATTTTCCTCAACACGGCTGTGTGGGTGTTGACGACGACGCTGAGACGGAGAAGAAAACTCTCTCACCCACAAGATATCCCAATGCTGGAAGCTAAATTTGCACCCCGTAATAATATTATTTTTTATCATAATAAAATAAGGCCAATTTTTTGTTACAAAAGTAAAGTCAACTTGGGGGAGTATATAAATTTTAACATAATCT
Organism: Armigeres subalbatus; assembly: GCF_024139115.2. Classification (NCBI taxonomy): domain Eukaryota; kingdom Metazoa; phylum Arthropoda; class Insecta; order Diptera; family Culicidae; genus Armigeres; species Armigeres subalbatus. Next base: position 64,917,463 of record NC_085140.1, read on the forward strand.
GTTAATCCCCACGTGTTTTTAAAATGTATTAATCTATATAATAAAAATGAGTTGAGATTTCCTTCCTGACGATTTAACTCGCGAACGGGTTGACCGATTTGCAAGATTTTTTCCTTTATCGATTCGTTTTGGGATCCACAAGGTTTGTATATACAAAAAGTTGCTGAATTTTACGCGGAAATATAAAAAAATAATAGAATATAATTTTGGGCCAGCTCTGTTGAGGAAAACAAAATAAATGCACGGAAGTTGATCTAGAGTGCGGTGCTGCAAATAGATCATTGTGACATTTGCAACACCCGAGCAAAGCTGGGTTTCTTTCGCTAGTTTTAATATAAATATAATTCCAATATTTATTGCAACCATATTAAAAACACGAATTCATGTTTATCACAAACAAAATTGCGTTTTGTTTTTCTATTTTTGGAATGTGGCCAAACTATCCAGCAACACTTCCAGAACAACTTTCTCGCCGAAATGACACTTTCCGAACCAACACCCACAGCAGTGAGGTCACCATGTCAACAGCGTGTGCCTCTCAGCTGCTTGGCTCGAAATATAAATACCTACATAGTAATCGCAGTTTGCCCTCGCCTGCTCCTGCTAACCAACACAGCCAGACTGGGGTGCTACAAATGTAAACAAACAAACTGTTTTTCCCGCATCTCACCGAGAAATAAATTTTCTCATTTTCCTCAACACGGGTGTGTGGGTGTTGACGACGACGCTGAGACGGAGAAGAAAACTCTCTCACCCACAAGATATCCCAATGCTGGAAGCTAAATTTGCACCCCGTAATAATATTATTTTTTATCATAATAAAATAAGGCCAATTTTTTGTTACAAAAGTAAAGTCAACTTGGGGGAGTATATAAATTTTAACATAATCTGTTAATCCCCACGTGTTTTTAAAATGTATTAATTTAAATAATTATCTTTGACCCTCCCTCGATCACACTTGAATTGAAACAAATGATTAATTTGAAAATTGGTGCAAATTTTGTAGTAACCTCATTTGTTTAATTTATATAAATGATCTATAGTTAATACGAGTGCAGTGTAATTACCATTTATTTTTTGTTTTTAGTTGACACCATCCAATCGTTCATTAAATTAATTATTCCTGGGAAAATAATAACTAAAAAGACTGATTCAGAAATTTATTTATCTGTTCAAACCATTAATAACACAACATTAAGTTGCAATTCTTCCACTTTATTATGGACTGTATACATTTCTGTTTTCCATAACCGACCCATAACGACGCTGGCTCAGTTTTGACTGCGCTTTGGGGAAAAATATCCCGCGTTTCCTCCCCCGGTTTTCCACGATGTTGGCGCGTGTCCCGGCTCCATCATTTGCAGACTCGGTGGGTAGGAATTTTGTCTCTCAACACAAAACTCCCGCATGGTGTCAGTCGGGCGGAGAAAGTGTGAGTGATTCCGACCAGCAGCAGCAGCCAGCAGTGGATACAAAATGAAGAGCTACTAGGCGACTTGTCGACTATCGACGACGATGACGACCGTGTGGTCGTTCAGTAGACGGATTCGAGTCGGGCGCAGCTATTCAAACGGGAACACGCCGCCGTGGGTCTTCCGAGCTGTGGGGAAAAAGTGTGTTGCAAGGGAAAAAATTGCTAACTGGGATCAAAATGGTTAAGGGTGAGAATGGATGTGGGTGATTGGCTGGGATTTTCCGTGCAAAAATATGATTCTTTAATTTGTGCCATAGAAGAACCGTCAACGGGTGAGTGATAAATGTTTTATTAGAGGAATTGAAATGCTGATTGCAAAATGGATTCCGAGGGATGCAGCGGAATTTCCATCGTCATCGATGAAGGTGAAGTAATTGTGTAATAGCTGACGCTGCCTGGCGTATATGTTCCAGATAAGGGAATGTGCTCTTTCAGTGATGTGTAAATTTTGGCCATCCTTTGAGTGATCCGAATTGTTATCAGAAGGAAGTTGAATATATTTTTTCATCATACAGAAACGAGAGATGTGCAAAAAAGTAAACCCGCTAGTGAATAGTTGAGGAGTGAAAATATCCAGAACGGACAACCAAATTGAAAAATTCCGTTCGTGAACGGATAAGCACGAGCAAATAATGTAACTAAAGGAAAGCAACATATGGAATGGAAACTAGTTCACCAAAATTTACCAGCAACAACTACGATAACGAATCGCCCATCAAGCTGTGGGTGGTAATCGGTGTGAAAGAAGCACACGGAAAGTCGTAGCATCGTGATCATACCAGGATAAGAGTGAAATTATGGTCTAACTGAATTGAAGCCATTCTATTGCTGATTAGAGAAGCTTCTGGCGAGCATTTGGTTACCAAAAAACTGCAACGAGGTAAGATTAAAAGATGACTAGAGCGAACGTGCATCTGAATTGGTCTATATAGGATGGGGGTGGATATATTTCGCATTATGAAGAAGATAATCTCAGAAGTGCGATGTGTGTCTCCATTTCGCAGCATTTTCAATATTTTTTATCGTTCCATGATTATTCCATTACGCAACATATGGAATTCGTAATTCATAATTATTTTGTTATTATTTACGAAAAAATACAATTACTTATACAATTTGTATATATTTATATGCATCTTTTTTTACAATATCAATTGAAATGAGTTTATGTTCAACAATGTTGGATTCCGCTCTGTTTGTTTATATGTAGTTGCTAATAGTGGGGATGGGGATGACTTACAGAGCCTAGTTTGGCCAAAGAAGTAAGATGAGAAGCTCCATGTTGTGTAGAGCCAACAAGGTGAAAGAATGATTGAACAATAAAAAAACTGATTTTTTTCCGTTTTGTTTATTTGAAGGCTCAGTTGTGTATTATGCTTTGCGAAGCCGCGAGCGTCTGAATTTTACAATCAGCAAAAATTGCCTACCTTATGGGTCTCCAGTTGGCCTTGCGTGTAATGGCGAAGCATTGCCAATCCGGAGATGGCGAGTTCGATTATCGGATGCTTTCCGATTGGAAACATTCTTGACTTCCTGGGCATAATGTAGCTAATGTACTTGCCATACAAGATACATACTCATGCACTTGCGGGCATAGAAAAGCTTTCAATTAATAACTGAGGAAATGCTATTTGAATACTAATTCACCAAGCAGGTCAAGTTCCAGTTGGAATGTAGAACCATAGAAGAACAAGAAGACCTATAGCAATTATCAAGCAATCCGATATAGTGTTGGAAGACGAACTCCGATGTTGTGGCAAGAGATAATGACTAGAGGGCGAAGATGGAAGACGAAAGACTTGTCAACGTTCGTGCAGTACGTGACACACTAAATTAAATATTTTTCGCTGAGGTGAGCCAACCCAGGGCTGAAAACCTCAATAATAAAGAAAAAAAAATCCCTGAAGTTAGATTGCATACGCCAAAACCGTTTTGATCAAAAAAACTGATTTTCCGCCAATTTTGATAATTACTGGCGTAAGTAAACTAGGGGACGATGCGGCACGTCACACATATAATATTTTTTTTAGCGAAGTATTTTTTCTCGTTCCACGATTCCTATTGAAAATTGGCCAGGTCAGACTATGTGTTCAAAAGTTATGGCCAAAATACGAATGTCAAATCTCGTAGGTATAGAAAAAATCACTTTTTGGCACTTCTACTCATTCAAATTGCTCGTAACAAGTTCAACGTGGAAGGCTTCCGAGCCTCTTGAAAGGAGGCTTCCGAGCCTCTTGAAAGGAGGCTTCCGAGCCTCTTGAAAGGAGGCTTCCGAGCCTCTTGAAAGGAGGCTTTCAGGCCTCTTGAAAGGAGGCTTCCTGAGCCTCTTGAAAGGAGGCTTGAGCCTCTTGAAAGGAGGCTTCCGAGCCTCTTGAAAGGAGGCTTCGAGCCTCTTGAAAGGAGGCTTCCAGGCCTCTTGAAAGGAGGCTTCCGAGCCTCTTGAAAGGAGGCTTCCAGGCCTCTTGAAAGGAGGCTCCGAGCCTCTTGAAAGGAGGCTTCCAGGCTCTTGAAAGGAGGCTTCTGAGCCTCTTCCGAGCCTCTTGAAAGGAGGCTTCCTGAGCCTCTTGAAAGGAGGCTTTCCGAGGCCTCTTGAAAGGAGGCTTCCTGAGCCTCTTGAAAGGAGGCTTCCGAGCCTCTTGAAAGGAGGCTTCCAGGCCTCTTGAAAGGAGGCTTCCGAGCCTCTTGAAAGGAGGCTTCCAAGCCTCTTGAAAGGAGGCTTCCAGGCCTCTTGAAAGGAGGCTCCCAGGCCTCTTGAAAGGAGGCTTGAGCCTCTTGAAAGGAGGCTTCCAGGCCTCTTGAAAGGAGGCTTCCTGAGCCTCTTGAAAGGAGGCTTCTGAGCCTCTTGAAAGGAGGCTTCCGAGCCTCTTGAAAGGAGGCTTGGAGCCTCTTGAAAGGAGGCTTCCAGGCCTCTTGAAAGGAGGCTTCCTGAGCCTCTTGAAAGGAGGCTTCCAGGCCTCTTGAAAGGAGGCTTCCTGAGCCTCTTGAAAGGAGGCTTCCAGGCCTCTTGAAAGGAGGCTTCCTGAGCTCTTGAAAGGAGGCTTCCAGGCCTCTTGAAAGGAGGCTTCCAGGCCTCTTGAAAGGAGGCTCTGAGCCTCTTGAAAGGAGGCTTCCTGAGCCTCTTGAAGGAGGCTTCCGAGCCTCTTGAAAGGAGGCTTGAGCCTCTTGAAAGGAGGCTTCTGAGCCTCTTGAAAGGAGGCCTGAGCCTCTTGAAAGGAGGCTTCCGGGCCTCTTGAAAGGAGGCTTCCGAGCCTCTTGAAAGGAGGCTTCCGGGCCTCTTGAAAGGAGGCTTGAGCCTCTTGAAAGGAGGCTTCTGAGCCTCTTGAAAGGAGGCTTCCAGGCCTCTTGAAAGGAGGCTTCCTGAGCCTCTTGAAAGGAGGCTTCCAGGCCTCTTGAAAGGAGGCTCTTGAAAGGAAGCCTCTTGAAAGGAGAGGCTTCTGAGCCTCTTGAAAGGAGGCTTCTGAGCCTCTTGAAAGGAGGCTTCCGAGCCTCTTGAAAGGAGGCTCTGAGCCTCTTGAAAGGAGGCTTCCGAGCCTCTTGAAAGGAGGCTGAGCCTCTTGAAAGGAGGCTTGAGCCTCTTGAAAGGAGGCTTCCTGAGCCTCTTGAAAGGAGGCTTCCTGAGCCTCTTGAAAGGAGGCTTCCGAGCCTCTTGAAAGGAGGCTTCTGAGCCTCTTGAAAGGAGGCTCTGAGCCTCTTGAAAGGAGGCTTCCGGGCCTCTTGAAAGGAGGCTTCTGAGGCCTCTTGAAAGGAGGCTTCCTGAGCCTCTTGAAAGGAGGCCTGAGCCTCTTGAAAGGAGGCTTCCGAGCCTCTTGAAAGGAGGCTTCCGAGCCTCTTGAAAGGAGGCTTCCGAGCCTCTTGAAAGGAGGCTTCCGAGCCTCTTGAAAGGAGGCTTCCGAGTCTCCTAAAAGTAGGCTTTGGAGCTTCTTAAAAGAAGCCTTGAAATCTCTTGAAATGAGACTTCGGAGCCTCTTAGAACTTTCGAGCTGCATGAGCAGTAGGCTTCCAAGGCGCTTAAAAGGAGGCTTCCAAGCTTCTTGCAATGACGCTACTGTGCTTTTCGGAAAACTCAAAACTCTAGATTTTTGTTCAGAAGCATATTCTTAACATCTTATGTAACATTTTGATTCGATCAGGTTGATGGCATTGAAAATGTTTGATATGTGTTTATTCGTTGTTTTGTCTTTTTGATCTTATGTCCCACATCCCTTCATAAACTGTGCGGGTGGTGGTTGCTGAAGAACGAGAGGCCTTAGACTGAGGTTTGCTAGCTATTTAGAAAGTAGGAGGAGAATAAGGAGTGAAGCCAAATAAAAGTGGAAGAGTGCGAAAATTCCCTGTCCTTCGGTAACAACAAACAACCCTGAGGCATTCGTGGAGTCTCGGAAGTGCTCCCGGTTGACTAGAATGGCATTTACAACTCCTAAAGGCTTTTCCAATAAAATACTTAACAATTTGAAACTGCCTGGCGTTTAAAACAAAATGAGCATGAAAGAAGTTAACTGAATAAATAATCACCCAACTACTTAACCCTTCCAATTATAAATAGTTCTCACTGCTGATTCCACATTATCAATGAACCGATTACGCCAAAATTGCTGGTGTACCACCATCATATCAGACCTCTGGCACCATCAGTATGCGGTCTGCCTAGGATCCAGCTAATACGCTTTCAGAAGGCAATGTGGAATGGTCCGAGTGGAGCGTTAGATAATTTTCCGTCAAGCTAGAGCGGCCTTCACACGAAGGAATAAAGTCAACAAGTCCAATTGCTTCAGGAAATCGTGCCGAGATGATGCTGATGCTGATCCTCGGGACAATGCTTAACGAGGGGGAGTTAGGAGGATTCGAGCTAGGAACTTGCCTAATCTAGGTGTGTCTCAGCACTACCCCGATTCCTTCTCCCGCTTGAAGACATTAATTATAAGTCGAAGAATACAAATCCGGATTCCCTCAGAATCGATCACGATGGATCAAATGAATTGTTTGCACTTTGCAGACACATCATCTGTAAATAATTTCAAAGCAGCATACGTTTCAATGAATCGAAATAAACTATTATACTGGAGCTTGGTTTTCCGGCGACGCTAATATGACTGATTCGTGTGTAACGCTAAACGAATCGAAATCTAATGTAACAGATTTAGAAAAAAAAAATAAGTTCGAGAAGAATTCGTGTAAAGTTTTTTTGCCGGGAATCTCATGATCCTGTTGGCAGTCTGCTCTCAGCAATATACAACACGACAAATATTCACTTACTGATCAAGACATGTAGAGGCGCATGGTACATAGACTAGTCTCACGATGCTGTGTTGCCTCGCATATCATTTGAGGGAAGGCCCCATAACGCCTCCCAGAGGCAAAATGCCTTTTGGGCATTCCCTAACATTTATAATGGTTTCGATAGACGTAACAAAACTTGACCTAGAATTCTAAAAGTTGGGCGAAAAAAATGTTTAAATAATAAATAGGAATTTTCCACATTTCGATGAAACATTTAACACTTTGGCGAGGAAAAACGCCCTAGTGGGACTAACCTATAATATACTACGCGTTCCCTAAGAGCTGTCAGCTAAAAGGCGTTTTGCTTCATAAGTTTTCCGGCAACAGAAAATCAATGCTTTGAAATGTAAATATTATCAATATGATTGAAAATTTCACCAACTTTAAGATGACAGCTGCTATCTATATTGTTTGATTTTACATTTTTCAACAAATCATATTAATCGACAAGAAATCAACTTGGCATGATGGTTAATTCGCCAAATTAAACTTCAAAATTGAATGACAAAGTATAGTGTTTCTAATGTAAACTGTTGATGAAATATCAACTGTCTTGAAACTATGCAAGCACGCGGACATTCTGATATTTGTTGGATTACATATTTACCATTGTTACACAATTCCTTAGCTACTGTTTTCCGTCTGCATTCCATTCATTCTTACAGAATCCGGCACATATTGTTCAACTCATTAATAAATAGACAGTGAATGACGCTTTTGACTGGCTGTTGTCGTCGTCCCTCAACTGCCAAGTCCCGGTACCCCTTTGAGCAAGACAAAAAAAAGTTGGAAAACTGGTGACAACGCGTGAAGCTGTCTCGCAGACGTACCGCATCACACAGCAAATCTACGTTCTTATTTCCACGATTCTGCGTCGGCTTTGTCTGATCCCTGCTTACTGATGCGCGTTTGAAAGTTGTTTATTTTTAGTGCAATATTTTCAGATCATGTGCCGACGACGACGGTCGGTAGTGGTCCCGTCATGTTGCACGCGCGCGTCAAAGCATCGAAGCACGTCAAAATAACACAACTGGCTGGCCATCATCCCTCGGGATCAGGTTGTTGCACGAGGAATTTTCATTTAATCGTTTTCACTTGCCGCACTGCACACGTTCCCAAATGTTGGACCATAGGCACAGCAGGGTGGCAATTGAAAATCATTGGATAACTGTGTAGTTGGGGTTCGTACGACCTTTAGCTGTTCAACTGCTACAACTGAAATTTTTTTGATACGGCTAGAAAACAGTGAAAATCTACAAAAAAAATCAGATGAATCCATCAACAGTTTGTCTTCCATTCATAGTATAATACTAAGTATTACAATTTATAAGTCAATTTCAGGCGCCTAAATCCGAAATTGGCGGCGGAAAGGCCAAATTTTTATTAAATAACATTAATGTCATGGCAACTCGTGACATTTTGGTAATTTTGCTCTCATGTCCAAAACCTTGTATTTAGAACACGGTCTGTTGGACACAGAATACTTCAAGCATTTTAGGTTCATCAAAAACCTGAAGTGTGAATAACTTTTTAAAATAATATTGTGAAATTAGACCCATGACATTTTTTAACACTGCTTGAGATAGTTGGCAGAGAAAAGTTAGAAGAGCACAATGAAGAGATGCTATACCTAAGGAAGTCAAAGTGCTATCGTAAAAGAGACGGTCAAGATAGCCGACATCCTACAACGAGATTAGAGCACGGAGCAGCTGCAGGTCGCCATAAAGGTAAGGCAGATCACGAACGTTGAAGTACAATGCGAATATTCACGAAGGGAGGTAAAGGGTTCAAACGGAACGACGCTAGTCAGAACGAAGATGGTGAAAGTTCACCAACCTGGGAAATATGCTGGATGAAAGAAGAGCCTACCGTTCAAAGTAATGAGACCCGCACTCCAATGCACAACAGTGTGGAAGGGGTAGCAACCTCCTGAATACGGGCTCTGGGCCAGTGCGGAAGGCTTTCCATCTTGTAATAATTGCCCGTTCCTCGGCTGGCCTCATTAAGAAGTTGTGTTGATTTAGGGCCTGTCTCATTTGGAGAATTGAACGCAAATTAATCTTAAAAGAGACATTTCAATAATTATCGAATAACCCTGCTCGCAGATTACTTTTGACAGATATCGAATCATTTTTCATCGATGTCATATTGGAATTGCTGGGTAGCATCAGCCATTCTTATGACCGGGTGATTTTTTAATTTTCGAACTGTCACTTTTAAAATTAATTCTCCAAATAAGACAGACCCTTAGAGTAGAGAGCGTGCTGGGTAAGAGGTTAAGGATTGCGAAATACAGTCTATTTCATTCCTTCATGTACACGAAGCATACTTCTCCCAGAATTTACCACCCAAGCGATATAACATGACGCATTGCTACTGCGAATAAGGCCTTCTACGGCTTAACCCTTAACACTACGGCTTAACTTTTTTTTACGCAGATTTGACGTACAAATCTAGTTTTTTCATTGGATCCTGCCAAAACTGGTTTAGAAAGAACAGAAGAGGCATTGAAATATTTGTTTAGGAAGTCCTAGGCCGTCCAAACTGTTCTACATATCCTAGAGTGCATCAAAAAATGCCCAGAAACAAAATGTCCTAAACCGAAATGTATGTCCAAAACTAACCATGTGATTATGATGCATAATAACCGTAAACTATTTCAAGTTCTCCAAAACGTCCTGTAGTTCAGAACATGTGACCTACTCGATCAACCAACCTGAACGATGTATCCGTCAATCGCTGAATTTCCCAGCAGGTCCGTTGAGCCGGAAGGATTGCGCTCATTACTGTTACAAGCAAGCACAGGTCCTTTATGGCTCTCCAATACATCCTGGAGTTAAGAACATGGGATCTACCCGACCAACCAAGTCTTGAATGATGTATCTGTGCATCGCTGAACATCCCAGTAGGTCTATTTAGCCGACAAGACTACCGACCTTTTTGATCCTTCAAAACCATCCTGGAGTTCAGAGCATGTGATCTACCCAATCAACCAAGTCTTGAACGATGTATCCGTGCATTGTAAAACATTCCATCAGGACCATTGAGCCGATAGGATTTTACTCATTCATTTCACAAGCTTCAGTGGATCCTCCCTGAGTCGATGTTCTAAGACTCAATGTCAACTCGTGGAAGCATATGGTTCTATATTAAAAATATTTTCTCGGTTACTCTGCCTGCCTTAGTTGCGGTAAGTTGTGCATCTCGTATTCAAGAAAATTCAGTTTACATGGTGTGCATATGCTTTTTAAACCAGATTGGGTATGACGATAATGAGGATATTGCCAAAGACTTGGTTGATCTGGTAGATAACGTGGGCTGAACTCGAGAACGTTTAGGAGTACCTTGAACGACTCGAATTCAAAAACAAAAAGTTTACATTATGCCCATATGCTTATTGAACCGGATTGGGTATATGACGATTATGAGAATACCAAAGAGTATTGCCAAAGACTTGTTTGATCTAGCATGTTTTGGAGTACCCTGAACATCTAGTGTTCAAGAAAATTCAGTTAACATTATGCGAATATGCTTATTGGATCGGATTGAGTATGTACTGACGATGAGGATATTCCAAAAGTCTTGGTTGATCTGGTAGATCAGCCATTTGGCCGAACAAACCATTAGGCCAAAAACCCATCTGGCCGAAAGGGTCATTTGGCCGAAAGGGTCGTTTAGCCGAAAGGGTCGTTTGGTCGAAAGGGTAATTTGGCTGAAAGGGTAATTTGGCCGAAAGGGTCATTTGGTCATTAGGCCGAAAAGGCCATTTGGCCATTAGGCCGAAAGGGTCAGCTACAGGACGTTTTGCTTATTTGGCCGAAAGGGTCATTTGGCCGAATAGGTAATTTGAAAAGAGAGAAATAATAAATGAGAAGAGAGACGTCTCACTTCTCACTCTTTTTTTTTTTTTTTAACTAATTTTATTTGCTAATTATCTAATACATGCATTTATCTCTTAGACTAGGTGTTCCGTGTTTTCTTAACACTATCATCCTTATTTGCTATGTTACGCTTTTAGATATTATTAATACATTTCAATTGCCTCTGGCAGTTACGATATTTCCTCTGGTTGAATTAAACCATGTAGGAATTACAATGTTTTCTACTTAAACTAAACTTAACCTAATTTATACTAAAGGTACAAGGAGCTAATCGTTGCAATAGAAGATTGCAACGATTTTCGTCTAAAATTGGAAATTATTTTGTTGGACATTTGTTGCAATGTCTCAATATTAGAAATTCTATGAAGTTCATTGGTACTATACCACGGAGGCAACTTCAGAATCATTTTCAAAATTTTATTTTGAAACCTCTGAAGTGCCTTCTTTCTGGTATTGCAGCAACTAGTCCATATTGGCACAGCATACAACATGGCTGGTCTAAAATTTGTTTGTAAATCAAAAGTTTGTTCTTAAGACAAAGTTTTGATTTTCTGTTATATAAGTGGATATAGGCACTTAATATATTTGTTACATTTGGCTTGAAGGCCTTCAATGTGATTTTTAAAAGTTAATTTTTGATCTAGCATAAGTCCTAAATATTTAGCTTCGCTAGACCAATTAATTGGAACCCCATTCATAGTGACAATATGTCTGCTAGAAGGTTTCAAATAAGAAGCTCTCGGCTTATGTGGGAAAATTATAAGCTGAGTTTTGGAAGCATTCGGGGAAATTTTCCATTTTTGCAAGTAAGTGGAGAAAATATCCAAACTCTTTTGCAATCTACTACAAATGACACGAAGGCTTCGCCCTTTGGCTGAGAGACCTGTGTCATCTGCAAACAAAGATTTTTGACACCCTGGTGGTAAATCAGGTAAGTCAGAAGTAAAAATGTTATACAATATGGGCCCCAGTATGCTGCCTTGGGGAACACCAGCTCTAACAGGTAATCTATCAGATTTAGAATTCTGATAGTTTACCTGCAGTGAGCGATCTGATAAATAATTTTGGATCAGTTTAATAATGTACAGAGGAAAATTAAAATTCATCAATTTTACAATCAAACCTTCATGCCAAACACTATCAAATGCTTTCTCTATAGCAAGGAGTTGCTCAGTCGAATATCCTTCAGATTTGTTGAGCCGAATTAAGTTCGTAACTCTTAATAACTGATGAGTGGTTGAATGCCCATGGCGAAAACCAAATTGCTCATCAGCAAAAATAGAATTGTCATTAATATGAACCATCATTCTATTTAAAATAATCTTTTCAAACAGTTTGCTTATTGAAGAAAGCAAACTGATTGAGCGATAACTAGAAGCCTCAGCTGGATTTTGTCCGGCTTCAAAATTGGAACAACTTTGGCGTTTTCCATTTATCTGGAAAGTATGCCAATTGAAAACATTTGTTAAATAAATTAACCAAAAAGGATAGAGAGCTATCAGGAAGTTTTTTGATAAGTATGTAGAAAATACCATCATCACCCAGTGCTTTCATATTTTTAAATGTTCTAGTAATAGATCTCACTTCATCCAAATTAGTTCCCAACGAAGGGTCAAAAACATTATCTTGGTTGAGAATGTCTTCGAAGCTTCGTGTAACCTGATCCTCAATTGGACTAGTGAGACCTAGACTAAAATTATGGGCACTCTCGAACTGCTGAGCAAGTTTTGAGCCTTTTCGCCATTTGTTAATAAAATTTTATTTCCCTCTTTAAGCGCTGGAATTGGCTTTTGAGGTTTTTAAGAATTTTCGTTAATTTCCAAAAGGGTTTCGAACTGGGATCCAACTTCGAGACATTATTCTCAAAGTTGGTATTTCTCAGAATAGCGAAACGTTTTTAATTTCATTTGCAAATCTCGCCAAATAACTTTTAAAGTAGGATCGCGAGTTCTTTGGTATTGCCTTCGCCTCACATTTTAAGACGGATCAGTAGCTGAAGATCGTCGTCAATAATAATGGAGTTGAATTTAATTTCACATTTAGGAATTGCAATGCCTCTGGCTTCGACAATTAAATTTGTCAAAGATACGAGAGCATTATCAATATCACTTTTGGTATCGAGAGGAATATCAACATCAAAATTCCTATCGATATACGTTTTATATAAATCCCAATCAGCTCTATGATAATTAAAAGTAGAGCTGATTGGATTATAAATGGCTTCTTGTGAGATTTCAAATGTCACAGGAAGGTGATCAGAGTCAAAGTCAGCATGAGTTACCAATTGGCCACACAGCTGACTTGAATCCGTTAAAACTAAATCAATTGTAGAAGGATTTCGACTGGAAGAAAAACAAGTTGGTCCATTGGGATATTGAATAGTATAATATCCCGCAGAACAATCTTCAAATAAAATTTTACCATTGGAATTGCTTTGTGCATTATTCCATGAACGGTGTTTGGCATTGAAGTCACCAATTACGAAGAATTTAGATTTGTTGCGAGTCAGAATTTGAAGATCAGCTTTCAACAAATTCTTTTGCTGCCCATTGCATTGAAAAGGCAAGTAAGCTGCAATGAAGGAAAATTTTTCAAAATTTGTTTCAACAGAAACTCCCAAGGTTTCAAAAACTTTGGTTTTGAATGAAGAAAATAATTTATGTTTGATACGTCTATTGATGACAATGGCGACCCCACCACAGGCGCTGTCAAGACGATCATTTCTGTAGATAAAATAATTTGGATCTCTTTTAATGGAGAGTCCTGGTTTTAAATAGGTTTCTGTTATAATGGCAATATGCACATTATGAACTGTTAGGAAGTTGAATAATTCATCTTCCTTACCCTTTAGAGAGCGGGCATTCCAATTTAGAACTTTCACACAATTATTTGGATCCATTGAAACGGAGTCCGATAACAATTTTTGTGTGTACTTTATACCAACCTGAACAGCTTCTGGAATGGTATTTGCTTTGAACATTGCATCAATCATGTGATGCAATTGTTCAGTTAAAAATCAAAATCGGAAGCAGTCATGCTACCTGAATCGGCAACATGACCATTATTTCCCGTTGGGACATGGGTATAAACCTCATTTTGAGAAGAGAAATTTTGTCTACCAGCAGCGATGTTTGCATACGTAGGTACATTCGAAAAATTGGAATTTACTGAAGTGCTTGCTACCCGTTGACGAGCGGCAAAATTTGTTTGTGAATTGTGGTGGGTATGAATTGCTCGACCGGTAACTGGTTTCGAAATTTGAGCGTTTGAAAAATTTCTACCCGTCGAATCTGGGATCCGATTGGAATTTCCGTCATCAATTTTGCACGGGAATTCAAAACTTTTTGCGTGAAGGGCATTCCCAGAAATTGGATTTATGATTACCCCACAATTTGCACACTTAAATTTATTGGAATCTTCTCTCACAGGACAAGCGTCCTTGGCGTGAGAGGTTCCACCACAAATCATGCATTTAGCATCCATGGGGCAATGTTTGGTTCCGTGACCCCACTTTTGGCACTTACGGCACTGAGTGGGATTTTGGAAATTTCCCCAGGCCTGCGGAAATGTTCCCATGTAACACGGACATGGGACATAATACAGGCCTTTTCCAAACTTTTCATATTATTTAGTTCACTTTTGTTAAAATGAACTAAATAAAATTCTTGAGAAATGCCCCTCTGGGAAGTACCAGAGTGGGATTTCTTTTTCATCTTAATTACTTGGACTGGTGAAAATCCAAGTAATTCAGAAATTTCAATTTTAATCTCATCCAGTGATTTGTCATCACTGGGCAGACCTTTCAAGACGACTTTGAACAATCGCTCAGTTTTGTCGTCGTATGTGAAGAATTTATGGCGCTTCTCAGTTAAATACTGGAGAAGACGTTTGCGATCGTCAAAGGATCCCGGCAAAACGCGGCAGTCACCCTTCCTAGCAATCTGAAATGAAACCTTGATCCCCGAAGGTTACTCAAGATTTCATTCCACATGCCAGAAAACTCGACAACAGATACCACTATAGTCGGCATCCGTTGTTTCTTCGCGTGAATCGAATCATCTCGGCTAGACGTAGATTCGATTTCCTCAAATTCGTTATTAATCAAATCGAACTGATTGCTCTGCTCAATAGGAGAAGAAATCATGTCAACCTTATATTTAGAAGCACTATCTGAAGTCTCCAGCTTCCTCTATTTTTTCCGCGCTTGGGCAGGACGGTCTGGAAACCTTGTTTCTTTGAAGGAAGGGGAGAATTCAGAGACTCCCCTTCCTCTTGTTTTTATTAATACTCATTGCTGAGCGTGGAGACGTGACCTCCTTAGAGGTTTTTCCCAGAACGGTGTCCCTGCAGGATTACCACCGCTTGCCGGAATTTTACTTCCGCAAACGGGTCCAACGTAAAACGAAGGCACGGGTCCTTGCAAAGATCGTAACGGGATCAGTGGGTACAAATAGCGCTAAGAAGCACCGTTGAAATTAAAATAGCTTCGGGTAGTTTAAAAAACTTCCTTCCGCAAAGAGAGAAAGAACCGCACAGCACGAAAGCACGATGTGGTCTGACTTCTCACTCTTAATTTTTCTCTTCTCACTGTAAAAAGTGAGAAGTGCGAAATAAGTAGTGAGACGTCTCACTACTCACTTTTCACAGTGAAAAGTGAGAAGTGAGGCGTCTCACTTCTCACTCCTCATTTCTCATTTCTCGCTGTCAAAAGTGAAAAGAGAAAAATAAAGAGTGATGAGTAAGACGTCTCACTTCTCACTCCTTATTTATCACTTCTTGCTGTAAAAAGTGAGAAGTGCAAAGTGAGTAGTGAGACGTCTCATTACTCACTTCGCGTTCCTTTTTTTACCAGTGAGAGGAGTGAGGAGCGAGAAGTGAGACGTCTGACTTCTCACTCCTCATTTATCAATTCCGCTGTAAAAAGAGAGAAGCGCTCACTATTCACTTCGCACTCCTCATTTTTTTACAGTGAGAAGTGAGAAATAAGGATTAGAATTGAGACGTTCCTCTTCTATCTCTTAATTTCTCACTTTTCAAATGACCTATTCGGCTAAATATCCTTTTCTGCCAAATGACCCTTTCGGTCAAACGACCCTTTCGGGCAAGTAGCCATTTCGGCCAAATAGCCCTTTCGGCCAAATGACCTTTTCGGCCAAACGACCCTTTCGGCTTAATGGCCCTTTCGGTCTAATAACCCTTTCGGCCAAACGACCCTTTCGGCCTAATGATCCTTTCGGCCAAATGATGGTCTGTTCGGCCAAATGGTATATTCGGCCAAACAACTTTCGGCCTAGTGGCATTCCGCCAAATGGCTTTCGGCCGAATGGGTTTCGGCCAAACGACCCTTCCCCCTTTGCGACAATCCAACGTGAACGTTAAAAGAAGCAGCTCGAGAAAGTTGTTTTGTCTTGGAAATTTATGGGAAAATTTGAAAGAATTTCTAAGCAACTTCGAAAAAACTTCCAATAGAGATTCAAAATATTTTCTTATGAAGATTCACAAAAATGTGGAAAACTTTGGTTAAAAAAAATCAGAAAAATTTCGTGTGAAAATGAGGACATCTCTCCATATAAGTTCTGAAGAAATTCTCATACATATTCCGAAGAATTTTCCGAAGAAATTTTTAAATAATTTCTGTGAAATTTCCAAATTCATTCCCGTATAAATTCCGAAGAATTTTCAGATTTTTTTTAATCCATGGAAGTTTTTAAGTATTTTCCATGCGAATTTTTAGTTATTTCTTCTGGGAAATCCGAATATTTTCCCCAAAAATTCAAAAAAGTTTACCGTACCGTAAATCAGGAGAATTGAATTTCCTGTGGAAATAACAAAAAATATCTATATATAAAACTCAATGTTTGTATGTATGTTCCAGCATAACTTCTGAACCCGTTGACAGATTTCAACCAAATTTGGAACAAACATTCTTCATCTTAAGGAAACGACAAAAGGGAGGGAATTCATAAGTGAACGAACAATTTAGCTTAACTTTTGAAACCCTTGACCGATTTCGGAATACATATTCCCCGTCTTAAGGAGACAAGTGTCGATGGGATGGGAGAGTTATTGGAAAAGAAGGAGAGGCGCAATTTCAACCAAATTTGGAATACATATTTCCTGTCTTAAGGAGACAATTGTAAGGGGGATAGTTATCGATTGAAGTCGACCGATTTCAACCAAACTTGGAACACATTCAATGTCCAGTGGCAACGATTATAGTAAGTATGGAAGGGTCATTGGAAAGTGGGAGGGTAGGGGGGAAGGGAGTATTGTTAAGTTATCGATCAATTCAGTGTAACTTCGTAACCGCATGACTGATTCCCTCCAAACTCGGAACACATATTCTCTGTCCATAGAAGGCGATATTAACTTGGGTGGCAGGCAGAAAACGGTTATAGCAAGGGTGGGTGGGTCATTTGGAATGCTGGAGGTTATTGGGGTTGGATGCTGTTTATAAAACGAACAATTCAAAATAACCTCTTACACCCTTGAGCGATTTTCACCAAAATTGATACACATATCCGAAGCAGATGATTATAGAGGAAGTGGGACGGTCAGTAGGAATGAACACATTAAATTTTTAATGCTGTATCCAGTGTTGGGAAATGTACAGTAAAACACTGTGATTATGCGAATGTTTACATTTTATCCGGTCAAATTTCACGCACCGCACAAACCGAAACAGTTTTCAAAAAAAAATGTACGCCTCATTGTGACATTTTTTTTGCTGATGAGGCAAACTGTTTATTTGCTGCTGCCTGCTGCTGCGTGAGAGTCGAGCCGTCGGTGTGGTCAGCATTTGCATGAGATTACTTGTTTCGGTTCGTGCACAGCGCAAACAGAACAGAATCGAGTCAAATTGCCTGTGGCGCAAAGCCAAGAAAGAATGCTAGCCGTTGGTACTAATTCATTAGTTCTTGCCTCTAAAATGAGCAAGGAGTAATAAAATAATCATTTACCACCAAAAACGGTCATACGTCGGAGAATGAGCGTACAGAAACATTAATTGAGGAGAGAGAGAGAGAGAAAAAATTAAAATCATGTGCTGCCTGTCGTCTGCTTGGTCGTGGCTGCTGCTGCGGCTGCCGTGGTTTTGTTTTTCTTTGACTGCGTGGCAGAACGAATGATAAAAAGAAATGTCAACCGTTCCCATCCCTGGCTGTATCCAGTACTATGAAATGCTGTAATACCACCAATTAAATATATTTTGCTGAGAAGACAGCAAATATTTTTTAACCTACTTGTTAACAGTAAATGAACTAAGCTGTCACAAAATAGCGCAATTCTATTTTGTTGACGTAAAGAAAAAAAAGAAAAATCATTTTTTTTAAGATTTGAAAACAATTATTTATTTTTCTGGTATCATGGGTGAGTAATTGTGACTGCTAAGATATACAAATAATTTACCTGTATTTTGTAGCTGCAGATACGAATTGCCTAGAATATCGAACCGAAACCGCATTCATGACTGAATTAAAATATATAGCCGAACCCAGACACGAGACTCGCAAAGTGAAATGCGATCGAAAATTCAATTGTGCTTCCAAAAATTAATTCCCGTAGCCGTCAGATCATATTCGGATCTGTCCACGCAAATGTGAGGCGTCAGGCCATAGCTGACAGCGAAGTTATTCAATTGTGCGTAATTCAGCCAACATTCGGCAAAGCAAGAAGTCTATCAGCAGGAAACTGATAAATCTACTTACAACGAAATACCTGTAGATATCATTCAAAAAGCATTATTTTTAATAAAGACAGCAATGATAAAATAAAATATTTACCTATATGCGTACTTCATTCCTCTATTGATTATTTCATTGACACAATAATGGCGGGCAAATTGTGTACATTGTGAATTATTGAAAGTTCAGTAGTAGTACTGGTTTTACAGCAAGCCGATGTCAATTTTGGGGCAGGTTTGTTTGCTGATCCTACAATAATATTAAAAATGGTGGAACGGTCACTGCTTCTTGATGTGAAGGGAAAGTGTGTAAGAGGGTGAGAGTGCGGGGTTTTGCATAAACATGTGAGGCATAAAAATAAAAATCAATTCCACAAATTAGAAAGATTCCCAAAAAATAGCATATAAATAACAATAAATAAAATAATATTTCTCCAAAAATAAAATTTCCCAGAAAATGACATTCATCCAAAAACCACATTTGCTTAAATAGTGTATAGTTAAATGCAAAGCGAATTCTGCTTTCTATTAACCTTCCTAGAGCATTGGGGTCTATTTTGCCCAGGGATGGTTCAAAAACGTTGCAGCTTTGTAACCAAATGAGATAGGGTTTTGAAATTTTCTGACTTTCCTAACTTTTGGAAACGAAAAAATGGGGGATAACCAGCTTTCAGAGACCTCTAGAAATGCCACAACAAAAATAAGTGACACATTGTGCATAAGTGGGTCAAAAATGACCCCAACTTGCATTCGCTCCCAAAAGTTCATTTTTTAACCGGTTATCAATCTTTTGGAACCAAATTGAAGTTATGGATTCCACGGATGTCGTTATTATTTTTTTAGTTTGCCCATTCTGGTTCCCAGGAATCGAAGGAACATAGTTTCTTAGGCCATGTTTTTGGGTGATTTCTTCCCTTTCGAAGGGTGCTTTTGGTAATTTAATAATTTTCAAGAATTGACCACTTTTTGGTTAGACGCTCCGGGTCTTTCGGAGGGACACCGGACCGTGAAATAACCAGGAATTGTGTTGATCCATGGAAATGGACAATGGCGACATTCTATTGGGATTATTGCTTCGCAAATTTATGAGCATTTCCATGAGCACCCTTTGAAAGGCAAGAAACCACGCCAAAAATGGATCTAAAAATCTATGCTCATGGGAACCAGGAAGGCCACATTGCAAAAATTGTCCGTAACGTCATCCGCGGAATCCATACCTTCAATTTGGTTCCAAAGGATTGAGAATCGGGAGCGAATTCAAGTTGGGGTCATTATTGACCCGCTATAATGCTCAATGTGTCACTTTTTTTAATGCACTAGGAAAGTTAATCATTGGATGTTCTTCAACCTATATTTTACCCTTCTTTATTTTACGAAATTAATGCATTTAAAGTGTGATCTAGATGCATAGTAGGCAAAAATGCGCGTTCTGCACTGCCCATGCGAAGTTTTCTACTAATCTTAGTTATAGTTTTTCACGATTTACCTAACCTTATTCGTGATATTTGCATGAGGAAACATCATATAAATCCGTGGGAAACGATAAAAAGCATCTCGGCTGAAGGAATAAAGAAAATCCATCTAGCCGTTTTCGATTTAAGCGGATACGAATACAGACCATTTCATTTTTATTATATAGAAAGATAGATAGATAGAAGAAGATGTGGTGGTATGTGTTTAAATATTAGGAACGGAATAACCACGTTGACCAATCTGCATAATCATTTTTTTCATTTATCTTTAGTAAAGAGAGCTTCATCATTTTCCAATTATATCAGCAACTACTAAATCAACCTGCCAACTCCTTGCAAGGCCGGGTATATAAAGCTAGTTTCTCATAAACGACAAAAAAAAAATTTTAAAATTTTTTTTGGAGAAAACTCGACGTCAAGTACGAGACACTGAATACGACCTTACTGTTGAGGTCGAAATACGTATCTGTATCTAAGATACAATTAAGTGGTGGAATTAAATGGGATTGTATAAACTTGTCTTATGACAAGCACAATAAATCACACAAGTCGAGTCAAGACACGAGACACTGAAGACGACCACACAGTTGTGGTCGAAATACGTATCTGCAAAGATATCGACATAATTGGTGGAATTAAATGGAGTTACTTAACTAGTCTTAGACGATACAATAAATAGTTTTTATTATCCACAGGATTTAAAAAAAAATGTATTTTATGAGGAACTAGCTGTATGTACCCGGCCTTGCACGGAGCTGCCAGGTTGATTTAGTAGTTGCTGATATAATTGGAAAATGATGAAACAGATTGGTCAACGTGGTTATTGCGTTATTCCAAGTGGACACCCAGAAAAAATCTGTTCAAGTAAAAAAATGTCATTGTAAGTTCTATAGAATTTTTCGCGGAAAATAAAAAAAAATCCGTGGGAATTCCAAAAAGACAAAGATTTTGCGTAGATACTTAAGAGAGTTTTGGTGGGAATAACAAAGAATTTTCGGTGAATTTTAAATAAATTTTTCATAAACACTAAAGATCCGTGAAAATTTCAAAGAGTTTACTGTAAAAATACCGACGAATTTCCAATGGAAATTTTAAAGATTTTTACAAATATAGGAAATTTCTTCCGAATTTTCGCATCAATTTCATAAAATGTAACCGAGGGAATACTATTTATTTTTGCTACGGAACTTCCTCAGAAACTTAAAAGGAATTTCTTCCCAATTTACAGAGAATATAGTCCCAATTTTCTTGAAGAAATTCTTCCACGTTTTCAGCAAATTATTACAAACTTCCTGCGAATATTCTAAGAAGTTTAGAGCAAAATAAAAAACATCAAACCATTTCACTCCGCCACCGGTCCAAATGGCTTTCATTCCGACACCGATTTTCAGATAGGCGCTCACTTCTAGCTGGAGGTAGCAAACTCGACCTTTAAACATTCAAAACAATAAAAACCACAGTTGGGAAACTCTGACTTGCTCTGTATTTACATGACAAAAGTACGCTTTGTCGACTACTTTTCATGAAGTGTCGCCTTCGTTCACAAGTTCACGACATGAATGGGATAGGTCATGGGTGGATGACGGATCTAAACGGTGCCCCGCCGTTTGCCATTGCATTGTCGTCATACCATAGCGTAATCAGGCGACAGGCGGCCTGACAAGAGACGAAGAAACAGATGTTTCATTTGTGTAAAAACACACACTGTTCGGCTGACTTGCGGTAGTTTTTCACTTTCACTCGGTTCGGTTTGCCACACGAGCCGGAAAAGTGTGTACAAAGTGGTGGAGCAGCATGGTGACTGATTGAATAAACTTTTCTCCCTTTCAACAGGGGCAATAAGCATGGTGCGGGAATGTGTTTCAGTTTGTTATTACAAGCAGTTGGTTGTAAGGTGAAATTGGATCAGGAATTATTGATTAAACAGTCCATCGGTTTCCTGCTCGGGAATGGATAGGTTTCTTGAGAAATTTTGAACATACAGACGCAGCGATTTTTAAAGCTACTGTGAAATCGGCTTCAAAATTGGTTAAAATTGAAACATTGAAAACTGGTTGCACCATGAAATAAATGGTTTCCAAAAGACCTACAATAGTCAGAAATTTGAAGGTGTTATACGCTTGTTTCAAAACAGGAGTATATATATAAATATTATTTGATTAGATGATTTATGTGAATCATGTAATTTTCGATTATTTCTGTAACCTAGATTTTAACGTGTCATAGTTCACTATAGTACATGGACATATGAATTAAATTATTTTAGGCATCTGTTTATCCCTCCTCATAAAATCTGTAGAAACCTGACGTGATAATAATCCGGTGTTTAAATTAACAGTTCACATAATATAACGGATACCGTAAGTTAGATGATATAGAAATGACAAAAAACAAAAATAATTTAATTAACCACATATTCAATAGGGATTAGCTGATGTTTAGAACACTCAATTATTTGACTATACGAAGGACACTTATGACAATGAAACGCTGAGCGATTTTGTAAGACACAATAGAACATAACATTATACTAAAATTTATAACTAACTATACACTACCTGTAGAATCCATTGAAAAAGGACCAATAAAGGTACCGAATCGTCGGATCAGAATTAATATAGCGTTTTAGCTGGTCATCTGACTGCATAGCCGATAAACACTTCAATGTAGAATCCTCTGTAAAACTAGTGCAAGTAGTATTCTAGATTTTGTTGGAATCAGACTTTTCGTGTTGAGAATTTCAGCCTCGACGCCAATTTCGAGCGAATCAGCGTAAACAAGTTAGAATTGTGCTTCCGTGTCGCCACGAATTAACAAAAATGTAGTGCAATTCAGTGTGAGCTTGCTCCAACTCACGTTCCATTTCGGCGTTACTTTCCGGTTACATGTACATAATTACCGAAATTTTATAAATAACTTGATTATAAAAGTGTTCTTTAACACTACGTCTGACCACCTTCAGCAAACCGGGAGAAACCTCCCATTTTCGTGCCAGTGCTAAATTGGCGTAAGTCACGAAGCCCATCCAATATCACCAGAAAACAGGAGGTGAAAAAAAAATAAAAACCACCCTTCAGGATGATGATTACACGACGAAACACCAGTCGGCAGCGATAGCCGTCGCAAATGCACAACTTTTGGCATTTACTGAATTAGTATCCATAGAATAAAATTTAAGCACTGTCTGTTGAAGTGCAAATACCGGTCTCGCACGCACCGGCCATTCTTGGCACATGCAATCCACTGCACTAAGCGAGCGTGCATTTCATAAATCGCGGAAGAGCTGCACCGAGTGAGTGGCGTGATCACAGCTGATGGTTGCTGCAGCAAATGGCATGCATGCCAGTGACCTGCTGGTTGCCCACATTCATGACAACTAGAGGGATCATTAAAATTGCTAACGAGCGTGGCAGAACAGCTGCTTGGTTCGGCCAGCCCCACCATGCACCGGAATGCAACCAACTCGTATACAACACTCCCGCAGGTTTCCAAGTTGTGACAAATCGTAATAAAATAAACTCTTAAATAATCGCAACTTATGATATGTACTCTAGGTCTTGCATATTACTGCAAGTTAAAGATCAATTTTAATTTATTCCTTCTAAAATGCTTCACAAACTCGTACTGACTTAAAGACTGGTCTTAATTCATAAGCAACGATCAATCAATCCCATAAACTCTTAAACATTGAAATAAAAAATCAAAATCAGTAGAATTTTTAAATTTCTACTGGACAGACCCTCAACGGCTGTTCTAACCAAATTCAGACTGAAAAGCCAAAACCTCCAAAATAGTTAATAAGAAACAATCAAACTCTCAATGTACTTAAAATAGATGACCTTGAATAATCCACTTTTTTGTAATATTGCCTTTCTCGTGCATTGTAGAAAACAGTATTGTGGTCATAACTTTCGATCCCATTATTCGATCTGACCCATTATCAATTTAAAATAAAAGGACAGTAATGTCCGTCGAATGCAATTTGTTGAGTGTAAATCCGTCGAGGATAAGTCCAAAAAAGTGAGCAAGACTTGCAGCTCCTGATCATAATACCTTTTTTCACAATTCGTGTAAAAGTTATAAAATGGCCTACTTTCCATACCAATGAAATGGATGCTTTAATGGCAATGGTTTGTCGAGCTATGAAATAAGGCACTGGAATTGGAATCTGATTGATATCTGCAGCAACATGATTTGGTACACATTTAGCAAATTATCCATACCAATGGAATGGATGCTTTAATAGCAATGATTTGTCGAGCTATGAAATAAGAAATTGGAATCTGGTTGATCTCTGCAGCAACATTATTTGAAACGAAAATATTATTTTTTTTTTGACTGAAACTTTTTCGTCTTTCAACATTTTTTATCGCAACTTTTATCAAAAGTAACGAAATTTATTCAAGTTTTAGGAGTTTTATGAATTTCCAAGATTCCACTAGGTTCCAGAGATATTCCGGATTTGGAATGAGTGTTAGCTTTTGACCTTTTCTCAGAACGCATACTTCGGAAATGTTTATTTTAGATATTTTGATTGGAAACGACGCATAAACTATACCAAATTTGATCGGTCCAAAATATGACCTGTACTCCGGGTTCCGGACGTTTCGTCGGAACATGACTTTATGGAAATAGGCAAATACCACCATGCGGCTTATCAAGCTTCATGATTTAAAAAGTTATTGCATTCTATGGTAGTTTTGTACTTCCTTGACCGTATTTGAACCGATTGGAACCGGTAAACGGATTTACCGATAATGCCATAACTTTTGCCATGTCGCATGATGGGTTAGCTTATTTCCCAAAATTAACCCTTGAACCAGTATTCAGTAAATCTATTTACCGTCTCCAATCGGTTCAAATATAGGCCAGGAAGAACAAAACTACCGAATAATGTCATAACTTTTGAAATCATGAATTTTGATATACCGCATGATGGGGTTCGGTTATTTACCAAAATTGACCCTTGAACCGGTAGTCGGTAAAACCATTCACTGATTCCAATCGGTTCAAATATGGCCCAGAAATAATCATTGCCGAAGTACCTATGCGTTTTGGAAAATGGCCAAAAGCTAACACCCATTTTAAATTCGGAATAACTCCGGAAAAAGGTGGAAATCTATAAAGTCCCTGAAATTTGAATAAATCAAATGCTTTACGAAAATTATACCATCTTCTTCTTATTGGCTTCCCCACACTGGGACAGAGCCGCCTCGTAGCTCAATGTTCATTAAGCACTTCCACAGTTATTAACTGGGAGGTTTCTAAGCCAGGTTACCATTTGTGTATTCGTATATCATGCGGCTAAGATGATGATACTTTTATACCCAAGGAAGTCGAGACAATTTCCAATCCGAAAATTGCCTAGACCGGCACCGGGAATCGAACCCAGCCACCCTCAGCATGGTCTTGCTTTGTAGCCGCGCGTCTTACAGAATTAAACGGAAAGAATGAAATCCGAAACAAAAGTGGATTTCAGCAGCTCATTTTTATCCACTATTCATTCAATGGATTTACACCAAGTTGTACTTCCGCTCTATGTCTGTAGCCACCAGTATTTTCACTAAGAATTACATTCCCTCTCGTCCATAGTTCGTCCTAATCATGACAAATCATGAAAATACTTCATGAAAAATTCCTAAGAGATCACTGGAGAAAATCGTAAAGAAATTCCAGAAGATTTTTTTGAAGGTACCTTAAGGGAAACAAATAGTATGGTCACTGGTATTCCTGGAGAAATCAAGAAGAAATTCTCGATAAAGTTGATGAGGATATTCTCGGAGAATATCCTGGATGATTTCTACGGAATTGCGGGAACGATTCCTGGCATGGGCGTAGCCAGGATTTCGAGTAGGGAGGGGCAACTTTTTTAGGTCTTCTAAATTGTTATTTTTTCAGTAGTTTTATAAAAACACATGAATATTAGTGCTCGGCACTATTTCCTTCTAAGTTCCAAAAACTTTGAAACCAAATCCACAACCAACAGTAAAGGCTGGATCACAATAGCGCGTTGCGCGTCGCATCGCGCTGGGCGTTGAAGTCAGCGTTTCCGGAAATTCCTCCGGGAGATCCTCCGGGAATTCTTCCAGGAGTTCCACTGGCAGTTTCTCGAAGAATTCCTCTAGGATTTCCTCCGAGGATTATTCCTGTAGTTCTAGCGGCAGTTCCTACGGAGCTTCCTTTGAATTTCTCCAGATTTTCCTCCAGGAATTAATTCAGGCTCTCTTTCTGGAATTCATTTGGGCTTCTTCAGGAATTTATATAGAAATTCCTTCAGAATTCCTCCGGGAGTTATTTCGAGAATTCCTCCGGCAATTCATCCGGGAGTTTCTTCATGAGTTGCTAAGGGTGTTCCTCCGGGTATTCCACCGGAAGTTCCTCAGCGTGTTCCTCTGCAAACTCTTCCGGGTGTTCCACCAGTAGCTCTTCGAGGAAATCATTTAGGTTTTTTTTTCAGGAAATCATTCAGGCTTTCTTCAGTTATTTTGCTGGAAATTCCTCCCGAAGTTCTTCCGATAGTTTCTCTTGGAGTTCTTTCAGGAGGTTCTATAGGAATTCTTCTAACAGTTCCTCCTTAAATTCCTCCGGGAGCTTTTACGGGAGTTCCGCCGGCAGTTCTTTCGGAAAATCCTCCTGGAGATCCAAGAGTCCGGGAGTTTCTCCGGCTGTTCCTCCGGGTGTTCGCCTGAGGAGGAAATCCCGGAAGAACTGCCAGAGTAATTTCCCGAGGAACTTCCAGAGGAATTTCCGGGGGGGATTTCCGGAGAAATTCTCGGAGAAACTGCCGGTGCAACTTCTAGAGTAATTTCTTGAAAAACTACAGAAAGAATTTTCGGAGGAATTCCCGGAGGAACTACTGGTGGAACTCCCGGATTAGTTTCATAGGAACGGCTGGTGGAATATCCAGAGTTGAATTTCTAGAAGAACTTCCGAAAACCCATTTCCCGTGAATTTCCTGCCAAATATCTCCCAGGAATTCCCTGTGAAGCTTCTGGATGGATTCCCGGAGGAACTCTTGGAAAAACTCCTGGAGGAGCTCCCGGAAGCCCTGAAATAATTATTGTAGAAGTTCCTGAAGGAATTTCCGGAGAAATATTAGAAGGAATTTCAGGAAAAATATCAGGAGGAATTAATGGACAAATTCCTAGATGAAATCTTGAAAGTATTCTGAATATATTGCTAAAGAAATTACCGGATGAATACCCGGGGGTTTGTTTTGGAAGATTTCCTGGAGGAACTCTCAAATTAATTTCCGATTGAAATTCTGGAGTAAATGTAAGAATTTCCGGGGAAATACTTGCACGAATTCCTGGAAAAATTTCTATTAGAATTCTTGAAGGATATTTTGCAGTAATTGCAAAAAGAATTCCAGAATGAAATCCTAGAGGATTTCGCTATATAATTTATGGAGGTATTCCCGGAAAAAAATCCTGGAAGCTACCCCGGAGGAATTGAAGGAAGAGTTCCTGAAGGAATTCCCGGAGAAGTTCCTAGAGGAATTTCCAAAGGAAATTCTTATAGATTAACAAATGATCAGGGGGGTCCCGTAGCGTAGTTGGCTACACGTTCGCCTTACAAGCGAATGGTCATGGGTTCGATTCCCAGCCCCTCCACCAAACCCTCGTCAGTCGCCGGATGCGCAGCCTATGCGGTAGCGTATTGGGGAACGCGTCTTACCGTCACGGTTGCCTGATGACGACTGACAACTTGTTCTTCTCGGAGGCATTCCTCCAACGGACCCGGCTTAATGGCAACTTAACAATGCAACGAACATTGGATGCACGACATGGACAAAACGGACACAATGGACTCACGATGAGATGGACTGGCAACGACAACAATAATGGTAATGGAAATCTAAAAAAAAAAAAATAGATTCTGTGTGGATTCTGCTCAGCAGAATACCACAGTAGATCTCGGCACAGTAGCGGTTAAGTAACACAGAGTGCCTAACAAATAAAAAAAGGAATAAAAAAAATTTACAAGTGAAATTATGGAGCGAAATCGGAGAATTTCCGTCATGAATTTCTGAATTTCTGGAGGAAATATGGGAGGAAATTCTGTATGTATTCTTGAAGGAACTCTCGAATGCATTCCTGAAGGAAATGCCGGAGGTTTTTCTTGAAGAATAGCCGAAGAAATGGCTAGAAGTAGAACTTGGAGAGAAGAAAAGAAATCTTCAAAGGATTTCCTCATGAATTTCCTAAAAAATTAGTGAGGAGTTTATAAATATTTATAGGAGGAATTACAATTACATGAGAAGGAATTTCGAACGATTGTCAGAGGGATTGGTGGGTAACTTTTCCGGAGGAATTTATAAAGTTTCCGGGGGAGCTTCTAGAAGGATTTCTGGTTGAATCATATTATTTTGTAGGAGGAAGAGAAAAGGAAAATATCACATCAAGTATATGAAATCCTCAAGGAGAAAACGACAAAGTAGATGAAATAAAATAAAACGTGTTATGAAAGACAAAGAAAAGAAAAAAAAGAAAGTCTTAAGATAATTATTAGATAAGATTTAAAATTAGGATGGATTATACATAATGTACGCATCTCCAGATCAGATGACCAGATAAATACCACGTTTTGATTCACAATTGAATAAGGTAATGTCAAACAGAATACAAATATTTCAAGGAGAATTCTTGAGCTGGAAAAGTTTCGAGTTGTTTGGAAATTTCATATATTATGAATAATGGAAGTTTTTGGGAATCTTCTGAATTTCAACCACCTATTTCTGAATAAGATTGGATCGTAAAGTGCTCATGTGGGAAATTATTTCAGTACCTGTTCAATCTTTCCATCCCCTGCCCCCGACTGGCAACGCCCTTGATTCGTGGAAAAGTTGTCTATAATGTAAGAAAGAAGTTCTTCAAGATGGCAGAAGGAACGCTCTAAAAATGCAGCAAAAATTTATCGGAATTTTCGGATTTTTTCAGAATTTTCAGAAGAATTCTTTAGAAGTCTCGAAGTAATTTTTCAAGTCCATGTAGGATTTCTGAAGAATTTTATGGGATTTTCGAACCGAGTCATCTTAAAAATATTAATAACTAGTTGACCCGGCAGACGTTGTCCTGCATAGTAGGCGAGAATGTGCGTTCCGAACTGCCCATTAGGGTGGTTCAAAAAATCAATTTTGCTCCACAGTGCTCATCTGATTCTTTACCATGTTCTGAGTGTCCTCTGAAAATTTGAGCTCATTTGGATGAAAACTGATTTAGCACAAGCCGTTTCAAGTTTGCATGCAAATTAGTATGAGGAAAATATTTTTTTCATTATACTGTTGATGACGTTTCCCCATCAAGTGCATATTAAAAGAAAACCTACATAGCTAAAAGGAATACTCAACAGCTTCCACTCAGTGAAAACCGCATCTCAATTAATCGTTCCAATAATTAGTATTCGAATTTAATCTATACCGTGGTTTTCTGGAGCTAATTGCATAACTCATCAACAGGCAACATTGCTGCTCGTGGCGCGAAAGATAGCACACACAAATTCAGGCTACTATGTTGCACTGCACATTTCAGTGATGCCCTCAAATAAGTTTAACGATAATGACTAAAGATTCGCAACCTGTCTTAAAATCGATTACTAATTATTGGGACGATTAACCAACATGCGGTTTTCGTTGGGTGAAAGCTGTTGAGTATCCCTTTTAGCTATGTTGGTTTTCTTTTAACCTGCGCTTAATGGGGAAACGTCATTAACAGTATAATGATAAAATAAATTTCCCCATACTAATTTGCATGCAAACTTGAAACGGCTTGTGCTAAATCAGTTTTCATCCAAATGAGCTCAAATTTTCAGAGGACACTCAGAACATGGTAAAGAATCAAATGAGCACTGTGGAGCAAAATCGATTTTTTGAACCACCCTACTGCCCATGCAAAGTTCGCATAGGAATCACAATTTTAGTTACTCGTAATTTTTGCATTAGAAAATATCGTATAAACCAGTCGGAAACTATAACGAATGTTTCTGCAGAAGAAATGAACAAAATCCATCCAGCCGTTTTCGAGTTATGCGGATACGAACACAGACCATTTCATTTTTATATATAAGATTAAATCAAACAAAAAAAAATATTTGCGCATTTTTTCACCCCATTACGGTGTAAAAATTTACAGCGTATCTTGCTCATATTATCCCAGCGTCCTATAAATATAAATAGGACAGTCCTTGTAAACTTTCAGCGTGCTTTGCCTACATTCCGGGCGTTCAACACGAGAAATAGTTACAATAAAAACAAATTTGTATTTAATCGCAGATTTAAAGGAACTCAAGGAACTACAGGTAAAAATAATGTTATCATACAATGCTCCGTAATGAGAATGCTTTTATTTTTCAAAACAAGTTAGGTTTTAGAGAAATTGAACCAAAATTTGGTGGATTATTACCTCCAGAATCTACGTTGACTATCAAAAAAGGATTCTACTCAAAATACCATTCGACTTCCTTTCATAATTGCGAATAGATTCTTTTCAGAAGCTTTCTGTATGGTTTCTTTTCAAAAACCTCAAACATCCTAAACGGGCTAATTTAAAATTTCAATCCTTTTCCGAAAAAAAATCTGCCCCGTAATCTCTGTTCAGATTTCCGAAAGAATTCTTTTCAGAATCTCGAACGTATTCTGTTCAGAATCCCAAAAGTATTCTGTTACGAATTCCAAATAATTTCTGTTTGTAATTTCGAACGAGTTTTTCGCAGAATCTCGGATGCTGCTCATAATCCCAGAAGATTTTTTTAAGAACCCCTCCGCTATTTGCTTCGAAAAGTTATAGTGAACAAGAAACCTCGAGCATGAAAAACATAAGATAACAATCATAGAATCTATTGCCTCATGATCATTTGGGAAAATAGCATAGAATATTGTCTACCAACTGTGCCTAAAAGATGCTATGACAAAAAAAAACAATTTCTCATGACAAGTCCGCTACTGCAAAAACGGCACTAAGTATAGACAAAGCCAGCTACGGCGATAAATTTTATTTATATTTTATTTGAAAAAGATTCACAGGAATAAAATTTTTTGTTCAAATAGGGGGAATGATGGCTTTGGCAGGTTTTGTTCTATTATTGCCAGGGGGACTTTTTATGATTGATTATGCTCAAATTCTGCCTAAACATTCTTCGCATATCAAAGAATATTGTGGCCAAATTTCATAAAATTTGGTCGACAAAAACCCCCCTGACAATAATAGAACAAAACCTGACAAAGCCGTCCCCTATTCAATATTCTGAAATAAACTGAAAAACAAATAAAAATCTATATAGGGTAAAACGACCTATTATGGAGGGGTTAAGCACCGTGTCAAAACAAAATTGATTTCAAAAATTCTTCAAAAATTACCTGTAGGTCGATTTCCATTTTGTAGTAGTTGAATGGGATGCTCGTTAACTATAGTTTCGTAAATATTACGTCAATTGTGCTGAACTTATGTTGCTTTGTTTTTATCACAATAAAAACAAACTACCGCAATAATATGACGCAGTTGCCTATCGTTGCGATATTTTTAGAAGGTCAGTCCTATTGTTGCGGTATTGCAGGTAATTCTTATGGAGAGCGATACCGCAACAATAGGTCCTTAGCACTACCGCAATAATAGGCTCAAAAGATTCAAATTTTTAACGAAAAATGTTGATTTTTCATCATTTTGAACGGAATTTTGTCAAACAAAGGCTGTTCTAGTCGTTAATCCGAAGAGTTTTAGCGTATCCACAATTGTTTTTAATGCTATTATATCCAGAATGGACTACTTTGACACTACCGCAACATTAGGACATACCACAACGATAGGACGTTTTACCCTACCTACATCAAAATGAATTTCTGTCTGACTGAAAATTTTTATGCAGAGGTTTTTGGGGTCGGGGAATGTTCTTAAGATCTTTGGAAAGGGGGGCTCCCATACAAATGAAACACCATTTTCATCATCACTCAAGAATTAGTCAAGCAAATTGAACAAAACCTGGCATGTGGAGCATGTGGCATGAAACCCCTCCTCTTTCTGACAAGGTTTGCTCCCATACAAATGAAACAAATATTTCTGCAGAACTTGACAACTAAGCAGAGAATAAATCTTTTTTAGGCGAAACGAATTCCGTCGGGTCTGCTTGTAATATAATAAATATACTGCGGCCCGCTTTAACATCCTAAAACTTCTGTGCGGCTCTTGATAGTAAGCATGCTGCGGGGATCACTGCTCTACCAGATACCGTAATGGTTTGGCGATTTCCTATGTTTAGTAATCCAAGATCGGTATCCCATCAAACTTGTAATGTAATGAGCTTAAGCATCACTGCTACCAATTAGCAAAGAGCCTTTTGAAGTACAGCATACGGCTACCTAAAATAATGAATAGGTTTTTGAATATTTTGACCCATGTCTGGATGGCAGCCTCTTCCATCTTTCCAAAGTTACGTGCATCTATATATCCTCAGTCCTCACCAATTCAACAAAAAATATCATTCATTATTGATTCTTCCGTTGAACAAATATCGACTTCCAAATAATAACATCTCAATTTCAGCGTCTAAAAATAGAATTAACATTAAAATAAGGACGGGGAGAAGCATCGTGATGCCACCTGACCGTCGGACATGTTTTGCAAGAACGGGAGTCGAACATCCTGTGAATACGACAGCATCATATAATTTTCCGGCATGAATAATTGACAAACCATTGATCCAGTCCGCTGTTGCTAATGCACGAGCAACGTCTACCACGGCTACGAACTGTGCACCGGAAAATGGCTAGTAGACCTATCTACTGGAGAAATAAGTGGACGTGAAACGTTTACCAAAGCCCTCGCGACCGACGAATATGCTGTACAAGTGGGGGCGCTTTCGGACGTGACTATTTTATGCTTTTTGTGTCATTGAATTCTTGAGCTCTTTTGTCTGAAGTTGAAAATATAGCAAGAACTATTTGAAATTGAGCCTAGGTGATTTTTTTTTTTGCGCCATGATATGTTAATCAAGCGTATAGCTACGAAATTAATTCAACGAATCAGTTTCAACTTCGCACTGACCAGATCTTATCGCTCATCTTTGGTTTCAACACAGTGCAAACGGGGGAAAACAAATCAAACGACTTAATTTGTTTTTACGGTTCTTTGGTGTGAATTTCCATAAAACCACCTGCTGCAATGGACACGGCGGGCGCGGTCTGGTCTGATGCGGCCGTCACACGACATCAGGCAGAGCGAAGCGCTTTCCGATTGGCGCTTTGATGTTGCATGAAGAAGAAGAAGCAGAAAGATGATAATCGAAAAAATCTCCACGGGAAACCATACGAAGAAGTTTTTAAAACTCTTCTCAAAAATTCTAAAAGCAATTTAATTAAAAACGGTAAGCAGTACGGGGTTGGACTTTTCTTCTACTGTATAATAAACACAATATTTTTATTCGGAATTTTATTTTGTGATATTACACATAATACACAGTAGAAGAAAAGTCCAACCCCGTACTGCTTACCGTTTTTAATTAAATTGCTTCTAGAATTTTTGAGAAGAGTTTTAAAAACTTCTTCGTATGGTTTCCCGTGGTGATTTTTTCGATTATCATCTTTCTGCTTCTTCTTCTTCATGCAACATCAAAGCGCCAATATGGATCGCGAAAACCAAATTATGGTCGTTTGCCACCGAGCACGATACATTATCCACAAGTAGCAACAGTTTGGACGGGTTGTGAAGGATGGACATGAAACAAATGGAAACTGAAATTCTAGACCAACATTTGAAAAGGGCGGAATTCCATTAACTTGAAACCGAGAAAATGGCTTGCCAAATTTTAAGCTTGAAAATCAATTCCTATTTAGTGAATATTCAATAAAAATTGAATTTTTTGCATATTATAGATGAAAACCACCTTTCTCTTCGATGTGCTGTGCCAAAATATGCAGCTAAGTGCATATTGGCTTCAGAAATGGAAATTACATGCTTTACGCCCAAAATCAAAGTATCACTGGAAATACGCCATGGAAATTAGTCCTGTTACCAACTGCCTGTGTTGTTCCGCCCAACGTTTCACCGATAAATTGCCTACTTTTAGGTATTTTCTGTACAGCTCGAATTGCGTGGCAAGTTATTCTCAAGAAATAAACTAATTAAAACATTAATTTCAAAGCTTCTCATCATAGATTAGGAGAAAACAGTTTTGATTTGGGACCACGTCTGTATTTTCTAAATTGGGGTACATTTCGCGAAAAATCGAAAAACGTCACGGAAATATGATAGACTTGAATTAATATCTCAGGCGATTTTCGATGGATTTTCTATTTTCTTGGACCATTCGATCAAGGAAGAGTCAATGCTTTACATCCAATGTAATGAATAATATCTATAATTATTTACTATTGATAATTTTCTAACAGTTTCGCAATCGGTTTCGGTAAATCAACCAAACCTAGAAGTGTATCGCAACCTTGAAGTCAAATTAATGCAACAGCAAGTTTAATTCTATTCCTCAGTTTGCAGCCGTAAACCTTCAGCATCGATTACGGTTGTTGGAAGTGGTTGCTGCAGAAAATTCAAACGCAACGATACCGAGGGTTAATGCTGAGATTTTGAGAAGAGTAAAATATCATTGTACTAAAGACACACAAACTAAAATTACAAATAATATCCATTACATATAGCTACGTGGTTCTGCATCACCTTTGCGTACAACCCGATTGGGTTGCACCTTTGAATTTTTATATCGTTATGCAATTGATGTTACTAATTCAAATTAAACTGATATAAAAAGCATATAAAGAATCACTTCTTAGGGTGACTGATTCTTAATGAACGTGTCTCAAATAATTGATCGTAAAGCTTGCCTCAACGTACTGATCCACTCACTGAAAAGCATTAGAAACGATGTTAAAAATTCATTTTACATAACCTGACTGAAGAAGATTTGTTTCCAAATAATTTTATGTTACATGTGCGCGAAGCAGCTATTAATATACATTTTTAAGGTTTCGTGATAAAAATGCGCTTTTGTTAGGTTTCCAGTAAGGAACCAAAAAAGAAATTAATAAAATCTATTTAATTATGATTTTATGCATTATTAAGGTTTATTGGAAACAAACGTGGTATCTAATCACTTCTATGCTATTCCAGTGTACACATTGAACAAAGATTTATAGGTACAGAACTCTCACGGGAGCCTGCATCTGATTATTTTCGAAAGGCGTATTTCCACTCTAAACCTTTCAACAGGCTGATGTACGCGCCGTAACAGCAACAGCTCCAGTAAAAGGTAGGAAATCCTTGTTTCGTATTTCTCATTAAAATACTCATTATTACAAGAAATATCATTGAAAATGCAATAAATATTGACTCAATATGAAGGATAAAGTAAAAACTATCTTATCCACGCAAATTTCGTTAAGTTCCTATGCTTTTGAAAGAATAGCGTAAGAACCATGTTTGGTGAATAAAATCAGGATGGAAATACGCCATTTTTTCAAGAATCTCAAAATAACTTTTACTGATAGAAAATATTATTTTTTCCATTACTATGGGCTAGTTTACACCATATTCTATGCATTCAAACGAAAAACTGCAATGTTTACATTTTGGCTGTTCCGCCCTTTTCAAATGTTGGTCTAGAAATTATGTTGTTCTAACGTGAAACGGCGAGAGGCGACGGCGAGAAGGAAAACAAGGACGATTGTACAGCACAACGATGAGGTGTGCTACGGTGCTTTTGATTGAATCACGTGAAGGGTGATTAGCTTACCACTTTATTTTTGTTTGGTTTCATGCACGTAATTTAAAGTTTTTATAATCAAATCTTTTTTTATGTCTTTTGTCAGGACGTGAAGAATGATCCCCCATGACCATCTCCCTTTTCGGGCAAACGTATGAAACCCATCATATTATTTTGTGGATATCTCTGCAACTGTGAGGTCTAGAATGAATCAATGGTAACCATTCAAAAGGAGATTTTTCAAGGAATTTAGAAAATGAAAGTATTTTTTGAGATGTAGTATTGCCAAATGACCAATTTTCAAGTTTTTGTGCAAAAAGTGCATTCACCCAATTAATATATTGAAAAAAATAACATCACTATCGGTTCTTTGGCCATTTTAACATTTGGAATACTTAAAACCCCTAGGCACTCTGTTCCTATCTTGAGAAACAGGGTTTTAATATTGAATAGTGCTTTTTTCACTATGGGCATTAGGAGAAAACTGGACACACATGATCTCCACTTTTTGTTTCTGATGTTTCTTGATGCAAAATGCTTATGTTGATACGATTTAAAATGGACTTGATGAACAATTCAATTAGATTGTCAAAAACATCATTGGAAGTAGAGGTGTGTGCCGGCCGAAAATCGTCGGCGTTATATTCAATTGGATTTTGACGTTGGCCAACGTCTTACCCGAAGGTACTGGGTGTCGAATCAGAATCTAAAATTAGGGACCGTCCCGAAATCATGTAAGATTTTGAACGTTAATAGAGCCCACGGTGCCCCGGTAGACCGTTATTATAAAATAAAAATGTCCATCGAAACCAAGTACAGGGCTCGATTCCTGTGGTAATTCTGCACCTCTGGACCAATTTAAAAAAAAATCCCTAGGAGGAATCTCGAGAAATATTGATTTTAAGTTTAAAGTTAAGAAATTTCAAAAGAATCCATATAAGAATAAAAAATATCATCAAAAACCCTGATTAATCCACCTAGATAGATGTCTTCAATTCTTCTTGTACATGTCGGTCGTAAGTAACCACCAGCTTTGTAGGGTTGCTGTCCGGCATTCTTGAAATATGCCCTGCCCATCGTACCCTTCCAGCTTTAGCTACCTTCTGGGTACTGGGTTCGCCGTAGCGCTGGGCGAGCTCTTGTTTCATCCTTCGCCGCCTCATACCATTCTCTTGCACAATGCCAAAGATGGCCCTAAGCACGCGTTGCCTATATTAGAACTGTAAATATTTACAACTGATTTATCTTACCAAACTTACTTAAGTATGTTTTTGTATGGCTAACTTGCTCCAGTTTAGTATAAATATTGCTTTCAATGTTTAATAGAATGAAAGGTAAAAATCAATTTTAATTTTGGGTTTATGGTCATAATGGAGAGAAGTAAGAAGTAAGAGAGAGAAGTTAGAAGCTGTTATACTCGATCACAGCACTTATTAACCGATCTTTGCTGCCAAATCACGTCAAAGTTCTAATCAGTGGACTAGAAAAAGCATGTTAGATATGTAAGCCAAAACCTATTCCGGTACCTCTACAGAACTCTGAAATATGATAATTCAAGATATGGTACTTTGACGTGAATGGAAGCTGCGGTTTTTTCCAGCTGCTAGCAAAGCCATCAATTGCTTCCTCAAAACCATGCTCGAGTTTCAAAGAGCTGTATCTTGCGTACACTTTTCTGAAATCATTCAGAACCTGCTGATTGAAATATTAATTAGAAAATTGTTAATGTTTAAGCAGAGTAATGACGTAATACGAAAGATCGGGATTCTAGTGAACTCTATGCAATTTGTTGATGCCTCATCTGTATTTGGTTCACCCATAAATTTACTCAACATGGCGCTTCTCGAGCAACTTTAAAATCGTATTAACAATTCCGAACTAGATGTGTAGTGACGGAGATTCATTTTGTTTCTTTATTAAAGTGTTTTTAAAAGTTCAAAAATTGAATATTTTATCTTCGTCGTAACCGAAAACCCAAAAGAATATGCACAAAGTTTGTAAATGTTTTTCTTTCTCTTGTGCATTTTTCCTGATGTTTTCCTTAACTCTCGAGATCTCATTCTACATGCCGAGCTCACTTTTGAAAATCGTAGTTTTTCCTTACCGCCATCTTTGGAGTCATTACCAGTCCGATGATCCCTTTGCTGGGAAATCTCAGAGTTTGATAAAGCTCCGTCAATTCAATTGTTACAGCATCTGACGAAGATCTAACCTGTTATATAATGCTAAACAACTACACTACTTTAAACAAATCTTTAAGTTGTTGGTTATTTTCATCATTTTTTCCGTACTCCAATATTTACTTCTGATGCTCGAATACATTTGTGAATACAAAAAAACACACTCTAATCTGAATGGCATTCAACAAAGAATCTGCAGCCTGCACGTGAATTCATGAGTGATTCTTGATTATATGGAAGATATACGGCTTCAAGCCATACAAAAAACATACCTAAGTCAGTTTGGTGAGCTTAATCAGTTGTAAAAATTTATAATTGCAATAAAGGCAACAAATGCAAACTTGTTGAAAACAACTTGGACCACTTTTTGGACGGCTTTGAAGGTATTTTGGGGATATTATTGAATTAAAATATATATTCTTTTGAAATTTCTTAATTAAAAACTTCAAAGGGATTTTTTTTTAAAATTGGTCCGGAGGTGCAGAATTACAACAGGAATCAAGCCCTGTACGTGGTGTTGATGGACATTTTTATTCTATAATAACGGTCTACCGGGGCACCATGGAGCCTTTATCTTTCGATGGATTTTAAAGATTTATATATCCCAACACGGACATCAGAATGATGTAAGTTCTGGGCTTTGTGACCCACCGTTTCATTTTTTTTTTTTCGGGTATAAAAAGGCCCATGATTCGCACTCGCGCGTCATTTCTGTACGATGATCCACGGTGAGTAGTACGGAGAGCGGGAAGAGTCTCTGACGCGCGGTCGTGATTCCGCTACCGACGGAAACTAGGGTAAAATGCCCAATAGTGAACCCCCTAGTAGCGAAATTTTGCTCTTTTTGTCATAAGGAGTAGAAATTTTCAACATATTAATTCTGCTTGGCATCTAATACCAAGTTCTGCATCTCCTCTTTACGATACATACACAAAACACTCAAATACACGACGTTATTCGTTGAAATTAACATTTTAAAGTCTGACTGAATTCGCCCTATAGTAGACCCCCTGAGGGTCCATAATAGGAATTTGCTTCCCTATAGTTGACACTTCATTTGATTTTTATGTTCCGTTTCGGGACGTTCTTCTTCCCTATTATGGACCCCCAAAATATTCCTATAATGGACACTCTCGTGTTTATTTTTTCTAGAATTGTAAAAAATCATTTAATTTTACTTTCCATAGCATTTCCAATGCATGTAATCAAATCATTAGATTGTAAGGTAGGTTCTCCCGATGGAATTTCATAGCAAAATGTTTACATTGTGCAGTAATAATGCAAAAATGGCTGGAGGGTCCACTATTGGTTGGGGGTCCACTATTGGGCACTTTACCCTATCTGCCAAACGATAAATTTGTACATTGATCAAAATTCGTCTTGCCCCAAATTATGGCTTAAGAGCTTTCACTGATGATAGCCAATCGGTGGTACTTAAGACGCAACCGTTGCAGAAATGTGTTCCACCACAACCGCCATCGTAGCAAGACAATTGCATCTGAGTCCTGCTGATACCGACGGCGATAACCGTACGACCAACACTATCGGCGGGAATAAAATTTCCGGTAGGAGCTTCACCGATGCCAATGGTGGGACCGCGGTCTGCTCTTCACGACATCTCGAACGAAATGGCTCGCGCGCGCCATTTCCTGTTAACCCTGTAGTCACGCCCCATTGGTGAGTGCAACGATTACACAATATTTGCACTCATACCGATCAACAGAGAGGCGGGACTAATGGGCCTTCTTTATTGATTACTAGCAGACCCGACGAACTTCGTTTCGCCTAGTATCTGATTACTTCTCGAATTATGCAGAAATTTCTGTTTCATTTGTATGGGAGTCCCCGTTTCCAAAGGGGGGAGGGATCTCGAACCATCTTAAGAACCTTCCCCGGCCCCAAAAGCCTCTGCATACAAATTTTCACGCCGATCGGTTCTATAAGCTTCAGACAAACAGAAATTCATTTTTATGTATATAGAAGAAGTTAAGAAAACTGCTTTCCCCCGCGCGCGTGGCATTTTATTTTAAATGTCGTGGAGAGCGGATAGCGGTCCCAGCATCGAGAGAGTTGCTGAAGCAAATAAATAATAAACTACAATGTCTCCAATAATACCCTTACGTTGTCCAACGTCTACCTTGCGGTAGTGTCTTGTACACAACCCTTCTGATTTTTTCGGGAACTCCATTAGCAATTCATTTGAAATATTCCGGAGACATTTCTGGAATTTCCAATGAAAGCTTTCAAAAAATCCCAGGGAACATTGTTTGGAATTTCGAAATGAAAATTTTTGGGATTTCAAAGAAAATTATTTATAATTTCTATGAGAAATTCTTCAGAATTTTCACGGAAAATTGTTCCAAACTTTAACAAAAAAATATTTAGATCTTCCGCGGAAATAAGCAAGGGATATTCTTCGGAAATCCACATAAACCTTTTTGCAATATCCGCGGGCAACTCTTACATGTTTTCACGGAAAACTTTCTGGAACTTTCACATAAAATTCTTCGGAACGTGTAGTTTTCGGCTTTTGCAGTCTTGTAACGCATGCAATAATAAGTTTACTACTGCATCCGACGGTTTCGGTAAAAGATTCTACGGGAATTCCACAAGAAATATTTAGAGTTCTCCCCAGGAATTGTTCAGAATATGGGAAAAAATCCTTGGATTCCAACGAGAAGTTGTTCAGCATTTCGAAGATTTTTTTTCGGAAATTCTTTAGAATTTGCTCGCGATTTTTTCTTATTTTTATGGGAAATTTTTAGGAATTACGGAAAATAATTGGTTTGTCTATTAAAAAATCTTCGGGAATTCCACGGGAAATTGTTCAAAAAGAATTATCATATGGCCGAAAGTTATTTGGTAAATTGAACGTTAAGCCGAAATGGTTAATAGTTCGATTTGGCCAAAATTATTATTTGTCCAAAAGAGACATCCCAAGCAATCAACAGTTCAGATTGTACTAAAATATGTTCCTAATCGTACCAATTGGTTCACTTTTGATTCACATTGAGATCTAAGTTCACTTTTCTGCTCTCACCATACAAAACATTACTTTCAATGCGAGCTAAATAAGCCCTTCTTATCCGAGCTTCTGGTTGCTTGGGATACATCCGAAAAAGCACATTGCCTTAACAGGTCGTTTGGACGAATGGGTTATGTAGCCTCAAATACCGTTTGACCGAAATGCTCATTTGGTCTACAGCTGAGAATTTGGATTGCAGAACGGGTAATATGGCCAAAAATGTTGACCCGTTTGACCAAACAACATTTTAAGTTCAATCAAAGTTAATTGCCTATTTCCGGGGATTAAGCCACCCGACTTGGACGTTAATTTACAATGTTATGGAAACTCATATGTGAATATGTACGTTATGTGGAAGATATTGATTTGAAAAATGTATTGGAGGTAACCACTTTCCCTTCGATGGGACTCGAACTTATGACCCTACAGTACGCTAGACTGGTGCTTTAACCAACTAAGCTACGAAGGACCTCCGTCGGCCTTCGCAACCTAGCGGCTACTGAACGAGCTCGAGATTCCCAAATTGGACGCATAGTCAAATCACTCGCAATCCATTTCTCAAGCCAACACTACCACATGAGTATAGTGCACGTCCACATTAGAGGAGCGTGAGTATTTAGAATGTCTGGCGACTGCACACATTCTTCATCAGCAACTGTACTGATCAAGTGAGGTTGTGTAAGCTATTTGCCAGTCGGTCGTCAAGCTCAGACCCGACCGCATTGCGTAGGCAAGAGCACGCAACTCAAGTTCAGTTCAATCAAAGGTAATTGCCTATTTCCGGGGATTAAACCACCCGACGATGGGACCATCGAAGGGAAAGTGGTTACCTCCAATACATTTTTCAAATCAATATCTTCCACATAACGTACATATTCACATATGAGTTTCCATAACATTGTAAATTAACGTCCAAGTCGGGTGGTTTAATCCCCGGAAATAGGCAATTAACTTTGATTGAACTGAACCTGAGTTGCGTGCTCTTGTCTACGCAATGCGGTCGAGTCTGAGCTTGACGACCGACTGGCAAATGCTTACACAACCTCACTTGATCAGTACAGTTGCTGATGAAGAATGTGTACAGCCGCCAGACATTCTAAATACTCACGCTCCTCTAATGTGAACGTGTACTATACACATGTGGTAGTGTTGGCTTGAGAAATGGATTGCGAGTGATTTGACTATGCGTTCAATTTGGGAATCTCGAGCTCGTTCAGTAGCCGCTAGGTTGCGAAGGCCGACGGAGGTCCTTCGTAGCTTAGTTGGTTAAAGCACCAGTCTAGCGTACTGTAGGGTCATGGGTTCGAGTCCCATCGAAGGGAAAGTGGTTACCTCAATACATTTTCAAATCAATATCTTCCACATAACGTACATATTCACATATGAGTTTCCATAACAACATTTTCAGTCAAATGGTCCTTTCTAATCATTTACGACAGTGGTTCTTTCTGCAAAACGACTTTTTCGGCCGAACGACATTTCCGGTAGTAAATATGTCCATTTCAGCCAAATGGCCGTTTCTGCCAAACGGCATTTCCAGCCAAATGACCAGTTGTTCATTTCGGCCAAATACAGTCAAATCACCATGAGTCGATATTGAAGGGACCGTCGACTTATGGAAATATCGAGATGTGGAATAGAAAATCCCTGGGAGATTGTTTGAAGGGACAATCACAGTAACCGAGTCATAGAACATCGACTCATGGCGGTTTGACTGTAACATTTTTGGCCAGATGAGTTTCTAAGGTCTAATAACATATTAGGCTAACAACTTCGGCTATATGGCTCTTCCCGTCGTTTACTTGGACATTTTGCCGAATTCGAATGTCATTTGGCCGAGTTCCATTTGTCGAAATTAATTTATTGGCTTTTTTCGGTGATAATTATACTACTCAAAGCGAAAGGGAGTAGGTGAAAGTAATGAAGATACAGATTCGATTGACACCGCAAGCGAGCGGCAAGTGTGAAATGAATAGAAACTAAAGATTAGCAGAGGGCCATATGAGAGAACAAACATTGTTGATCAAAAGCGGTGATCAAACGCGGTGATCAAACGCGGTGATCAAAAGCTTTCCTAATTATTGAGTTCCATTTGGCTGAATTGGACCTTATGCCGAAACGGTTATCAGGTCTAAAATAGTTTGGCCCAAAAATGTCATTTGGCTGAATACGACATACGGCCGAAAATGCCAAACGGGTCATATGGCCAAAAAAGTCGACCCGTTTGTCCTATTCTGACAAATAGGGGAAACCGCCAAATATTGAACGGCTAATTTCATCGCCTATTGTTGAACTCCCATAAGAAATGCACGTGCGTTCAACAATAGGCGAAGAAATCAACCGTTCAACATTTGGCGAATTACCCTAACTTTTTTGGCAAAATCATCAGTTTGGACAAACAACATTTTCGGCCGTATATCCATTTCAGCCAAATGATAATTTCAGCCAAATCACATATATGACCAAACAACTTTCGACCTTGTGGCGCTTCAGCCAAATGAATTTCGGCCAAACGGCCCTTCTCCATTCAATAATTTGATTTCGTCGAGAAATTCCTCAGAATTCAATGAAAAATTCTCGGTAGAGTCTGCGGAAAATTCTTTGCAAATTTCATACGAAATTTTTTAGAGTCTCCAGAAGAAGTGATTCGATTTTTTTTTATTTTCGTGGGAAATTCTTCGGAATTTACTCGAATTTTTTTTCCGGAATGTGCACTTAAATTCTTCAGAATTTCCACGGAGAATTCTTCCAAATTTTTATGGAAATTTTTTTCGGGATTCGAACGGATATATTTTTAGAATACCGAAAAAAAATCTGTGGATTTGAGCGAAAAATTTTTCGGCTTAATTTCTACGGAAAGTTTTGGAAATTTCAACAGGAATTGAAATTTGGAAGGAATCACATTCACAAAAAGTTTGAACTGGATGTGTTGGGGATATCAATCGGGAAATTCGACGGACTTCTGCAAATTTGAATCGGCGTAGAAAATCATAGATCAGCGGCGTGAAACGGCGGCGCAGATGCAAAAATGTCAGCGGCGGCGTGCTGCCTAAAACTGCCGCGCACACCTTTAATTGGAAGAAATTATTTTTCCATGAAAATTTTCAAAAAATCATTTTTTCCAAAG
This sequence comes from Armigeres subalbatus, assembly GCF_024139115.2. Lineage (NCBI taxonomy): Eukaryota > Metazoa > Arthropoda > Insecta > Diptera > Culicidae > Armigeres > Armigeres subalbatus. The sequence goes on from NC_085140.1 coordinate 64,961,282, forward strand.
GAGAGAAAATTTGGCATTTTCAAAACTTGCGGGAGACTTGATCCCTTTATGAGCTGAACATATTTAGGTTCTTTCAAGTCTAATGAAAGGCCAAATCAATTTAATTTCAAATCCTAGAAATTCTCATTAGCCTAACCTAAAAACAGTCGTGCAAAAATAAAATATTGCTGGTATTAAGTAAAGCAAGCGCGAGTAAAAAGGCAATATCAAATTGATTTGAAATCAATAATGTAAATATCAATCAAAGCAATCGTGGTACATTGCCAGCAGTCAAAGACATGTGGTCAACCATCACCGACTAAAGTGACAGTTTTCCAGCAGACTTGCGCTTGCAGCATGATAATCTCTACAATTTCCATCAGCATCCGAGAAGAATTCTCATTTTAATCTCTAAAGAATTCCTTTCAGAATCATCGAAGTATTCCAACCGGAATTCAGAAGATTTTGTTTTGCCTTTATGAGGGAAACTTCCAGCCGTAGGCTGGCTCGTCGCCAACATCCAGAAGAATTCACACTGGATTCCTTTCGATATCGTTGAGGGTATCCTTGGGAATCGGTGGGGGATACGCTTCATAATCCGTGAAGGATTTGCTTCAGAATCTCTTGTTAATTTGCTTCGGATTTCCTCCGGAGCCATTCGAAGATGTGTTTCAGAATCGTTCGGCCTTGGGCTGAAAGTCTCGTTAATGAAGACAAAAAAAAAGAATCGTTCGAAGATTTGCTTTGAAATTCCTTGATGATTTGTTTCAGAATACTTCGACGATTTGCTTAGGATCCCTTGAATATTTAATTCGGAATCTCTCAACGTTTTGCCTCGAAATCCCTCAACGAATTGCTTCAGAAATATTCGACGATTCGCTTCGGAATACATTCACGGTTTGCTTCGGAATTCTTCGAAGATTTAGTTCAGACTTCCTCTAAAATTTACTTCATAATCATTCGACGAATTGCTTCGAAATGCTTCAATGATTTGCTTCAAAATCATTCGATGATGTGGTTCGGAATCTCTCGGAGATTTGCTTCGGAGTCCCCCAACGAGTTGCTTCAATATCCCTGGAGGATTCCCTCCGGAATTGCTTGAGGAAAATTTACGGAATCTCTGGAGGACAAATTCGGATTTGATAATTTGCTTCGGGATCCCTCGACAGATTGCTTCGGAATCCTTCGACGATTTGCTTCTACATCCCTGGAACACAAAATATCACCTCTAGTCTAGCGTACCAGTCTAGCGTACTGTAGCGTCATGGGTTCGAGTCCCATCGAGGGGAAAGTGGTTACCTCCAATCAGGCATTGAAAAAAATCAGATCATGAATAAAAATCGGCTAAATTCATGCCAACTTGATGCTCTACTGCGGACTAATCGCTGATGCTTTCTAGATCGTTGAAATTTGGTGTTCGTTGATTCGTTGGTTCGTTGGTAACCTAACAATGAGGGCTGTTACCACACGCTGTTAGAAAAATCTTTTCAGACATTAGGAAAATTAAGTCCGATACGAGAATGGAACTCTTATACACTGCATGGGAGGCTTTGATACTTTCTCTCCTCCATCCCAGCTACTTGAAAACAGAGTGAATAAAGCAGAACACCTGATGTGTTTTGGTTTTATTCTAGTAGAGCGAGCGTAACACAAATACTCCAATCGTAGCTTCCCTGGATACCATACCATGTTTGGCTTGGCGAATTCTGTTGCTCGTTGTTTACGCAGCAACGATCGCTCATAATCGTTGTTTAGCATCCATCTGAGCAAGGCTGTTCACTCACTGGCATATGAAGCTATGATTCAAATAGATCAATGCTCGTCCACTTCACTCACGCTTTCAATGCCTGCCTCCAATACATTTTCCAAATCAAAATCTTCCACATAATGTACGTTAGGAGGAGTTCAGCATCAGAACTCTGCAACTACACCGATGCCAACACGCGGGTAGCAACAGCGACCCGGCAACAACATGGTACATAGGACGAACGAGCATACGCAGCGATGAAGTGCACTTTGGCCAACGCACAAACTGCTGACACACATCATCGATCGAACCGATCATCCGATCGAGGAGGACAATAACCAGGTGGAGAGCTTATTGCTGACATATCAGAAATAGTTAATAAAATCAGTGCAGCTAGGGAAAATCAAGTCAGTCTGTAATCGTTTGTCTGTAGTGCGAAGTGTAATTCAATTTCGGAATAAATTATATTTTTTTATGAATGCGTGCCGCATTCTATTTAACTTGTACATATTCACATATGAGTTTTCACAACATTGTAAAATATCTTTGTTGGTTTTAAATCTAATTATCCTGTTTCTGATTTTAAAAACCAGCTGCCAGTGCCTATTTTGGTATCAACAAAAAAGGTCTGTGAGGCATCGAGGTCGCCAGATTACTACCAAAACCACAACTGTGATCATACCAGGCTAGTATGGTCATTGGTCATACATCAATGTGGTACTGTCACGTATTCTTGAAACATCATCATTTTGTTCTGTAGTACGTGTTATTAATACAAAAATGCCATCTCTCTTAAAATACTGACTAAAAGCGGTTGGATCATCCGATTGTTAAAAGTTCTTTACGAAGACAGACATCACCCAGCCGGCGGTTGTTAGATTTTCCAACATTTCTGTATAAGAATCTACCAAAACCTGTATAAGAGCTGGGCATATGCAAAATTGTTAGATTCTTATACAAAAAATGTATTAAAAGCTTACAAAATTGTTAGATTCTTATACAATATTTGTATGAGAATCTAGCAATTTCGCATATGCCCAGTTCTTATACAGGTTTTGGTAGATTCTTATACAGAAAGGTTGGAAAATCTAACAACCGCCGGTTAGGTGCAGGAAGACTTGCGACAAATGCAATGAAAATAGTGATAGTAAATAAACTTGCCATAGTTAAAAGGGAAAGTACAAGATCGAATAGTACTGATTTTACGCCTGGTGATTTCTTGAGTATTTTCAAAACTTAATTTATTCTTTGATTGAAGATTATGTTAATTTTAATTTGCTCTTCCGTAATGATTTCTGACCACACACAAAAAAAGACTTAAGCTCTTTGAAAAGATAACGCGCGCGGTTCTGAATTGCTGACGAAGGTTCGTTCATGCTATGCATCGCAAATGGCACTTGACAGATACGGAAAATCTGAGTAATGTCAATCTTGTAGTGTCGTTATTTGTCTCCAAACAGCAAAAGAAGATTCTAATGATTTTGTGTCGTATTAGTGGACTTCGTGGCCGTACAGTTAGCATGTGTTAGGAACTATGGGTTCGATTGCCGCCCCGACAAGGAGGGAACTTTTCATAATCTGTGTGTTGTTTTTTTTATGTCTTTATTATCGAGACTTTCAGCCAAGGGTGTTATGTGTCCTGTTCCCTGTCCGTTGTCTTATGCTAGGTGTTAAGTGTTCAGTCTGTACGACCTCTGGTCGAAGACGTTGTTCCTGTCTTTTATTCGTGCAAAGTGGCTTGAGTGAGTCCAAAATTCCAAAGAGCGGCTCCCCCTACTCCTGCAATATTATAAGGACCTAAAATTATAATGTCGCTTTAAAATTCTAAATTCTATTTTATTTTTAAACTAGACAAAGACAATTTTTAAACGTCGCACTCTATAGATCGATTTCGAGTTCGATGGCTTTGTTCAGAACACATTCAAAAGTTTATATTTTGATGATTTTTCAGCTTTCCCAGCAAATACTCGGAAGTTGGCTTTCTCAGTCTTGAAAATTAGGACGATGGTTTTTTTTACTTGCCCAACGTTTCTGCCGATGGGTTGTGGCCCTTTTCAATGGTCGTTTTTGATTTATTATCACTGAGGCCGGAGTGGCCTGTGCAGTGCACAGTGGGCACGTCGTGATATTAGGAGGAAAAAAATATTTTCACCATAATGATAATATTTTAGGATCTAACTGTCTTCAGCAAAGTCAAAGCTTATTATTTAAGCTTTATTTTGAAGTGTTTTGCAATAGTATGGCCCCACTATATTTTGAGATAAAATTTTTAACTTCTATATTTCCAATTTTAGCATTATATGAAGTTGTAGAAAGTTGTTCCTTATTTAATTTTGAGGCACTTTGCTGAAGAAACCATTGTTGTACGTCGTTTATATCAATTGTAATGATAATTTTGAATAATTATCAATATTTTGATGGTAACTTTTTAGTTTTAATTTTTATCAAAGCGGCGTCTTCTACAAAGTTTTAGAGCATAAAAAATGCACGTTTTGGTTACACAACCAAGTGAATTCATTGGTGGTTTGCAGAGATATCACTGTTTTTCTCGAAAAAATCCGCCATTTTCAAATGCCTGTATTTTTGAATGGGGGAAAAAGGGGGATCCATTTCTCCCTGGGTTAGACAGAGGAAGGGCTAAGGATTGCTTTGCATATTTTGGTATCGGGCAATTTGAGGGAATTTGATGTTTTTCCATCATTTAAAGAATGGCTTTATGTACGAGGAAATCAAACTCATCAGTTCTAGAAGTGTTACAAAACCGAAAATTCCGCCCAATTCGTCAAAAACAAAATGTTTATAGTACCGTCAACTGGGGGGAAGATGATCATTGAGGTGAAGATGATCATTTGATGTGTCAGTCAAAAGTGCCAATTTTTTTTATGAAACGGTAGTCAACAATATTTTCTATTCAAGTAATGTTACCGCTAGGTAGAAATCCGAGTTTTTCGATTATAATCATGAAAATGTATTTTTTGGAAGAAAAAGAGAGATAGTCATAAATGAAGCTATTTTCGTTTCAAATATTGACTTCGTAGACTTCTTTACGTAGTAAATTCAACACTCATACAACACAGTAAAAAATAAAAAGTAATATCACATCAGATTCGATGCACATCATCGCCGTCGTAAATATTATGTTTTATTACATCTGATTGACGTAACAAAAAGTTGACGTACTCGATATTTCGTTTTCAAATTAATGCAGTGTAATTAATTTACCGCGTAATATTTTTGATGTAACTGAAAAAATGACGTAAAAACAGGTCAGGATCAATCCCACTTTCGGCAGCGGGCTTAGGGGTATTCGGATTTTTTTTCTTTCATGTACAAAAATACATTTTCAAATACAACAAATTCAAATTTTATTTTTTCAAAACGCTTTTCATCGTATCAACAAATACTTTTATTGTATCCACAAATACAAATAAAACAAATATTTTTTTTGAAATTCACTTCATTATTTTTTAGTTTTATCAATTATTTTTAATTTTTAATTTTCAATTTTTAATTTTAATTTTTTAATTTGGGCCGAAACAGATATTTAATTGAAATTATGTCCTACTAGTCTCCTGATGGTGAAGGAGGTGGGGTGGGGTTTTATAATAGAAAATTAATATTAAAATAAAACAAATAAAAAAAATCGGATTTGTTAAAGAATGTTTTAAAAATTCTCAAAATTACCCGATTTTTTTGTTACCCCCTCAAAATATTATATCTTGGCAAAAAAATCCGAGAAGGAGAGACATAATTATTTTAAAATATTTGTATCGGCCTTATTAGGTTTTTATTTTCTAATTTTCAATTTTTAATTTTTAGCTTTTAATATCCCGCATAATTACAAACTGTACATGGATATTTTCCCGTGCGGTCGACAACAGTATCCTTTACTGTTGACAACTGTAAATGAACAATCTCATATAAAGTTTTAACAGTTTGTTGTACGGTTATTTGACAAATAACAATATGTTGAATGGGTTGTTAAGTTATGTCACCATAAAAAATCGTCTGTTTTCACGTGCAAAATTTTCGATCAACAGTATGATAAAATGTTGAAATATAATGCAGGAAATAAAGGACATTTTAGAGACAGCATGTTATATGTTGACATTTAGTGATGATGTCGAGCAGTTATGGTTGAATCGATCGAAAAGTATTCGATAACCGCAACGTAAACTGTGAAGCTATATCTTACATCGTAATAATGATTCTGACCATATAACATGTTGTTTTTTATTATGCGGGTTGGCCGTGACAAATATTTAATTAACATTTTATCCTACTGGTCTCCGAAAGGTCGAGGGGGGGGGGGGGGGGGTTATAATAAAAAATAAATATTAAAATGAAAAAAATCAAAAAACTTCTCGGATTTTTCTCGGATTTTTAAATTCCTGGAGGAACATCCGGAAGAACTTCTGGAGGAATTCCTGGAGAAACTTCTGAAGGAACTCCTGGAGGAATTGCCGGAGAAATTCATGGAGGAACTTCCGGAGGAATTCGTGGAGGAACTTCCGGACGAATTCGTGGAGAAACTTCCGGAAGAATTCCTGGAGGAACTTCCGGAGGAATTCCTGGAGGAACTTCCGGAGGAACTTCCCGAGGAACTTTCCGAGGAATTTCCGGAGGAGTTCGTGGCGGAACTTCCGGAAAAATTCTTGGCGGAACTTCCGGAGGAATTCCTGGCGGAACTTCCGGAGGAACCACTGGCGGAACTTCCGGAGAAATTCCTGGCGGGACTTCCGGAGGAATTCCTGGCGGAACTTCCGAAAGCATTCCTGGCGAAACTTCCGGAGGAGATTTTGAAGGAACTTAAGGGGAACTTCCTGGAGGATCTTCCGAAGGAATTCCTGGCGAAACTTCCGGAGGAATTCCTGGCGGAACTTCCAGAGGAATTCCTAGCGTAACTTCCGGAGGAATTCCTGGCCGAACTTCCGAAAGCATACCTGGCGCAACTTCCGGAGGAACTTTTGAAGGAACTTAAGAAGAACTTCCTGGAGGAACTTCCGGAGGAATTCCTGGAGGAACTTCAGGAAGAATTCATGTTTGAACATGAGGAATTTCTGGCGGAACTTGCGGAAGAATTCCTGGCGGAACTTACTGAGGAACTTTTGAAGGAACTTAAGAAGAACTTCCTGGAGGAACTTCCGGAGGAACTCCTGGAGGAACTGGAGGAATTCCTGGCCGAACTTCCGAAAGCATTCCTGGCGCAACTTCCGGAGGAACTTTTGAAGGAACTTAAGAAGAACTTCCTGGAGGAACTTCCGGAGGAATTCCTGGAGGAACTTCACGAAGAATTCATGTTTGAACATGAGGAATTCCTGGCGAACCTTCCGGAGGAATTCCTGGCGGAACTTCTGGAGGAATTCCTAGCGGGACTTCCGGAGGAATTCCTGGCCGAACTTCCGAAAGCATTCCTGGCGCAACTTCCGGAGGAACTTTTGAAGGAACTTAAGAAGAACTTCCTGGAGGAACTTCCGGTGGAATTCCTGGAGGAACTTCAGGAAGAATTCATGTTTGAACATAAGGAATTTCTGGCGGAACTTGCGGAGGAATTCCTGGCGAAACTTCCGGAGGAAATTTTGAAGGAACTTAAGAAGAACTTCCTGGAGGAACTTCTGGAGGAACTTCAGGAAGAATTCATGTTTGAACATAAGGAATTGCTGGCGGAACTTCCGGAGGAATTCCTGGAGGAACTTGCGGAGGAAATTTTGGAGGAACTTAAGGAGAAAATCCTGGAGGAACTTCCGGAGGAATTCCTGGCGAAACTTCCGGAAAAATTCCTGGAGGAACTTCCGGAAGAATTCCTGGAGGAACTTCAGGAAGAATTCATGATTGAATATGAGGAATTTCTGGCGGAACTTCCGGAAGAATTCCTGGGGAGCTTCCTGGAGGAACTTCCGGAGGAAATTTTGGAGGAACTTAAGGAGAAATTCCTGGAGGAACTTCCGGAGGAATTCCTGGCGAAACTTCCGGAGAAATTCCTGGAGGAACTTCCGGAGGAATTCCTGAAGGAACTTCAGGAAGAATTCATGATTGAACATGAGGAATTTCTGGCGGAACTTCCGGAGGAATTCCTGGCGAATTTCCGGAGGAATTCCTGGCGATCTTCCGGAGGAATTCCTGGCGGAACTTCCGGAGGAATTCCTGGAGGAACTTTCGGAGGAATTCCTGGAGGAACTTGCGGAGGAAATTTTTGAGTAACTTAAGGAGAAATTCTTTGAGGAACTTCCGGAGGAATTCCTAGAGGAACTTCTGGAGAAATTCCTGGAGGAATTCCTGGCGAAACTTTTGGAGGAATTCCTGGAGGAACTTGCGGAGGAAATTTTTGAGGAACTTAAGGAGAAACTTCCGGAGGAATTCCTAGAAGAACTTCTGGAGAAATTCCTGGAGAAATTCCTGGCGGAACTTCCGGAGGAATTTCTGGCGGAACTTCCGAAGGCATTCCTGGCGCAACTTCCGGAGGAACTTTTGAAGGAACTTAAGAAGAACTTCCTGGAGGAACTTCCGGAGGAATTCCTGAAGGAACTTTAGGAAGAATTCATGTTTGAACATGAGGAATTTCTGGCGGAACTTCCGGAGGAATTCCTGGCGGAACTTTAGGAGGAACTCCTGGTGGAACTTCTGGAGGAATTCCTGACGGAACTTCCGGAGGAATTCCTGGAGCAACTTCTGGAGGAATTCCTGGAGGAACTTGCGGAGGAAATTTTGGAGGAACTTAAGGAGAAATTCATGGAGGAACTTCCGGAGGAACTCCTGGCGAAACTTCCGGAGAAATTCCTGGAGGAACTTCCGGAGGAATTCCTGGAGGAACTTCTGGAGGAATTCGGGGAGGAACTTCCGGAGGAATTCGTGGAGGAACTTCCGGAGGAATTCCTGGAGGAACATCCGGAGGAATTCCTGGAGGAACTTCCGGAGGAATTCCTGGAGGAACTTCCGGAGGATTTCCTGGAGAAAGTTCCGGAGGAATTTCTGGAGAAACTTTCGGAGGAATTCCTGGAGGAACTTCCGGAGGAATGCCTGGAGGAACTTCCGGGGGAATTCCTGGAGAAACTTCCGGAGGAACTTCCCGAGGAACTTCCGGAGAAACTTCTCGAGGAATTGCTGGAGGAATTCGTGGGAATTCCGGGGGAATTCCTGGAGGAACTTCCGGAGGAACATCCCGAGGAACTCCCGGAGAAACTTCCCGAGGAATTGCTGGAGGAATTCGTGGCGGAACTTCCGGAAAAAATATTGGCGGAACTTCCGGAGGAACTACTGGCGGAACTTCCGGGGGAATTCCTGGCGGAACTTCCGGAGGAGATTTTGAAGGAACTTAAGAAGAACTTCCTGGAGGAACTTCCGGAGGAGTTCCTGGCGAAACTTCCGGAGGAATTTCTGGCGGAACTTCCGGAGGAATTCCTGGCGGGACTTCCGGAGGAATTCCTGGCGGAACTTCCGAAGGCATTGCCGGCGATGCTTAGGGAGGGACTGTTGAAGGAACTTAAGAAGAATTTCCTGGAGGAACTTTCGGAGAAACTTCCGGAGGAATCCTGGAGGAACTTTAGGAAGAATTCATGATTGAACATGAGGAATTTCTGGCGGAACTTCCGGAGGAATTCCTGACGGAACTTTAGGAGGAACTCCTGGTGGAACTTCTGGAGGAATTCCTGGAGCAACTTCCGGAGGAATTCCTGGAGAAACTTGCGGAGGAAATTTTGGAGGAACTTAAGGAGAAATTCCTGGAGGAACTTCCGGAAGAATTCCTGGAGGAACTTCTGGAGGAATTCCTGGAGGAACTTACAGAGGAATTCCTGACGGAACTTCCGGAGGAATTCCTGGTGGGACTTCCGGAGGAATTCCTGGCGGAACTTCCAAAGGAGCATTTCCTGAAAAAACTTCTGAACAAATCACGCCGCTTCTATCGCCAATTACCATCAGCGTGACGCTGCCACGCCACCGCCGATCATTTAGAATACATAAGTAATAATAAGTTGTACGTAAAATTAAATAAATTGAAGAAAATATATTGAAAATTATTAAAAATAAATTATTCGAACTTTAAAATATTAAATTAAATTTAAAAATTTTAAATTGAGTGTTTAAAATTTAAAATTTCAATTTAAAATTTATAACTTTCAATTTAAAATTTAAATTAAAAAAAATCATTTTTTAATTTTAAATCTTAAATTTTATATTTTTAAATTCAATTTTTAAATTTATTCTAATGTTAATTTTTCAATTTTCTTTAATATTTATTTAATATTTCTATTTATGTTTAAAATTTCGTATTTTTCCTTTTTTTCAATTATAGTTTATAATTTGGAATCAAACTTTTGAATTTTAATTCTACATTTTAATTTTAATTGGTGTTCAATTATGATTTACTGATTTCAAAAGTGTACATATATTATGTTTGAAAATTGAAGGTTGAATTCGTTATTTACAATTCCAGTTGTTGGATTTAATTATTTGAATATTTTCCATTCTGCGTTCTAATTCTGAAACAGCAGACAGGTTTTTTATTACTAGTTGATCAGTGTGATTCAGGGCCGGATTTATGGGGGGCGTTGGGTGCCGTGGCCCCGGGCCCCCACAAATCTTATGTATCAAAACCAACCTTTTTTATACATTTTGGGCCCCACAAGCTGTCGGCCCGGCCCCCCTTCCGGCTAAATTCGGCCCTGAGTGTGAAACAGCCATGCGATTCTTTTCTGAATGTGGCGGCAATGTTCGTCTTCCGGCAACTTACCGCAGGTATTTTCTTATTATTTCGTTGTGACATTCTGTAGCTACACCATCACTACTACATCTTTGCACGTATCAGGTTCAGTTCCTAGATCGGCATCCTCCTCCAACAGATATCAGCCGGGATGATTATTCTAGAAGTTTGGTTCAGTAGGAGTAATTGTCTGCAATAATAATTTATTTATCCGCCAGGTCAGTGCAGTTCAATCGGAAGGTACCTACCAGCACGGTTTCATTTTTCCAGCCTTTGACATAGGAAGTGCCCTATCTTCTGGATCTTGTACTGGATCTCATCCAACTGCTCCAACAGATGACATATCTTGGTTTGACAAGAAATTTAAACTGTAAGCGAAATAAATTGATTATCCACTGGCGAGATTGTCGTTTTCTTCGAACAGAAGCTAACTTACCTGCAGGATTTTGTTTTTCCAATCGGCGCTGCGGGACTTCAATACGGTGGTACCAATACCGGAATTATGATGATTCGTACCTACTTGCCTAGTTGACAATCCTCCAGTTACTGAATCTTATCCATTTCGGCAGACAAATAGCTTTTTTGAATTTCCACTGACCTCTAACGAAGCAAACAACACAAGCGAAAACTGTCAACAGACTGCGGTTTGAGATTTATTTCCTGGAATGTTCGCAGCAGCTTGCAATGCAATCTATGTAATATTGCGTAGATTTAACGGCATTTAGCATTATTTGATGTAATATTTTGTATTATTTGAAACCTACATGATGTGCAGCATTTCAAATGTATTCAAATACCACAAAGGGTGGGTAAATATCTGTTGTTTTTACGTACTCCAAAAATCAGTTCTGTCAATCAGATTTTCCGATGAGTGACGTACAAATGCACCGATATGACGCAAAAACACGTCAAATCCGTATTTACATATACTTTTTTGGTACGTTTCGATAACTTACGCCACGGCATATTAATATTTTTTTTGCTGTGAAATAACCTTGTGTATTTTGACTACTAGGTCATAATGATTTTAGTAGAGCTGTCTTGATCAACTTCACCCCAAACCAGATTACTCCAAAAATGTGTGATAATTTAATTTATTTTAATAAATGCGAACGCATTTCAGAAAACTGAAGTTGTTGATTATTGCAACGTATAGCAGTACATGTTTTGAAAATATTTGTATCGATTTAAAATGTAAACACACATTGTTATTGCATATTTTGTCTTAAAAATGATCATCTTCCCCCCAGTTGACGGTAATCATAATTTCCTTATATATTTCCAGCGCATCTGGATACTTAATATACCGATTGGTAGAATAACATGTTCAATAATATCAACGCTTATCAACGTGACCACTTTACTGAACAGACCGTAATCGTAGGTTGTTTACATCACTCGTTCAATCGATTTTACTTTAAAATCGCTAGGGTGGTACGGAAAATTAGGTTTTTCAAGCGTAATTTTTTTAATTTTATTTTTATCTAAATATATATTAGGGTGGTTCAAAAATTCGGGTTTTCTCCACACCGATCACTCAATTCTGTCCCATGTTCTGAGTGTCCTCCGCGAATTTGAGCGAAATTGGAAGACACTTTGTTCCTAAAATATTATTATCATGGTGAATTTTTTTCCTTCTAATCTCCCGGCGTGGCCCAATGTGCAGTGGCTGCACGTCGCCCAGGGTCCGCAAATCGCCCTCCACCTGATCGTTCCACCTTGCTCACTGTGCACCTCGCCCTCTTGTTCCCGTCGGATCGTTGTCAAGAACCATTTTCACCGGGTTTCTGTCCGACATGCTGGCTACGTGCTCGGCCCACCGCAGTCTTCCGATTTTCACGGTATGAACGATGGATGGTTCTCCCAACATCTGATGCAACTAGTGGTTCATTCGCCTCCTCCACGTACCCTCCACCATCTGCACCCCATGATAGTGGGTACGCAGCACTTTCCTTTTAAAAACTTCCAGTGCGCGTTGGTCCTCCACGAGCATCATCCAGGTCTCGTATCCGTAGAGAACCACCGGTCTAATAAACATTTTGTAGATAGTTCAATCAAAGGTAATTGCCTATTTCCGGGGATTAAACCACCCGACTTGGACGTTAATTTACAATGTTATGAAAACTCATATGTGAATATGTACGTTTTGTGGAAGATATTGATTTGGAAAATGTATTGGAGGTAACCACTTTCCCTTCGATGGGACTCGAACCCATGACCCTACAGTACGCTAGACTGGTGCTTTAACCAACTAAGCTACGAAGGACCTCCGTCGGCCTTCGCAACCTAGCGGCTACTGAACGAGCTCGAGATTCCCAAATTGGACGCATAGTCAAATCACTCGCAATCCATTTCTCAAGCCAATACTTCCACATGTGTTTTTTACACGTCCACATTAGAGGAGCGTGAGTATTTAGAATGTCTGGCGGCTATACACATTCTTCATCAGCAACGGTACTGATCAAGTGAGGTTGTGTAAGCTATTTGCCAGTCGGTCGTCAAGCTCAGACCCGACCGCATTGCGTAGGCAATAGCACGCAACTCAAGTTTGCGTGAGTTTTCATAACATTGTACATTTTGTAGATAGCCACTTTGGTACGGCGGCGAACTCCATTCGATCGGAGCGTTTTGTGAAGTCCAAAGTTCGTACGATTCTCTGCCATGATGCGCCTCCGAATTTATCTGCTGGTATCGTTATCGGAGGTCACCAGTGAGCCCAAGTACACGAATTCTCCACCAGCTCGATTTCGACACCATCAATACAAACTCATGGTGGGTGGCTTACGTTGTCCTCTCTAGAGCCTCTTCCTATCATGTACTTTGTCTTCGACGTGTTAATGGCTGGTCCAATTCGTTTAGCTTCGCTTTTCAGTCTGATGTAGGCTTCCTCCATCTTCTCAAAGTTACGTGCCACAATATCTATGTCGTCGGCAAAACCAAATAACTGGATGAATTTCGTGAAAATCGTACTACTCATGTCAATCCCTGACCTTCGTATTACCTTCTTCAAAACGATGTTGAATAGCAGCCGTAGCCCTCTGCGCGTTTCGAAGGGACTCGAGAATGTCCCTGAAGCTCGAACTACGCACATCGCCCGATCCATCGTCGCCTCGATCACCCGTGCATTAACTGTCATAGCTGGTCCCGATCGATTGTATCATATGCTTTGAAGTCGATAAATAAATGATGTGTGGGCACGTTGTATTCGCGGCATTTCTGCAATGCCGGACGTACGGCGAACACCTGGTCTGTGGTGGAGCGTTCACCCATAAATCCCGCCTGGTACTGTCCCATGAAATCTATTGCGATTGGTGTTAGTCGAACGACCCTTTGAAAAAGGCCATCGTCCTGATTCTCCAGACTGAGAAAGTCAACTTCCGAGTATTAAATCTTATCCAGTCGAAAAACACCCTTCCATTTCCAAGCAAATTTGTCAATCTTTTTTATATAAACACAGCAGAGTCCAAGATAAATCGATTGGTAAGAAAATCTTACAAATCGGTCCTCCCGTTCGTGAGTTATATTGCCACAAAAAATGCAAACTCATTTTTATATATCGAGCTTAGAAGAAATTGAATTAACAAATTCTATCACTTTAGAAGCAAAATATTATAACCAAAATACGTGTCTCTCATTATTTCAGAAACCTTCCATCCCGAAATTAACCGCCACCATGATGATGATGGACATCCTCCGGTGGCTACCGGCAGCGTGCGGAAGTATTGGCCCGGCTTTAATACCTCCAGCCCACATCGCAGTGTTGTGGTACTTCTGGCAAAACTATTCCCGGTACGTTGACAAACGGTTTTGCTCGTGCTCCTGCTGGGATACGGTGTTCAAAGGTTTGTTGACGGATGCACGTTACAGTACTATGGAATAATATTCAATCGCAATTGTGTTTCAGGAACGTACGAATCTGGAATAGCGTCGTACAAGCATATGTACTTCAACGCAACGCAGAATACGATGAAGATGTGGTTGCTGATCGTGGTCGGAGTCATCGCACTGTACGAATGTACTAAATATCTGATGCAACTCATGCTTCAGAGCCGGGTTCGCTACACGATGATCATACTGTTCATGCTGTCCATCTTTTCGCACTATTACGCCTGGTGGGCGTATCTTAATTACTATAATGATGAGTACTATAATCAGTGGAACCATCAGCTGTTTTTCACGGTAATGGTCCGGAACGTATCGTGACAAGTTTGAGTTACTAACACAGGTATTGCTTACAGATTACCGAGCTCATATCAACCAGTTTTGTGCTGCATTTGGCTAATGTGGAAAACGTTGTGACGTCACGTAAAACTTTGGCGATAGTAGGAATCGCCATTTTGCACATATTGGCCAGCGGAGTGGACCAATTCATATCAAATGTGTTCCGCGGCGAAGGATATCCTCATCAGGTAATTGGAAGTTTTTTTTTAAACGAATATAATTCAATTACAATTTTGTCTCGAAATCTTGCAGGTGGTTCGTGACCTGGGCTTCATGATACCGGACGTCATGCACCTGATGCTTCCGCTGTGGCTGCTGCGGCAAACGCGTAAGGAGAGCTTCAGCACGAGACCATTCTACCGGGACCGGAACCTCCGGAGGGACGTGGTCCTCATGTTCTTCATGGTAGCAGTATTATTTACCATATGCACGTTCCTGTGAGTGCGGCCCTCGAACGAAGTTTCAGAGCCTCAATCGAACTTTATTTCCAGTACATAGTGATCTAATCCTGAATTCTTCCAAAGTTGTGTAAATCATTACGGTTACGAGAAGTGAGAGGAACTTGTGTGACATGAAAACGTCCTTCCTGCTCAAAAAGATACCATCACAACGTTTTTAACTAACGATAAAGGCACACCAAACACCAGACGTCTCCAAATTTAGCTTCTATGCAAGACTGTTAAGTATTAGAAAATGCTATTTGGTTATTTGACAGATAATAACGGAATACATTTATTGTTGTAAGTAAGTAAAAGTAGATGAAGTAATTTATTTAGATTAAAAACGGAAACTAAAAAACTGAATCGAACTGAGAAGGATTGCTTTGGTACTGCATTTTATTTCAATATGCGGAGCACTTTTCCCGTACACTGAGTTATTCTGCATTGCATAAATCTTGTTAAAGAAATTTAATAGTAGTTCCATATCGGCTAGACTGCTTGGCCATAGAACCGAGAAACAGATTTACTATTGCAGATCAAATTAATTGAATTAGGACAAATGTACCATAGAATGGAATTTTGTTTTCTGTGGTAGTAAAATCATGTTAGGTTGTATTAGAACCAACTTGCACGGGAGTTCAGGAATCTCAAATTATTTCACCCGATGGCAACGGGGCGTCGACCAGAATCGTGTCGCGCAATTCTTCTAAAATGCGATGAGAAATTCTTCATAAGACATTTTCTGAAATTCAGAAAATAATCGTTCTAAATTTCCACAAGAAATTCTTTCCAATTATCACAAGAAATTCTTTTGAGCTTTTACGAAAAAATCCTCGAGCTGGCTCTACCAGGCTTCATATTATCTACAAAAATGGATCAAACAAAAATTGTTATTAAGCTTTGGTTTTACTCTTAGCTTTTCCTGATCATAAGATAATTTAGTACTATTCTACCAAGCTCCACTACTCGAATGTAACTTCTCATGCATATTTTGAAATCAACATGTTCTATTTAGTGTTTTGTATGTACTGGAATCGGGGCCCTCCTTAGCCGTGCGGTAAGACGCGCGGCTACAAAGCAAGACCATGCTGAGGGTGGCTGGGTTCGATTCCCGGTGCCGGTCTAGACAATTTTCGTATTGGAAATTGTCTCGACTTCCCTGGACATAAAAGTATCATCGTGCTAGCCTCTTGATATACGAATGCAAAAATGGTAACCAGGCTTAGTAACCTCGCAGTTAATAACTGTGGAAGTGCTTAATGAACACTAAGCTGTGAGGCGGCTCTGTCCCAGTGTGGGGATGTAATGCCAATAAGAAGAAGAAGAAGAAGTACTGGAATCGACTCCAAGTTGAATACAAAACACTTAAGCTTTTCTGTTAATGATGAATGAGTATCAATCTAGAAGTGGAATTAGATGGAATAGTACTGACTAGCCTTATAGACAGTTGATATAATATTAATACTCTAAGAATAGTTGGTAATACTTGGATTGAAAGAACCTTAATCTATAATTGGTTTCGCTCTGCATATTGGAGGTTTGAAAGCAATCCTCACTATTCCATACCAAAGAGATTAATACCAAAATAGTGAACTTCCAGTTTCATCTCAGTCTACCATTTCCGCTCCATGTCGTAATAGTTGTAGCATTAGGTTAAAAATTCAAACGAGTCCTAAATGAAACAAATCCGTAGTGGCAAAAACATATCTTTGTATGCTACTTATAAGAGAATGCATATGTCTAAAAAGTTGTGGAAAAACTGGCCGCAGTTACAGCTTTGCTATTTTGCCAGTTTTGCCCTAGCGAACAAAAAAAAATCAAACGAGCAAAATCATCTTGCCCTAGATTTTTCCCATATCAAAGCGGCAACAGAAGACAAGGTTTTCCTTTTTCTATGAAACTCAATCGAGTATCTGTGTGTGTCTGTGTATCTTCAATCTAACCCCCACTGTCCGGCAGTGGTATTATGGAAGAAAGCTGTCTTTAATAAAGTCAGCTTTAGCCCGGGAGTTAGAAGGTGTTAGCTCTACTGCAGCTCCAGTGACCCATTTCAGACTGCCTGGTAACTCACGTCCAGTCCGAGGTCACTTTCACTTGCAATAAGCCCCGCCTGTTTATGCTACCATTATCAATTGGATAATGGATCCATAAACAAACTTCCGGATTTTTAAATCCAGCGCGTATTTAGTTTTTGAATCATATTGAAACATATTGAAACAATCTCACCAAATGGATCCAATTCCGTACAAATTAATAACTGAGGAAGAGCAGATTACAACGAGTGTCCACGAATAAACCACTACTCTTCCAGCGCTATTCCGACTTCCGAGCAATTCTTTATTGATCCATATTTTCCTGGTATTTTCACAAATTCATACATGTTTTCACCAAATTCATCCCCGTATTCAAACTACACAAACGATTTCGCGCACTCAAATAAGAATACACTTGAGAAAAAGTCACCAAACTCGTAAATCTCAAACTTCAGATAACTTAAACTTTTTTCTTCTAGTACATATGCAAAAAATACACATCAGCCGAATCTTTTTCTTGCGGAAACGAACAAAAACCGTGACAGCAAATTTAAAAGCAACCATCCGCGCGCATAGCTTGCTACGATCTTCTATGAAACTCAATCGAGTAGAGCCATAAATCTGTTACAAGCTAAAATGTATTGAAATATTGACTAACATGCGTAAAACTAATTGAGAAGTAGTAATAGATAACCTATCTAAGTTGTAGCTTCTTCCCTAAGCCGAACACACTTTAGGACACAACAAAACCAACAACAAGTATCTAGAAGAGTAGACAATAACGAAATGCTAATTGTATAGATGAAATGCCAGATCTGATTATACGAAAGAGTAGCATATGATATGTAGAAAAGAAATCAAGTGACCAGCATGAATAGATGAATAATGAAATAAAAATTAATTTAGCGGAGCGAAACGCCCCGTTAAACAAATTGACTTATTAGCCATGATTGTATGTTGATAGGTTTTAGAGCCACAAGTTGTTGATCTTTCCGCAAGCTACCCTGAGAGAGAAACGAAACTATGAGATACATATAAAAAAACAAGCGAAAAGTGATGTGTCATTAGAGTTGTAAAGTTAAACCCCCGCAAAAGAGATACCGTTTAGTAGAGATTTGAATATGAGACTATGATTAGGAAGCTGGCTCCGGAATCGCCGATTCGGAGCTGCTAGGATAATAAATAAGAAATCAAAGCCAAGAAAATGAAATCCAGTTAAACAATACCCACCATCATTCGATTCTAAGTTACAATTATGTTTTCACTTAATTCTCAAATTTAGTTTTGTTTAAGGATTTATACGAATTGATTAAGAATAAATATGAACTGAATAGATGGACCATTGACTAGTTTGTTATGTGTAATCCCTTGTATGAGTTATGTTCGGGTTTCCCTTCGTGTGGGCAGTGCACGTTGATGATGCTATAGTTGAAGAAACGGCCTTTTATCCTCAGCTTGCACATCCTTGCGTTGATTGGCTGCCACCCAATCACGCGTTGGCGCATCTTTCCCAGCGCTATGAAGCCGGTTCCCAGCTCGTTGGTGGTGCCACAGCTTTGTAGAAGGTAGCCGCTCGATGCCCGCTTTTCCACACTTTCTGCCCTGTCCAGCAGATTTCCTGCAGCGCTACGACACGTCGAAGTTGTGGAGACTTAATTCATCGTAGATTATCCTGTCGCAACCTGCGAAGCCTAGCGACTTGCAGTTCCATGTTCCAAGCTTCCAATCGTGATCCTTTATTCGTCGCCTAGGACGTTGCCGATTGTATTGAGTCGTATTATCTTCTATGTCGTTCGTCTTGGTTGTTTTTATAGGCGGCTTACTGGGCCTGCGTAAACCTCCTGTCTCGTCGGAGGGCCGTCGTGTCAAGCCTGTTTAGCGTCCCACCTAACACCAGGACTTGGGCTTGTGCGCTTTGAGCGGCACACGGTCGCTTTGGCGGAG
This sequence comes from Armigeres subalbatus, assembly GCF_024139115.2. Classification (NCBI taxonomy): domain Eukaryota; kingdom Metazoa; phylum Arthropoda; class Insecta; order Diptera; family Culicidae; genus Armigeres; species Armigeres subalbatus. The sequence continues at coordinate 64,980,344 of NC_085140.1, forward strand.
CCTACTTGCAGATACATCCAGCTTTTTATAGAAGTTTAACAGAGCCCACTGTCAAACCCCACAACATCCTAGGCAGGCTCCACAACTCGCAGATGGCCTGGGAAGGGATCATCAAGCCCTTGGACAATTACTTATCTCACTGGAACATCACCGCATCGCAGCTTAGTATTCATTAAGCACTTCCACAGTTGTTAACATCGATGTTTCTAAGCCAAGGTACCATTTTTGCATTCGTATATTATGAGGCTAACACAATAATACTTCCATTCCTTGGAAAGTTGAGAAAATTTCTAACCCGAAAATTTCAGCTTGGTCTTGCTTTGTAGCTACGCAGCTTATCGCATGATTAAGGAAGACTAAGAAGAAATTTGACTGCATATTTAAGGCTTATCCAATTTAGTTATATGGATAAAAAAAGCAGCCAATAGGGCGTATACTCAAGGAAATTATCAGATGACCTGGAATAATATACTTATTGCGGGCATATCCAATTTGATTCTACAGATTACAAGGCACATTGTAAATTTTGAAAAACAGATAACAACTATTAGGATACACGTGTACACCTTAAGGCATAAACTCAAGACATATACTCCAGGGAGCTCTTAAAAGAACTGGGATGCAATAAATGTTGACATATACATTTTTATTCTATGTCGAGGGGCTGTGGGCTTTGAGTAAAATGCCTTCAGCATGTGTTAATAGATTCACACATCAGCGTGTAAATCAGCGAGCAGCAAGCCATGACTTTTCCTTTTCTAGTCAGACCTCCGTGGCGTGCACACGCATCCACGGAGATTCGCTGTCATAACTTTGTTCCGGCCATTTAGGGCCACACATTTTGGCGATCCTGCCAGTCTATTTTTTGGATCCTGTCGCTGATTTCGTGAGGTGAGTTAAATTGAAGTGGATAAATTGTGACGAGTGATAGCTAAATCACAAGACGCGTCTCGAAGACCGTCGGAAAATGGTTTGTGGTTGCGCATCTCAAAGACCACTGGAAAAATGGTTTGTGGTTTGAAGAACATCAAAGCCTCGTTTGGAAGACCGTAAGAAACTGGTTTGTGGTTTGCAAAATTACAATGCGCGTTTGGAAGATCGGTGGAAATGGTTTGTGGTTTGAGGAACTAGAAGGCGTGTCTGAAAAAGGTGGCCGAAAAAAATGTTTTGTAGTTTGTCAAACTACAAGGTGCGTATGGAAGACTAACGGAAAATGGTTTACAATCTAGAAAATTCCAAAGGCCAGCGAGCATTGATTTTGATTAAAGCATAATAAATAATAAAATATTATTTAGATTTCATAAAGCCACTTGGCGATGCACATGAGTCTATAAGTTGAGCTATTATATAACGAAATCTGAGATAAATGGAGAAAGCCAAATAGGGAGAATGACGGCTTTGGCAGGTTTTGTTTTATTATAGTCAGGGGTTTTTTTATGACTGATTATGCTCAAATTTGGCCTAAACATTCTTTGCATATCAAAGAATATTTTGGCCAAATTTCATAAAACTTGGTTGACAAAAACCCCCCTGACAACAATAGAATAAAACCTGCCAAAGCCGTAATTTCCCCTATATTATCTAGAAATTTATCTTGGAATGTACTGACTTAGTAGCCATAGCGGGATTACCTTGGAATTTGAAAAATTAATATGGTTGCCGGATTTTACAAAGCTATTCGGAAGTTCGAATTTATTATGCGTAAGATTAGTTTGGTGTTATTGGCTAGCAGTACTACTTGATGCCAAATGGTTAATGGTTCGCTGCGAAACTAAAAGTTGGATTAAATGTACGGATTTATATTAGCTTTGAATTGGATTTGTATTGGATTTTGGTTTGAATTTGGATTAGAATTGGATTGGATTTGGATTTGGATTGGCTTTGAATTGAATTTGGATTGGCTTTGAATTGAATTTGGATTGGATTTGGATTTGGATTGGATTTAGATTGGATTTGGATTGGATTTGGATTGGATTTGGATTGGATTTGGATTGGATTTGGATTGGATTTGGAATGGATTTGGATTGGATTTGGATTGGATTTGGATTGGATTTGGATTGGTTTGGATTGGTTTGGATTGGTTTGGATTGGTTTGGATTGGTTTGGATTGGTTGGATTGGTTTGGATTGGTTTGGATTGGTTTGGATTGGTTTGGATTGGTTTGGAATGGTTTGGATTGAATTTGGAATGGTTTGGATTGGTTTGGATTGGTTTGTATTGGTTTGGATTGGTTTGGATTGGTTTGGATTGGTTTGGTTGGTTTGGATTGGTTTGGTTGGTTTGGATTGGTTTGGATTGGTTTGGATTGGTTTGGATTGGTTTGGATTGGTTTGGATTGGTTTGGATTGGTTTGGATTGGTTTGGATTGGTTTGGATTGGTTTGGTTGGTTGGATTGGTTTGGATTGGTTTGGTTGGTTTGGATTGGTTTGGTTGGTTTGGTTGGTTTGGATTGGTTTGGATTGGTTTGGATTGGTTTGGATTGGTTTGGATTGGATTGGTTTGGATTGGTTTGGATTGGTTTGGATTGGTTTGGATTGGTTTGGATTGGTTTGGATTGGATTGGTTTGGATTGGTTTGGATTGGTTTGGATTGGTTTGGTTGGTTTGGATTGGTTTGGATTGGTTTGGATTGGTTCGGATTGGTTTGGATTGGTTTGGATTGGTTTGGATTGGTTTGGATTGGTTTGGATTGGTTTGGATTGGTTTGGATTGGTTTGGATTGGTTTGGATTGGTTTGGTTGGTTTGGATTGGTTTGGATTGGTTTGGATTGGTTGGTTTGGATTGGTTTGGATTGGTTTTGGATTGGTTTGGATTGGTTTGGTTGGTTTGGATTGGTTTGGTTGGTTTGGATTGGTTTGGATTGGTTTGGTTGGTTTGGATTGGTTTGGATTGGTTTGGATTGGTTTGGATTGGATTGGTTTGGATTGGTTTGGATTGGTTTGGATTGGTTTGGATTGGTTTGGATTGGTTTGGATTGGTTTGGATTGGTTTGGATTGGTTTGGTTGGTTTGGATTGGTTCGGATTGGTTTGGATTGGTTTGGATTGGTTTGGATTGGTTTGGATTGGTTTGGATTGGTTTGGTTTGGATTGGTTTGGATTGGTTTGGATTGGTTTGGATTGGTTTGGATTGGTTTGGATTGGTTTGGATTGGTTTGGATTGGTTTGGATTGGTTTGGATTGGTTTGGATTGGTTTGGATTGGATTTGGATTGGATTTGGATTGGATTTGGATTGGATTTGGATTGGATTTGGATTGGATTTGGATTGGATTTGGATTGGATTTGGATTGGATTTGGATTGGATTTGGATTGGATTTGGATTGGATTTGGATTGGATTTGCGTTGGATTTGATTCTCATCTTTATTATGTTGTTCTTGAATCTTCCTAGTAATGAAGTTCAACACCGCTCAGTTTTGGATTGCATTTGGGTAAGATTTGGAAAGTTTTTTGGAAGAAATTGTCACTGTACTTGACAAACATAAGAAGGCCATTGGCTTCGTAAATTTGTTGTTCTCTAATCATCCAGTGGAGTGTTAGAGTGAGCAACTAAATAAGACTCACATGGGCGATTGACATTGACATTTGGAGAAGCTGCTTCGGCAGCGGGGTGGTAGTGGGTTTAATCCACACCCCCACACCAACTTCTACTGGGTCTGTGCAAAATACATTACTTCTTGTAAAAAAAAGGTGTCTAAGCCAAGTTACCATTTTTGCATTTGTATACTTATCTGGATACCAGGTTGGCTACAGCGTCCATACACATGTGCCTGGCGTATTGTAGAACTCCTTTATCGTCGGTCTTGGGCGATGTTATTCAAAGTTTTCACGTTCCAAGATCCGACTTTCTAATACAGTCCCTTCCCGATTTTGGCAACACGACCGGATTATGTGGAGTGTATGTGGAGTGTGTTTAAATGATGCACGTGCATCATAATTGACATTTTTGCGATATTATTCATAACTCGGAGATTGTAGTCAAACAAATTAATTAGCCAATTTCATAATACAAATTGAATAATAAATAATATTAATTAAATTAACAATAGCGTCGGCCACGTCCTTACAATAATTTGTGGTGATAAAAAAACTTTTCTTTTGTCGGCAAACGTTCTTGTGGTCGGTGTGATTAGGAGTAAAGTTCTGTGCATAATTTTCGCTGAAATTATATAAAAAATGAGCGCAAGGCATAAGACATTCCATTGTTTTAGAAAATGGTAAAGGAAATTTGCATTCTGCACATTCGTCAAGCGTATTCAATGTAGTGTGAGTATGGGTTAACTACACTCGACTACAGTTCTCCATGCACTACTTTAATTTTCATAACTTTGAAAAGACGGAAGAATCCTACATCAGACTGAGGTGGGTAGCAAAGCAGATCGGACTAGTCATTAACACGTTGAAGACGAAGTAGGCTCAAGAGAAGACAACGGCCATTCACCACGAGCTTGTATCAATGGCGACAAAATCAAGGTTGTTGAAGAATTCGTGTACTTGGGCTCAATAGACCTCCGATAACGATACCAGCAGACAAATTCGGAGACGTAACACGGCAGGAAAGCGTACGTACTTTGGACTCCTGAAAACCGGAGTGTCGAAAATGGTTCTCTACAACGATCCGACAGGCACAAGAAGGCGAGGTACTGCGTGACTGGTAACGTACTAGCAGTGGACGGAGACGACTCTTATGTACCGCAGAGGCCACTCCAGCCTTAGGCTGAATAAATAATAATAAAACCACATGTGCCGCATCACTCGTCTATCGAATCAGCTAGAATTACACCAGCGATCTCATGGGAACTTCACATGAGGTACTTCTGATACTTCGCCATCACAAACAGAACACTCGAGAGCAGGTATTGAAAGTGTGAGTGAGCATTGATCTACTGCAATCGTAGCATCTATAGCCAATGAGTAAACTGCCTCGTTCAGATGAATGCCAAATAACGAGTAGGGGCGATCGTTGCTGTGATAAACAATGAGCAACACCGTCTAACAAGCCAACCCGTGGTGAGGTATTCATGTAACCTACGATTTTTGCATTCGTACCCCGCTTGCTCTAGTACAATGAACACAAACAATTCTTCCACATCATGCTTATTCACTCTTCTTTCAAGGTGATAAAATAGTCGAGGGAAAGTATCAACGCCTCCCATTCAGTATGTTAGAGTTCCAGACTCTAAGAGGTCTTCATTTTTAGAATGCTTGAATGGCTTCTTCTAATAGCGCACCGTAACGACGCTCATTGTTGGGTTACCAAGCTTCACTCAATAGGCTTCCATTGGTGAGCGTTGAAGAACATTAAACGGTGAATCATCGAATGTCCAATTTCAAAGATCTGAGGAAGCTTATAACTTGTCCCGCGGCAGAGCATCAAATTGGCTTAGATTAACCCGATTTTTTCTCATGATCTGATTTTTTTTCAATGCTCGAGAGCCTTACGGTTACATGTTACCAAACTCTTACCATTACTCTTGAACTGTTGGCTAACATACTGGAATCAAAAGGCTCGTTATACAATTGATACATCAGGAAACTGCAAAAGCCAACAGTGTTGTGATATTGATCGCTAAACAAATTTGCGTTAATTATACTGCCGCTAACCGCAAGTCGAGCACATCTGTCTATGGAGCCCCATATACAGATGTGCTCGACTTGCGGTTAGCGGCAGTATAAGCAATAAGACTCTTTAACATAAATTGTTGCTTATTATCTTATTATCTTAGATCACTCATGCAGTACAGTCCCTTCCCGATTTTGGCAACACGACCGGATTTTAATGTTGCCAAAATGGGGATGTTGCCAAAAACGGGAAAAAATGATTGATCCATGAGCACAATGTGCACCTCGAACTACGAGTGACAGTGTGTGAATCCTACATCCGACTGGAGAGGGTAGCAAAGCAGATCGGACTAGTCATTAACACGTTGAAGACGAAGTAGGCTCAAGAGAGACAACGGCCATAACGATACCAGCAGACAAATTCGGAGACGCAACGTGGCAGGAAAGCGTACGTACTTTTGACTCCAAAAACACTCAGATCGAATAGAGTTCGCCGCCGTACCGTACAGCACTTTGAAACTTGGTTTCCGTGAGGAGTGACCTTAAACGGTGAACCATCGAACGCCCAATTTCAAAGATCTTAGGAACCTCATAACTTGCCCCACGCAGAGCATCAAGATGGTTTAGATTAACCCGATTTTTTCTCATGATCTGATTTTTTCAATGCCTTCTCGAGAGCCTTACGGTTACATGTTACCAAACTCTCACCATTACTGTTGACCTGTTGGCAAACATGCTGGAATCAAAAGGCTCGTTATACAATTGACACATCATGAAACTGGAAAAGGCAAAAGTGTTCTGATATTAATCGCTAGACAAATTCGCGTCAATTTTAAACAATAAGACTCTTTGAAATAAAATCGTTGCTTATTATCTACACGGCGATGCAGCAGAAAGACGGATAAAATGATAAAATGACAGTTTCTCGGCTGGTATCAGAAAAGGGGCACATAATGAGCAAAACGACTTGATGGCTATATAGCGCATTTATAAAATCGAATGTGCTAATCACTAGCAATTAAACCTACTGGGGCTTGCTTGCTCCTGGATCACTCATGCAGCATCAGTTGCATTGTGATGTAAACAGCAGGCTTCGCTTAATAGGTGTTGTACTATGTACAACGGTGTGAGTCAGCTTTTCGACGACAAAATCAGTGAGAATACCAAAAAATACGACATTCTACGGTGGGCTGGTTAGATTAGAGTAGTGTGAATAGGGACATGGAAAACGTGAATAAAAAAAGCAGAAAATTTTCAATAGAAATTGTTTGCAATGTTCGGTGATACGAGTGGTGGTTCATTATTTCAGTGAAAGTGCCCACTATTCGTACAGAGCCCATAATACGCATTTAAACCTTAATGACATTCATTTTTGGTTTTGTTTATCCTGTTACCTATTAATAAAAAGGTTTTATCTCTAAAAAGTAATAAAAAAAATTTTCGAGGTTGTTGCCAAAATCGGGAAGAAAATGTTGCCAAAAACGGGTGTTGCCAAAATCGGGGGTAGACAAAAACGGGTGTTGCCAAAATCGGGATGGGACTGTATCGGTTGCATTGTGATGCAAACAGCTGGTTTCGCTTAAAAGGTGTTGTACTATTTACAACGGTGTGAGTCAGCGACGACAAAATCAGTGTGAATGCCAAAATATACGACATTTTACGGTGGGCTGGTTATATTAGAGTAGGGACATGAAAAACGTGAATAAAAAGCAGCAGAAAAGTTTCAATAGAAACTATTTGCAATGAGTGGTGATACGACTGGTGATTCATTAATTCAGTAAAAGTGCCCACTATTCGTACAGAGCCCATAATACGCATATAAACCCTAATGATATTCTTTTTTGGTTTTGTTTATCCTATTACATATTAATAAAAAGGTTTTAGCTCCAAAAAGTAATAAAAAAATATTTTCGAGGTTGTTGCCAAAATCGGGGGTAGACAAAAACGGGTGTTGCCAAAATCGGGATGGGACTGTAATTGTCTTTAATTCGTTGTCGGATCTTTAGCCGTTCAATCAGTCCGTTTGTTCTATTTTTGCCTTTCTTGGTAACTGTAGAATCTACGGTAGGTTACTTTACCAGGGTGGCGCTATCTACATCGCGTTGAAGTTTGAAGAGGCTGCCTTCTCGATGCTGACAAGATGTAGCGCGGTGTGCACAGTTTTGCTTAGAGTCCCTCGATGGCACTCGGACAATGATCGATCAGCCGCCCCTAACATGGGGAACAGACGCCGTTTTTTAGCCGCTCCCAACATGGAGAACAGACGCTCGATCAGTATAAGTGTGAATGTGTGTATGTATGTACGGTCGTGCTGCGTCCTTCTCCTCCAGAATCTGTCTGCACTCTTCGTCGAACCCATCGCTCGTTCCATCGACATCGTCCCAGATACCCGACTTTGTTCTCCACTATGTCGTTAATGGCTGCTTTGACTGTATTCCAGCAGTCTTCAAGAGGGGCCCCATCGAGATGCTGCGCGTATGGCTTGCTTCAGTCACTTTAGGTTGTACCGCGGCGACCGGCGATGCCGAATATTGTTGACGACGGATAGTTTTGGGCGCAGTTTTACCATCACCAGATATTGGTCAGAGTCCATGTTGGCGCCACGCTATGTCCAGACGTCGATAATGTCGGAAAAGGGCCGTCCATCAATCAGAACGTGGTCGATTTGTGATTCTGTCTGCAGAGGTGATCTTCAGGTTTGCCGATACGGAAGGTTGTGTTGGAAGTAGGTGCTGCGAATGGCCATATTCTTGGAGGTTGTAGGCAGTTTTCGTTTGTCATTTGGTGAGCGCTAAACCTTCCAATAGTCTCTAAACTCCTCCTCTTGGTCAACCTGAGCGTTCAAATCTCAAATCAATGCTTTCGGAATGTGGGCTATGGACGTTGATTATGCTGAAGAAGAACCGGCCTTTGATCTCAACCTGCATATTCTCTTATTGACCGGCCACCACCCAAACACGCGCCTTTGCATATGGGCCATATGGCCCATCACTATAAAAGCTGGTCCCAGCTCGTGTGTGTTGCCGCAGCTCTGGTAGATGGTATGACTACCTCTTAACGTTCGCACCATTGATCCCTTCCAACAAACCTCCTTCAGCGCTACGATGCCGAATCCACGGTCCTTGAGCATATCGGCTATGCGTGTGCTCCCGATGAAGTTGAGAGATTTGCAGTTCCACGAACCGAGTTTCCAATAGTTAGTCCCTTTTCGTCGCAGTGGTCTTCACCGATTGTTCCGGTCCGTACTCTCTTGTTGATTGTTCGTTGCGTATGTTTTTTTAAGCTGGCTTGCAGGGCCTGACACCAAACCCCCTAAATTTCCGGAGGACCATTTCTCCTTATTTCCGGTGGACAATGGTGCACAGTTTCTCTTGGAGTTCCTACTGGCACTCGGACGATGATCAGCCGCCCCTAACATGGAGAACAGACGCTGTTTTAAGCCGCTGCTAACATGGAGGACAGACGCTCAGTAAGATTTGCACCTCTGGAGAGGTCAGCATACGATCATAGTTCCCACCGGGGTTGATTGCCCGATCTTCCCTAAGGTTGCTCGTATCCCGGCCAGTGCCACCAGGAGGTAGGGATAGCTAATGCTAGGTAAATGACTAAGCATCGCGAGATGGGGTCTATTTTATTCCTCAAGGTACGCGAAGTACAAATGGTACGCGTTATCCAGCATTTGCCGTGCCAAATGATATCTTCTTCTTCTTCTTCTTCTTCTTATTGGCATTACATCCCCTCACTGGGACAGAGCCGCTTCGCAGCTTAGTGTTCATTAAGTACTTCCACAGCTATTAACTGCGAGGTTTCTAAGCCAAGTTACCATTTTTGCATTCGTATATCATGAGGCTAGCACGATGCTACTTTTATGTTCAGGGAAGTCGAGACAATTTCAAATCCGAAAATTGCCTAGAGCGGCACCGGGAATCAAACCCAGCCACCCTCAGCATGGTCTTGCTTTGTAGCCGCGTGTCTTACCGCACGGCTAAGGAGGGGCCCAACAAATGATATATATATCTCTAAAACTCATCGGAAAATGAAGGTTCTATTACCGTTCCAAATCTTATATAATTACGTGACAGTCCTCAATTTTGAAAATTCTATTTTACACCCTGCATCTGAGCTTTCCGCTTAGACGTAGTTTACGACAAAACAATATGAAAATCCGTTACCAATAGGTTTTTATTCCCTTTTTTAGTTAGAGAAAAAGGGGAATGTGATATGCAAACATCTTACTTATGACAGATCCGTGGTGAAATTACTTTTCAGTTCAAACCATAATGGATTATCCAACAATCGCGAAATAAAGGCATTTGTTGCGTTACAATTTTCAATAAATATTGTTTTTTGGGGGGTCCCGTAGCGTAGTTGGCTACACGTTCGCCTTACAAGCGAATGGTCATGGGTTCGATTCCCAGCCCCTCCACCAAACCCTCATCAGTCGCCAGATCCGCAGCCCATACGGTGGCGTATGGGGTACACGCCTTATCATCACGGCTGCCTGATGACGACTGACATCTTGTTCTTTTCGGAGGCATTCCTCCAACGTTACCCGGATTAATGGCAACCGAACAATGCAACGATCATTGAATACACGACATGGACAAACGGACACAATGGACACACGATGAGATGGACTGGCAACGACAACAATAATGGTAATGGAAATCTAAAAATAGATTCTGTGTAGGTTCTGTAGAGCAGAATACCACAGTAGATCTCGGCACAGTAGCGGTTAAATAACACAGAGTGCCTAACAAATAAATAAAGGAATAAAAAAAATATTGTTTTATGGACGAGAACAGCTTCCCTGGGAAGCTAACCAGACTAATCAAAGCAACGGTGGATGGTGTGCAAAACTGTGTGAAGATTTCGGGCGAACACTCCAGTTCGTTCGAATCGCGCCGGGGACTAAGACAAGGTGATGGACTTTCATGCCTGTTGTTCAACATTGCGCTAGAAGGTGTCATGCGGAGAGCCAGGTGTAACAGCCGGGGTACGATTTTCAACAGATCCAGTCAATTTATTTGTTTCGCGGATGACATGGACATTGTCACCCGAACATTTGCAAAGGTGGCAGAACTGTACACCCGCCTGAAACGTGAAGCAACAAAAGTAATACTGGTGGTGAATGCCTCAAAGACAAAGTACATTCTTGTGGGCGGAACCGAGCGCGACAAGGCCCGCCTGGGAAGCAGTGTTACGATAGACGGGGATATCTTCGAGGTGGTCGAGGAATTCGACAATATTCTGGTCAAATTTGATTTATAATATGAACACTTGAGCACATTTCGCCTTTGAATTTGAAGTGTGTTAGCATTAACTTTTTTCAAGAGCGGTAAAATACTTTAAGACGAGCGTTTTATGGTCGTACCTTAAAAATCCTAACTATCAATAATAAATGATTATTTCTTTCAAACTTTGTTTGAAATTCCGAGCAGCATCAGAAACGCATAAAATGGAATAAGTTTGGTGAGTTTTTGTTATTAAACTGTTGTAATGACCTTATAGTAAAGACTAGGGATCCTACATTCAGAGATATGCGAAAGCGGCCATCTTGAGCCAATCGAACATTGAGAGATGTCAGAATCTGAGCCAAATGAACATTGTTATCGTTGCGGATTGAGAGGTATTGCGATTGTAATGAAAAAGATTGTACGAAAAGTTTTGTCGAATAAACAATTTGTTTTACAATGGCAAGTAGAAGTAGTCTAGTTTATGAATGGTATTATTGTATTGCACATTTATTTTAGTGATAATGCATTGTTGGACGTTAGATAACAAAATCGAAAGGTACCATCATATGCAATATGTTCGAGCTCCAACATTGGCAGCGTTTGTTTACGAAAGTACAGCGTCACTAAATCGTCTGGAAAAGTATTCGCACATCTCTTAATATAGGATCCCTAGTAAAGACCTAAAAATGTTAACTTTTGTACTCTGACATATCCAGACCATAAGTCTGTTTGGAAAACGTATCGGAATATGAATCAAAAAGTATTGAAAGTCTTAAAAATAAATTTAGTTAGTCAAATATAATTGATACTCGCTAAATTAATTTGCAAAATAAGAAAAGGATTTCCAAATACTTTAACCATAGATCACAGTCGTCTCCAAAAATTAGTAAATACTTAAAAAAAAAAATTTCCCGGGAAATTCGGGAAACTAAAGTGTGCATCCCGGGAATCGGGAATCCCGGGAAAAATTATTTCCCGGGAAATCGTTTCCGGGAATGGAACCCCTATGTACAAGACGCCAATAAGACCGGTTGTCCTCTACGGACATGAAACATGGACAATGCTCGAGGAGGACTTGCAAGCACTCGGAGTATTCGAGAGACGGGTGCTTAGGACCATCTTTGGCGGTATGCAAGAAGACGGTGTGTGGCGGCGAAGAATGAACCATGAGCTCGCCCAGCTCTGTGGCGAACCCAGTTTCCAGAAGGCAGCTTAAGTCGGAAGGGTACGATGGACAGGGCATGTTGCAAAAATGCCGGACAGCAACCCTGCAAAGATGGTGTTCGCTTCCGATCCGGCAGCTCTCAATGCTCGATTGGCTCAAGATGGCCGCTTTCGTAATCTCTGAATGTAGGATCCCTACTCGCCAGCAAAAGATGTTCCGGACAGCGACGACAGCGACAATCTTTATCTGGTAACTAAAATATCTTTTTGTAGATTAAATAAATGATGAAATATTGTTTCTTTCGATGAAAAAACTAGGCGCTTGTTTTTGTGTTTTGAAATGTATTTGTATTTTGAAAAACTATTTACACATCAGACATGGCTTCAGCTGTAAACTTGACTGAAAATCAGCCTTCTACAAAAAATTAAAGTCGCCTCTGTAGTTTTTCTTAGTTAATTTGTTTTGCTGGGAGACTTTTTCCTTCTCTGAAATGCTAATGATGATTCTACTCATCCTTTTCATTCTAAAAAAATGAGATTCTAAACACAACAAATCTCGTTTCACTAAACCTACTGAAAACTTTTTTTTAACACTTCCATGCCAGCTTTCAGATGCTTCTATTTTGCATTGTGGTTGGATTTCGAACTTAATTACGTTCTTAACAATTACAATTCAGATTATCATCATTCGATTGTTAGAATTTAATCACTTACTGTTAAAAATTAAAAAAATAAAGTACGATAATGGACGGGTAAAATCAATTGTAATAAAAAATCTATCGCCTTAAAAATAAAAATCAAAACAATCTAGGACTAATCGAAATGCTGCTTCCGTTTCGGTTTGTATTTTTTTTTTACTTTTGTGTTCGTATTTTTGTTTCAAGGCCCAATTTTCACTCTCGTGTCATTTGAGTCTTCGAAGTGATGTACTCGTGAATGACTGCCACAATTGGTGGTAGGTAGATGATGGATAAATAGAAAAAGCTAACGAACGATACGGACGAAAACCCATCAACTTCTGAACGGAAGATCTTCGTAGATACGCGTGTTGAACACATTATTTACAGCTGCTGTTAATTTGTTGATTTGATGTTTGCATTCCCTTTTCACGGAGTCAAAATGCCCGTATCAGATTCTTATCTGAAACCAAAGCTTGTTTCTGCAGTTTAGATCATTAAATAAACCATTCTTTCCGTTTTGTCACTTGATGGCCAGTCGTCGATTGCACGACGGCATCGTCCGGATCGAGAGCCGCATCCGCTCCCTTGTCTTCTTGCGTCAGATATTCACCCTTGTGGCGATTCATGTAGCGGCTTATTAAAATGGCCATAATAATAAGTAGTAAGAAAAGTACGGCCAGAACACCTAAGAATTGATGAAATGTTACAAACTTGAATACTCCTTTCTTTTCAAGTGTAGTACTTACCACCCAGTATAGCGGTGTCCGGACCATAAGCATCGCGTAGTCTGTCCTCATCAACTACTGGTGGAGGACGAGTTTCAATCTCGATTGGAGGGTGTGTGACGGGTTCGACTCCGCAGAAATCTTCCGTCAAGGGAGCTGATAATCGAAACAATAGATTTCATGATTAAAATCTGTTATCGTTGAAAAACTAACATCGATACTTACTTCCCAAAGATTTTACATTTGGAGGTGGGTTCTCCTGGAAAAGGAACTTCAACGGATAGATATCGTCAAACTCTACCCTCGAGATACATCCAATAAAACCATCCTTCATTGTTTCGTTCTTCCCGATGTACATGTACTCAATATTGTTGAATTGAGAATCAGCCGAATCCTTGATGTCAAAATGGTACTCCTGAGGTTCATAATCATCAATTTCCAAAACTGCAGTTGCCCCACCATTCTTTCTCGAAAACCGCACGTTATGGTACTGACCGAGACCAAAGTTCTTTGTTGGATAAATCAACTCCTGCCTTTCGAAACCAAAATCGAACACCACTCGAAGATGCCCAGAGTTGGAAACCATGATCGTTAAATATTCTTTCGATTGGTTTGAGAAGAATCCTAGCAAGAAACCCTTCGGTTGAGTTGTTGTGAAACCGACACGAATACGCTCATGTAGTGTTGAACGGAAAGCACCCTGGAAATCGTACTTGATCATCGAACTGGCCTTCATGTTGACTCCAATTTCTGTAAAATAAATTACGTTGAATTAAGTTTGTCGTAATCCAAAAATAAAACCAACTCACCATCAGCGCAAATCGGACCCTTAAAAGCACTCCAACGGCAATCACACAAAAAGTTGTCGTAACGTTCCGTACAGGTTCCATTGTTCAAACAAGGATTGGATTCGCAACGTCCTACGCATCCTGGAGTAACGCCGTACAACTTCTTTTCAGCATAACGCTTCAGATCTACGTGGTTTCCATTCAATAGGAACGCCCGAATACATCCAACAAATCCGTCCCGGTAATCAATAGTAGCTCCCAACACTAGTTCGGAAGTCAAATACAGTGCCCGAACCGGACCTGGAGGTTCCCTGACTTCAGCGCGGATAGATCCATCAACTACCAGTCGAGCTTCCTTGCGATTACGCTCAACACTCACCGAGTGCCAACGGTTATCGCTTAGCCGATAGCTTGTTTCCACATAAACCTTCTGAGTTCCCGTTCCAGCCTGGTATTCGAAAAGCAACTTCGTACCTCCAACGATGTTCAAACGAATAAAATCTGTAGGTCCTTTCGCATTCAAAATTACCGCATCCCCGGTTGTGGTCTTGAACTCAAAGTAAATGTCTCCCGAGTGACTCATGTCGAACGGCGGTAGATTGATCGTAGCGTCCTTAATACGGAATGTCACAACGTTATTGAACAGATCGTCACCTTCACATTTTAGAGGTCCTAAAGTATAGCGGCCCAGCTTCTCATCGACCGGAGTTCCCGTATCACCAAACCTCAATGCCTTCACCGGTAGATACTCCTTCTCGCGAATCTCTCCGCCATCCTCTTGCCACTCTAAGCTGTTCGCATCGCAGTTACACCACTTCGTTGGATCAACACACGTCCCCAAAATACCACACTCGCATTTTCTCGATCCTGGCAAGGCACCCGCCCAATAATCCATCGGCTGATTGTGCCGCGAAACCCACCATGAGTAAGGTCGGAACGTTTCCACTTCCGAAGGTGAGTTGAACAATCTGGACGATCGGCAAGCGTAGTTCAATCGCTGCCAACAGGACTGCGATCGATTCAGCAGTGCCTCAATTTGCGGCAAATCTGCCTCGTAGATGATATTCTGCTCGAAGGATCCCGGCTCGGCAAATCCATCCACCCTAGTCGTATGTTCCGAGCTGTGACTCAATACCGTAATTACTCGACCGTCCGAGTAGAACTCACAAGTTACTGGGAACGGCGCTAGCGGACCACTTCCGTCCACATCGATGTTGATCGTAGTCCGTGACTGCACTACATTTACGTTTTTATACGCCTGGCAGGACAGTGGGTTCAACGAGGTATGACACACGGCTCCGGCGTATCCCGTTCCCGAACAATCGCAAGTGAACTCCAACGAGTTCTGCTTGCAAACTCCGTTGTGCTTGCACGGGTTCGGATTACATCGGTCGATCATATGGCAGGCGTCGAACAGCATTTCTCCCTTGCAGCAGTACTCTTCTTCCTTCCAGTCCGACGGAGGTCGAATGTTACCGTCGATAATGATGGTTCGCATGCAACCGACGAAACCGTCCTTGGTTTTGCCTCCGCCGATGTAATACAGTTCGCCGGTATTGATGTCCAATTGTCTGTGAAAGTAAATACAAAGTTAGGTGAACCGCGATTTGAATCAAGAAAGCATAATTAAATCAATAAGCACCGGGTATTAATTAGAGCCACTCTACACACTTTTTAGCTTAGTACAAAAATTCTAACGCACGCATTATTTGAAAAACCTTTTTGAACAATTTGTTACCTGATTAATGATCTAAGATCGCCATTTTTTACATTCCTGCATAGTTAATAAATATTTAGTCAATAGAAATCCTTCAACAGCTTCTCATTGAAATTGTGGAAAATTTGAAAGGTGTGAGCTGACAACATTTGGATTGGATTTGGATTATATTTGGATTGGATTTGGATTGGATTTGGATTGGATTTGGATTTGGATTGGATTTGGATTGGATTTGGATTGGATTTGGATTGGATTTGGATTGGATTTGGATTGGATTTGGATTGAATTTGGATTGAATTTGGATTGAATTTGGATTGAATTTGGATTGAATTTGGATTGAATTTGGATTGGATTTGGATTGGATTTGGATTGGATTTGGATTGGATTTGGATTGGATTTGGATTGGATTTGGATTGGATTTGGATTGGATTTGGATTGGATTTGGATTGGATTTGGATTGGATTTGGATTGGATTTGGATTGGATTGGATTTGGGTTTGGATTGGATTTGGATTGGATTTGGATTGGTTTGGATTGGTTTGGATTGGTTTGGATTGGTTGCATTGGTTTGCATTGGTTTGCATTGGTTTGGTTGGTTTGGATTGGTTTGGATTGGTTTGGATTGGTTTGGATTGGTTGGATTGGTTTGGTTTGGATTGGTTTGGATTGGTTTGGATTGGTTTGGATTGGATTTGGATTGGTTTTGGATTGGTTGGATTGGATTTTGGTCATACAGAGCATTTACGAAGATCAGATTTGAAGATCATAGTGGACGAAGAACTATTTCTCGCTGAATTTCGCTTGATCCTAAATGTTAATTATCCTGAACCCAAACTAATAACATCCTTGCATCTCTCATCTCGCATTTTTGAAGGCACCATTCTCAAAAAAGAGCAACGATAAATTGTCAATTTTTTATTCCATTTTAGTTTGTGACGCATGATCTTCGTGATCTTTTTGAAAAATGATCTTCGAAAACTAAAGATAATTTGAGCATAGTGCCTTCAAAATCACAAGGTGAAACAATAAAAGGCTATGTTTGAATTCTTTTGGTTCCAAAATAATTCGCAGTTTCATATTTCTAATACCCACATTAATAAGCGAGTCATTTGCTCCTACATTTTGTATAAAAAAATCCATTGTTGCGCCTTTTTTACTGTTAAATCATTCTTCAAAGAATCTCTTCATCAACTTACTTAGTCGTCTCCATCGGACGTTCATCAATGCTCAGCACCAAGCTGTTTTTCTTAATCGCCAACATCAGCGAGTGCCAATTTCCATCGTTGAACTGCACATCGTAGTTATCCAACACGGTCATAGGTGCCCTCTCTTCATTCTCAGTCTTCAGTCCGACCTTCACCTTTCCATCCTCCAGGTACACCTTGACCGACCCCTTCAGGAAATCGTGGTGCAACATCAAACCCTTCTCCTCGTACGTCCGGAACGAGAAGCTCACGTTCAGCTGCTTCACGCTGTAGTATCCCTTCAAACGTGCGTGGGACCCACGGGTGAGGAACGTCACCGGACTAATCGGAGGCTCCGGACAGTTGTAGTTGACATTCACTTTGAGATAGCGCAAGTGTTCCCCCTCGTAAAATGCTTCCTTCATGTCTCGAATAAAGTTGGTCGCATTGAGATACAGATTCTCGATGCAACCGGTGAAATTCTGTTGCACGATCAAACCTTCCTGCAGATTTGGAACACCTCCGATGTAGAACTGCAAAGAAAGATTTATGAATGTGGATTGAAACAGTTTGAATCAGTATAGCACTCACCGCCCTGTTCAAATTCAGTTTGTCAAACTCTCCTTTGATTTTCTTCTCCACGATCACCCGATCGACACTGAACATGATATCCCGTCGGTTTCTCGAAATTACCACATCGTGCCAGATGTTGTCGTCCAGCAGGCTGCCCACCGACAGCGAGGTCATGATCTTCGACCCCAAGTCCAAGTTCAAAACCATTCGATTGTTCTTGATCTGCAACGCTAAGTAATCGCCTTGGGTTCCTCTCGAATACAGCAGGATTCCGTTGGCCTGGGCCGTTTTGAAACGGAACCGAATGGTTTCCCGTGTGGCGGCAATCGGTACCCGCAGCAAGTCGTACCGGATAAGGCCCGTTCCGTTGAGGTAGACGTTTTCGGATTCTGGAAAACAAAACGCGTTACGATTAAGGGCCATCGGAAAAGTCCAACGTGCAGTACGTACCATAGTAACATCCGTACAGTTCGACACGCAGGGAGATGCGATTCTGCCAGCGAGTGGGATTGATGCGGATCCACTGGGCAATGATTGGCACTTCGAATGAGTTGTGGCGAATGGAGTTACCGTCTTTGTTGCCTTTGAAAAGCTTTAATCGATAGAAATACGGTTAGTCGAATTGAGTAAAATATTTCCGAAAGTCAGAAATTGGACAACACAACGAAATGAACCTAAAACAGAAATACATATTGCTCTACTGCTATTTGGGAACTGGAAATGGCAAGTTATGATGATTATCTAATGGAAATGACTGTTAAATACTTGTTAAAACATGCTGTGTTAAAAACAATATTAGCTAACGTCCTACTTTTGAATTCAATTAGTCTTGAATATTTGATATGTCTTTGGAGCAGTCTTTTTTTTCCTTTATTTACGTGAATTTCACCCGGGGCAGTTCAATTATTAATGCTGTCCAATGAGCAGCTCGAAGTAGCTCGAAGTTGTTCCTGTCACGCTCATGCCCGTTTGTTGACAAAAAAGAACGAGCAGGACGGGAACAACTTCGAGCTGCTCATTGGACAGCATTATTAGTGCTGTCCAATGAGCAGCTCGAAGTAGCTCGAAGTAGCTCGAAGTTGTTCCCGTCCTGCTCGTTCTTTTTTGTCAACAAATGGGCATGAGCAGGACAGGGAGAAACTTCGAGCTACTTCAAGTTCTCATTGGACAGCACTAATAATGCTGTCCAATGAGCAGCTCGAAGTAGCTCGAAGTTGTTCCCATTTTGCTCGTTCTTTTTTGTCAACAAACGGGCATGAACGTGACAAGAACAACTTCGAGCTACTTCGAGCTGCTCATTGGACAGCACTAATGGCAACAACAACCCCATAATAAAAAATTAATACTTTCCAAACACAAAAAAATATCGCAAAAAATAATAATTTTATTTGAATTTGAAAAAGTTTGTGAGGAATTCAGCGATCTTTTCAAAACTATTTGAAAAGAGCGATATCGTAGCTGCACTCTCATTACAAGATTGCCATTTCTGTTTGAAACAAAAAAACCCGTTTTGTTGTCTTAATAAAATCAATTTCTTAATCCATTTTCAAACTTTAAAATTGATTTAAAATTTAAGAACTTTATATAGTTAAAACATAATACCTATGAATGCACAATTTAAAAAAAAAGTGCTGTGGTGTGAACCACTTTTATAAAAAGTTTGATTCAGTCCGAAACCAAGCGAATGTCAGAACGGAATAAGAGAGGGAAACTTTTGGATGTTTTATTTTCAATTACCGCCAACGGGGGTGTCATTGGGCCAAAATGTGGCACGCTCCAAGTAAATGTTACAAAGCTCTAGTAGTTAACATTGGAATCAAGTTTTAATTAGTTTGGTACATGCTTGAATAATAAATTTACCGCTGTGTGGGAAAAAAAAATGAATTAAGGAAATTCTTCAAAGTTATATGTTGTTCAAAATGGGCCCATTCTCACCCCGCACAGGGGGTGACATTGGGCCAAATGAAATAGTTCAGCGGTGACGATGGAACGATTCAATCGTTCATTCAAAATAATTGCCTACATTACGGCTCTTACCAACTATGAATGGCAAATCAACTGAAGGCTTGGTCCAATCTCACCCCTTTTTTGTGTGCATTGCTCGTTGCTACGAAAAACCAGAACCGTTATATAAATATTAATAAAATTCTATAAAACAACAACAGATTATCGTAACATGATAACCAGGTATCCATTGATCTAAAAACTAGTTATTTAATAGATTTGTGGGACATTACTGACACTATTTTAATACGGGTTCATTTGCTCAATAGTTTTACATTCAAATTCCAAGCATTATCGTACGAGCACAATTAGTTCTTGGAATTTGTTTTGTGATTTCCTAGACGTGAATTTTAATATAATTTCGAACCGTTTGAAGTTTTCATCGAAATTCGTAACAGTTTCTGAGATATTAGGAGTTGAAACATTTTTCGTTTTTGGCCCAATCTTACCCCCTAGGCCCAATGTCACCCCGAAAGACGGTATTGATGTAGTTAGAGGCGTCAGAATATATTTTTATATATAAATAAGTTAAGGAATCGCTAGAGCCGAAAAACGTGTTCCTTTTTTGACGACCAAGATCAATTTAAAATAATGAAATCATAGAATAAAATCATGAAAATGATTCACGATTTTAAGAGTATGGATTATTTATAGTACATACGGTAGAAATAGTAACCATCCAATAGAAAAAAAAACATATCGACTTTTGTTTTTGATCACTCTGCTCCTAAGAAGCAGAACTATGGCCGTCAAACACGTCAAACATTGTTCTATTTTTTATTCAAACAAACGAATCATATACAGTCTGTCCCACATTATTTGGTAAACTCCATTTTTTTAGGATAATTTTTTTCTGTTGCATTGATCTTCACCAGATTTAGATGCGGATTCAAGGGTTGAATTGGCAATGTTTAGCAAAGTTTGGCCAGCCTACTTTATTTGTCTATTTATTATTTATTAGAAAATAAATTTGTGAAAAAATTATCTCAGATTGATAGATACGCTTAACAAAAATGTGATTTGATTTTGTTTTCCAAATTTGTCACGAGAGATGAAACAACTAAACAAAAATTATCATTTTTCTAATCATATACAGTGAACTCTCCTAAACTCGATGTCCTGGAACTCGATATTTTCCTTTACTCGATGAAGTTTAAAATCTTTGGAATCTAGCATAGGTACTGTCTTCCCTTCGAAAGACGATACTTCCGTTACTCGATATTCGAAGTCGAATTAACTTTCCAACGTAAAGGGTGTCCACGATGAAATTGCCACACTATGAAATTGCTCTAACTTTTTAACCGTTGGGTAGAATTTAATGAAAATTTGGGTGGATTTAGTTCATAGTGCATTATTTACATCCTGCAAGTTTTAAAGTCCTGTGATCAAAACTCGCGGAAATGGAGTCGAAAGAACAGCTCGTGCGTGATAAAATCTTGCGCATTCATCACGAGAACAAGGATCTCTCGCATCGTTCCATCGCTAAGGCCGACTTCAAACAGATCCCCGGCAACCTGTTTTTCACGGCCAAGGATAAGTTCAGCGTTCCGGAGCATGTCCGCACTCAGAAGATGTCTAAATTTGCGAAAAAAAATCCTGGTTTGGCAAGCCATCTGCACGTGCGGGAAACGGAGTGCACCTTTCGTGACCCAGGACACGATGAACAGACAGGTGTACATGAAAGAGTGCCTCCAGAAGCAGGGAGTGCCTCCACAACGTCCCAACAATCTTCTGGCCGAATTTGGCCTCATGCCACTACTCCAAAGACGTCCTGAAGTGGTATGCGGACAATAAGGTCAATTTCGTGCCGAAAATGTTCAACCCTCCCAACACTCCGGAGCTCCTCCCCATCGAGAAGTACTGGGCGATTATGAAGCAGCACCTTCTTAAACGACCTAAGGTAGTGAAGACAGTCGAGGAACTGAAGAAAGTATGGGTTTACATGCAAAAAACGGTTGATTCACAGGTTGTGCAGAATCTTATGGCTAGGGTTAAGGCCAAGGTGCGGGCATTTGCGTATGGACTGTAAATAAAATACGAGTAAAATGGTAAAATGAAGTTTAATAGTTATTTTTCAATCCCTGAAAATTTGATGGCAATCGGATGAAAACTCGAATTTTGCGAATCAATTTTGTGTGTGGCAATTTCATCGTGGACACCCTTTATTTTCACGTTGTCAGAAACAGTTCACACACACGGTGTTTGCCGAACGCCGTTTGTCCGAACAGGTCATTTGGCCGAATAGTTGCGAGTAGTAAAAAGTGAGTAATGAGAACTGCGTAGTGATAAGTGAAAAGTGAGAGGTTAGAAGTGAGAAATGAGAAGTGAGAAGTGAGATCCTACAAGTTAGATTTGAGAAATTAGGACCAAGGAGTGAGAAGTGAGAATTGAGAAATGAAAAGTGAGATGTTACAAGTGAGAATTATCTCACCTCCCACTTCTCAACTCTCAACATCTTGCCTATCACTTCTCAATTACCATCTCTTACTTCTCAGTTTCCGCTTCTGTTTTCCTCACTCCTACTTCCTCACTCCCCATCTCCTACTTCTCACTTCACATCTTACTTTTCATTTCACATTTCTCACTCTTATTATTGCGCACATTCACTACTCAGTATTCACTTCTAACATCTTATTTCTCACTTCTAAGTTCTCACTTTTCACTTCGATCGACACAAAATAAGGAAACAATTTTAACTATTCGGCCAAACGCCTACATGCGGTTCTATCACAAACGCTCGAATTCAATTCGCCCGAAAAGACCGTTTACCCAAATGGACCAATGGCCCAAATGCATCAAATTCCCGAACCAATCGTTTGTCAAGTTAAGTTGATCTTCGATTGGCATCATACAAAACGTGAATGATTGCTTATTCCATCTTAATTCGCATTTGTCCGGGATAAACCACATGGGAATTTGGTTCCTTTTTCAATGGCACGCACATACACAACTATTTTTATCGAAATAAGTTTGCAGAAGAGATCATTTTCTCTTCGCATTTTTCTGGACTAATTCGTACTTTAGACACAGAATTTATAATATACGTCGTCTGTTGGGCATAATAAACGTCACTGAAGAACAGCCAAATGGGCATTATGCCGATCATGATCCACCTTGATCAAATGGCCTTGCCCTAATATTAGCTTTCACTTCTAAACCCTCATTTGCCCGGATCAATACATACTTAAGAGTATAAAATACCATCGGTTGTACGGCAAAATATCGAAGGTCAATAAGTTTAAATTACAAAAGATGGAGAACCGAACGGGTCATTTGGCCGAGAGGGCCGTTTGGCCGAATGGGTCATTTGGCCGAAAGGGTCATTTGGCCGAAAGGGTCATTTGGCCGAAAGGGTCATTTGGCCGAAAGGGTCGATTGGCCGACAGGGTCGTTTGGCTGAAAGGGTCGTTTGGACGAATGGGTCATTTGGCCGAATAGGACATTTGGCCGAATAGGTCATTTAGCCGTGAGACGTCTCACTACTCACTCCGCACTATTCACTTTTCACAGTGAGAAGTGAGAAATAAGCTGGCTAAACTTGGCTAAACATTGGTAATTCAACCCTTGATTCAACTCAAAAAAATTGGTGCTACACAAAAAAATACTCGTACTTAGAGTACGAGAAAGGCAAATCAAAAGTTTGTTTTGGAGCGAAAACGTTATCCTAAAAAATGGGGTGTACCTATTAATGTGGGACAGACTTTATGGGAAAACAAAAATTTTGCTTGAATGGAACAGAATTCTTATTATTAAAGTGTTCCAACATGGCTATATGGCGGCCGGTGGTACAATTGATCAAAAGTTTTTTAATTGATTTAACACGCGCTTTTCTATGTAAAAAACGACCCATAATAAAAATATATTGATGAGCATTCAGGGCTCGAAAAATTATTGCCCTCTCATGTGCTTATGGATTTTTTCCATTCATTTTTGCAATTTTCCTTCTACGCTGATTGACTTTTTTTTTGCAGTTTACAAATTTTCCATTCAAAACATCTAATTTTCGTGAGTATTTTTTTTATTTTAGTCATAAATTAATCACATACAGCTCCAGCTAAACCACATCTAATCCATCGAATACTGTGTGCACTTAGAAACACTGAACACATAAATAGGGGAAAGTAACATTCGCTCTGGATTTACCTGCTCCTCCCCGTCGCTGTCGGTGAACGACTTCCACATTTCGCCGTCGTCCGAGTACTGCACGATGTACTCGGTGACGCACTCACTGGTGCCGTCCCGGCCGGCCGTCGCTATCTTCCGGACCATCTTGCGCCCGCCCAGGTCGACGGTCAGGAAGTGGAAGTAGGTGTTCTCGACCGGTGTCCACGCCGAGCGGGCTTCGTTTTTTGTTAGTGGGTATTATTGGGTATTTGGTGTGAAGTTTAGGTTAGTTTGGTGAAGCAATTCCCGGATGTTTCGATTTGTGGATTAGTTGAGAGCCGCATCAACACGATTTTTGTATCGATTTGTATTTCCGGTTTAGCGGCAGCGTTATGAAGAGAGAAAATGAGTGTCAAAAATTTTATTATTAGTATGATTGCCAATCTATCTTAATATGATATTTTACGGATTGCCTATAAAACTAAAGTTGAAATATTCGAGTTTGGAAAAATACAAAATCAAAACTAAATTAATCAGCCAACACCATTGCGTAGACCCATCACCGTGTCAAGTCCAAGTAAGCGAAGAGAGGATGGGTGAATTAAAAGGTTTGTGTTATGCAAATCTCAGTAGACAGTGACTAGTTGTGAAAGGCGCGAATCACCGGAAACCAGGGTGACTTTGTTACGGCTTTTGTACTAAATGCATATTTACAGGAAACTGTGAAGTGGCAGCGTGAATGGAGCAGCTGTTGATTGATGGTTCATTCGTTGTTGACGCCCCGCTATAAGAAGGGGTCTTAATGCCTTTGTTACCTTCGTATTGCCACCGGGTTCTTTGTAGTCGATATAATCCTGTCCATTGAAGCCGTAGCTGATACTGAACTCGGTGACGTACTCGTTACTGTGCGGACGGCCCTGGATTTCGATTCGAGTCACGTTGCGCACCGATCCCAGATCGATCATGAGCTGCTGCTCGAAGTCTGACTGCTGAGCGGTCCAGGCACTGCCGGCTAAAGAACCGGAAAGATAACATGCGGAATTCGTTTGAAAATAAAGGTTCGATCAATGGCAGAGCGCGGGAAACGGTTAGCAAAAGCGGCGGGTCGAACAATTCAAAAACTAGATCAACCGTAGCGAATCGCAATGCGGTTAGACAAATGCATGGAGAACATACGCAGGACCAAACCCGGGAGGGGTAGAGATGACGGCACCTGTGGAGAGTCTCAAAGAAAATATGCACCCCTCAATGGAGCTATCCCTAACGACGAATAGAAGAATGACTTATGGGATTTTTTAACGAACATGAAGAAATGGGCTGAAGTACTCTCTAAAATAATTATGTTTTAAAATATTTTTGACAATTGAATGTTTTCAGTCGGTCAGCGAGTATGCGGATTGAGAGGATAAGGGTGGAAGAAAATGTGTGAACGAGCCATTTTTTCCAATGAGTGGCAAAATTTGATCTCGAATGACAGTAAAAGTACATTTCAGACCACGCTTCCCCATCTATACTTGAAAATACTACATGAAAGATGAAAACACTCGTGACCTAGCGCCCCTTTTCTAGAACATACACCAAACCCCTGAAAAAAAATTCACTCCTCGAAAGCATTTATTTATGAAGTAATAATAATAATCATCATGCCACACTCGTGAGACTTTGAGGGTATCAGATAGGGAAACGTCGATTGGAACAGTCTTGACGAAATATAAAAAAAAAACTATGAGAACTTATTGTTTTCCGATCGGAGCAGGGGAAAATCTGATGCAATCCCGCTGCAAAAGGGATCAAGAATAACACTTAAAATGTATCCACGTTGAGCATACTTGACGCACTTTATTCAATCATCTAGATTATTTGCCTATTTCGCAAATTTGTTTATGTTCGAATGAAATCGTTCGACACCCTTTTTCCTACAATAAATAATTAACCTCTCAATTCAAGCCGAACAACTAAATACCTCGTATTGAATGCAACGTATCTTTCCACGACCTAATTTATTCAAAGGGTTGTTTCCATGTGCACGGAATGATACCGAAATTAATAATCCTGTAAATGTAAACGATAGTGAAATAACAAAACAATTAATTGCAGGGCGAACGCACCAAGGGACTATTACCCTTGCAACAATAGCCTGAACCGAAATTCTATCCAATAAACGTGTGACAATCCGGCGAGGAATTGCTTTGTGTGGTTATCCTTAATTTGGTTTCCGGGTCGGTTGTTATGTGCCTGTCACGGATCATCAACCAATGTAATAGCAGCATACAGCGATCTATAATATGTAGTACAGGTTTGTTTGACTTTTATGGGTCTATGCACCGCATTCCTTCTTATGTTATTGCCAAGTTTTTTTCCCCATTCGCTGCAAATGTAAGGCAAATGGAAACGATGCTATTAGGTACTTATTGTTAAGCGCAAGACAGCTTGGCGATAAATGAATGAAATTTGGCAGCAACTATGCGTGGCTCATATGCGGCGTTGTGTTGACCCAAATGCGAACACAGGCGACAGAATATTGATTTGCCTTGCGGAAATTATTCCAATGGCATTGTCAATTGGCTAAATAATCTTGCAAAACGAAGCAATGAAGAATATTAGCTATGTTGACCTTATCCTTAAATGTAAATAATAGGACAATATATTCTTATCACAGACAGTCTGCGTTCTTATCTGTATATAAAACAAAATTGGCGTATAAATGCATCACTCAAGAATAGACAGTCCTATTTTTGCTCATTTATATCCGCTTTCTTCTTCCATTTTAAAAAAATAATATGATGAAACATTACTTTGAAAATCAAAATTCTATCTTTTCGATGAAATGGTTTTTAGTTTTTAGTCTAGAAAAAAATCCTATTATTTTAAAATTTGCATCCAACTTTCAAATTTCATAACTCGATTTGTGCCAACTTTTGATTTTTTTATTTATAATAGGAAAAATGTTATACCATGAAACTGTAAAAAAAACTAAAAATTATTCTGGAAAACCGATTTGTTTTTTAAATAAATTGAGTGTGCAAAAAACTTTATCACAAAATTAAACAATTTTTGGCGAGACAAAGTTCGGCAGATCAGCTAGTTTTAGATAAATTCAATCTCAATCAAAATAATATAAGTACATGCATATGAGAGGGTTAGAAGCCGAGGTAGTAGAGGTGTGCGCCGCCTCCATCATCATTTTTGCATCGGCGCGCCGCCGTTTGAAATTCGTCACGCCGTTGGTCTATAATTTTCCACGCCGATTTAAAATTAAAGAAGTCCGCAGAATTTTCCGTTAAAAATAGGGCGTTTATTGAAATTTCCGTAGATTTTTCCGCATTGGCGTAACTAGCCCCAATGCTTAGGGGGGACTATAGCCCCTTCATCTTTTTGCCTTTCTCGTATACTAAGTATACGGTAAAGGCTATATGATCGCTCCGAAAACAAACTTTTTATAGAAGGCCCGGAGACCCATAGTGTTATATACCAATCGACTCAGTTCGACGAATTGAGGTGATGTCTGTGTGTGTGTGTGTGTGTGTGTGTGTGTGTGTGTGTGTGTGTGTGTGTGTGTGCGCAAAACTACTCAAAAAATGTCACTCATTTTTCGGGCACTTATCCTCAACCGATTTGCTCGCAACAAGTTGCATTCGACGCAGAATCCTGTCCCATTGTCTCCTATTTGAAATTGGCCAGATCGGACTATGGGATCGAAAGTTATGGCCAAAATACAAATTCATACGAAAAAATCGCGTAAAAAATGTCACTCATTTTTCGGGCACTTATCCTCAACCGATTTGCTCGCAACAAGTTGCATTCGACGCAGAATCCTGTCCCATTGTTTCCTATTTGAAATTAGCCAGATCGGACTATGGGATCGAAAGTTATGGCCAAAATACAAATTCGTACGAAAAAATCGCGTAAAAAATGTCACTCATTTTTCGGGCACTTATCTTCAACCGATTTGCTCGCAACAAGTTGCATTCGACGCAGAATCCTGTCCCATTGTTTCCTATTTGAAATTGGCCAGATCGGACTATGGGATCGAAAGTTATGGCCAAAATACAAATTCGTACGAAAAAATCGCGTAAAAAATGTCACTCATTTTTCGGGCACTTATCCTCAACCGATTTGCTCGCAACAAGTTGCATTCGACGCAGAATCCTGTCCCATTGTTTCCTATTTGAAATTGGCCAGATCGGACTATGGGATCGAAAGTTATGGCCAAAATACAAATTCGTACAAAAAAATCGCGTAAAAAATGTCACTCATTTTTCGGGCACTTATCCTCAACCGATTTGCTCGCAACAAGTTGCATTCGACGCAGAATCCTGTCCCATTGTTTCCTATTTGAAATTGGCCAGATCGGACTATGGGATCGAAAGTTATGGCCAAAATACAAATTCGTACGAAAAAATCGCGTAAAAAATGTCACTCATTTTTCGGGCACTTATCTTCAACCGATTTGCTCGCAACAAGTTGCATTCGACGTAGAATCCTGTCCCGTTGTTTCCTATTGAAAATTGGCCATATCGGACTATGGGATCGAAAATTTTACCATTTTTCCTCATTTTTCAGGTACTTTTCCTCAACCGATTTGCTCGCATTAAATTGCATTCGACGCAGAATGTCTCATTGATTCTTATTGAAAATTGGCCAGATCGGACTATGGGCTTAGAAGTTATGGTAAAATTACTATTTATTGTGAAAAAGAGTTCAAAAAAGTCTAGCTCACTTTTTTAGCACTTGGACTTCACCCAAGCAGCACAAATTATTGCACTACTGAAGATTTCACTGTGTTGCAACTATTCGGAAAGAAACAATCTTTGTGTATGTGAAATCAAATATAACTCTATTGCAATCTAAAAAGCGCAAAAGGTGGAGCCTACGGAAACATCCTTCGATTGCAGTAAAATTGCAATAATGTTGCAAAATACTACAGCGGAAAAAAATAAAATAAAAATATAAAACTGGATTCGATTTATGGATCTTGTGATTGATAGTCCTCCACTCTACCACAGCAGCATTCAACACTTCGAAGGGACTGCATGTTGACTCACAATAAAAACCATATGATTATGAAGTTTTGTACTCGGGTTTCCTGTTACTTGATTGCCCCATCACAGGAAAAATGTGAGTTGTCAAAACGTTGAACGATGCTAAATTAAACATGAAGATACATTAAACTTATCTGCAATTTAATTTAAACAAACAATTAAATTTTGAAAGACGCATTGAAGTTACATGGTAAAAAATATGCACCTTAATGATTTTGTTTCGTGTTTGCAACATGAAGTGCAGTATTTTTTGTTTGTTTGTTTGTTTCCAAATGTCAAACACGTACTGCATTGCAATTTTAATGAAACATTGATCACTCGAACGTTTTTGACATCTTGATGCAACTTTTTCGTGCTTTGATGTTTTTCCAATGCCTTTAATGAAACTGAATAGAAACAAGGTGCTTTTAGGAAGATGTTGCGTGTGCTACTTGGGCATCTATTCCCCAAGCAACACAAGTTCAACAAATCTGGTTGCAGTAACCATATTGTGACTGAATCCGGTCATATATAAGTTACTGTGATTGATGTGCAATATGTGTGCTTCTCAGGTCTCTCGCATCGTATCAGATTGCATTCGACGCAGAATCTTGTCCCATTGTTTCCTATAGAAACTTGGCCGGATCGTACAATTGGGTCAAAAGTTATGGCGAAAATACTAATTTTAAAACTACAAAATAAAATGCCGTTTTTTGCTCTTATGCTCATCCGATTTGTTTGCAACAAATTGCGTTTGGCAAGAATTTTTTTTTATGCATATAAACAAATATAAAAAATAAGACCAATCCACATATTGGTGTTATTTTAGATTTTTCCAAACCTTTTGAACGAACGAGAAAGGCACCATCACCGCTAGGTGGATTAATCTGGGTTTTTATGCATATAAACAAATATGAAAAATAAGACCAATCCACATATTGGTGTTATTTTAGATTTTTCCAAACCTTTTGAACGAACGAGAAAGGCACCATCACCGCTAGGTGGATTAATCTGGGTTTTTCTCTAGTTTGAGCTTTTTTTTTAATTCTCGAACTAACATTTTCCCACCTCATTAAGCTTTCTTATTGATAATGTGATAATACGGTCCAACCACCTAAAGTAATTTCGGATCAATCACACCCATCCATATTCATTTTTCTCAAGTAGGGGAACTGTTTCGTTTTTCATCTCACTGAACATATATTCATCTCATCACAAAGCAATGAAATACAGCACCAATATCGTAGCTTCTTTTTGCTGACACGCATGCTCACTGGTGAAAAAAATCACAAAAATAAAAACCAGCCAAATTCTCTTTCATTGCTTTGCTTTTGATGCTATGGAAATAGGAGCTATGGGATGAAGTGCCGAACCGTGCCCCTATGTGCTTTCAGCTGTAGCCCATAATATCGAAGTATGGAAGTATGTTTGTTTACCAGCCGATGATTGCTACAACGACTCAAGTTGATAGCGTACGGCTTTGCATCTAAGTGTAGTAGCGCTCGGTTTTTCCTGCACACTAAAAGGACAATATGTCACGCCGGTAGGCAGTGGAAATTATTACATATTTCATAAATATACTATCTATCTCAAATGAAGAAAAAAGCGACATTCCTCCAGGGATTCTGAAGGCAATCCACCAGGGATTCCGACAGGAATGTTCCAGGGCTTCCAATGAGAATCTTATGAACATCCTCCACCATCTAGGAATTTCGACTTCCAGGAATATTCCAGGAATTTGAACGGGAATGTTCTAGTGAATCCGACGTTTCAGGAATTCCAATGAGAATCTTCTTGGGATTCCGAATAGAATCCTCCAGGAATTCAGACGAGAATATTCAGGGATTTCGTAGGCAATGTTCCATGAATGTAAAAGCAAATCGTCGAATGATACCGAAGCAATATGTAGAGGGATCCCGAAGAAAATCGTAAAGGGACTCCGAATCAATCCTCCACAGATTCCGTAAAGAATTCTCCAGCGATTCCGAAGGGAGCCCTCCATGTTTAAGCAAATCGTTGAAGGATTCCGAAGCAAATCTTCGAGGGATTCCGAAGTAAATCGGCGAGGGAATCCGAAATTATTCTTCTAAAAATTCCGATGCAAACCGTCGAAGTATTTCAAAGCGAATTGTCGAATAATTCCGAAGCAATTCGTCGAGGGATACCAAAGCAAATCGTCAGAGGGATTTCGAAGCAAATCATTCAAGGATTAGTAGCCAAAACGTCGAGAGACTCCAAAATAAATATTCAAGGAATTCTGAAGCAAATCGTTGAAGTATTCTGAAACAAATCGTCAAGGAATTTCGAAGCAAATCTCCGAACAATTTCGAAACAGATCTTCGAACGACTCCGGAGGAATTCCGAAGCAAATTAACGAGAGATTCTGAAACAAATCCTCCATGGATTATGAAGGGTATCTCCCACAGATTCCCAAGGGTATCCCTTAACGATACCGAAAGGAATCCAGTGTGAATTCTTCGGGATTCCGGATGATTCTCAAAGGAACTCTTTAGAGATTGCTATGAGAATTTTTCTCGGATACTGATGGGATCTGTGGAAATAATCATGCTGTTATGCAAGCGGAAGTATGCTGGAAAACTGTCACTCCAGTCCGTGATGGTTCACCACATGTCTTTGACTGCTGGCCAGGGTTCCGACTTTTCGTTTCAATGAAACCGAAGCAAGCGTTTTTCGGGCACAGGGAGAATCCATTTTCGTTGTTTATAGTGAGAAACATCATTCACCCACCAATCTTTTCTCTGGAACTAGCTTTGGAGGATAAACGAAAATCGTGCCTATTAGGTGAATCGTTTCATCACTTTTATCTCTCACTCACTTTTCGCGAGAATTATCGCAGAACTGTATGGCTGTACTGTATGGCTACGATGGGACTCGAACCCAGCATATCAACAATAATAGCCATAGGGATGCGCTCACTCTAGCCACACCACCACGCTATCTGCATGTAGGTATCAGGTTATTTGTTCCACAAAGGCTACTACCAAAGACTAATTAAGACGTCACTCTCGGGCTCTTTTGAGGGACCACTTCTGGTACTGCATTTGGTCCCTCGGTACCCAAGTTTGAAGTTTTATTGAATACCTCGCCTTTTATCGACTTTGCTCTGCAGTATCAATGGCAACGTGACAAAGTTTGGAACGAGACAGTTGCGATTGTTTTGGTTGTTGGTATGTTCCACATAAGAATATCAACTCGAAATGTACAGGAAATTTATATAGATGCAGATGAATACTCATCTACTGTTATATCTATTAATGGTCAAACTTATGTCTGTTGTAGTGCGATATTTTTTTTATTCTTTATTACCGAGACTTTCAGCCCGAGGCTGGCTTGTCTCATAGTACGATATAAAGTAATATACTCTAGGGGCCGTACACTAATTACGTGAGCAATTTTTCTGGGTTTTTCAACCCCCACTCCCCCCATGTAAGATTTTTCCCATGCAAATCATTTTTTATTTATATGGAGCGTAATAAAATGACAGACCCCCCTTCCCTCCATAAGAGCTTACGTTATTAGTGTACGATCCCCTAGCAAGACTTGATGAGTTTATACAAAAAACCCAACTTAAATCATCGAGTATTGTTACTGCCTTTCTCGCACTTAGCCGACTGTTACCAAATTCAATAGTGATCAACTGGAATTTGCCCCTGTTGAATGCTAATGCTCTCTCTAAATTATTGAAATCATCCTTGAAACATATTGGATTATTCGCCAAATGATGAACGGCAAATTTTTTCGCCTATTGTTGAACTCACGTGCATTTCTTATGGGCGTTCAACAAAAGGCGAAAAAATTTGCCGTTCAGCATTAGACGATTTCCCTTGTGATTTCCCCTGTTTTTTATATGTTGAGAAAGTATTTTGTAGAGGAAAATTTTTCGAATCTCAAAACGAACGTAAGTCGGTAGATAAACCCTTTGGCAGATTTGAATACAAAACCACTGCAGCTGCTACTGTTGATAACCAGCTTTATTTCAGAAGATTCTATGATATTTTTAAGAAATTCTAAAAGTTAAATCGTGACGGTCAAGAAATTGAAGTTAAATTGGAAGCATGAATTGAGAACCCGAAAGCATAATAGGAAGAATATTGTAGTGCTGAAACCTTGATAGCTTGATCGAATCTCCGCTCGGCCACCGGTCGGACGCCATTGCTTATACGGTAACCAGGCTGCCGATAACTTTTTGGTAGCACCATCATTCGGCCACGAGATGGCTGCATTATCGTCTGGCTCCCACCGGTGGCTTTGATGCCCGAACGCTCGTTAGCTGCATCACCGACAAGCCGCCCGTCGTCTCATCGTCCGACGACTAGTCGGCCATCTTATCGACCAAGCACCCGTTGGCGACCACGCCGTTTTGCCACTCGTTCGTCGCATGATTATCCCGTTTTGGACATCACTGGCTGGGAAAGCGTCGGCTACATAATCGTCCGACTATCCGGCGGCAAATCTATCGCCCGCTAGCCGTTTGTTGGTTTCCGCACCGTCCGAGAGACCAACGGCCACTTCAATCTCCGTTGGCCGCATTATTGAACAGCTTCCTGTCGTCCGCTTTGGTTAGGCAACCCGTTTTACATGTTTTTCCGAATAGACCTTTTGACCGGTGTAGCCAAGGAAACATGCATTATGGGCAATTATTGTCATTCAATTTGGAATGAATGATGCCGATACTGAGCTTTATTAGATTCTAGATTGAAAACTCTTCTAAAATGAAAGAAACATTAAGAAACATAATACACAGCTACAAATTTACCTATTATTTTTTTCAATGTTTTGAACTAAATAACACATGGAGAGTCGCCGTAGCAACACATGAAGAAGTACTAGTTACTCAGATCTGTACTTGAACCAAGGTGGTGGCATAATGCGGTTGTCCGAATCTCTACTCTGGTACTCCATGAGCACAAAAAAAGTGGGCTCTTGTATGGGACATGAACGTCTTAATTAGTCTTTGCTACTACCGTTTGCATTGGTGATGGCACCGAAAATACCCTATATATGAAAGAAAACGAGTAAACCAATTTTCCACGGCAATCAAAGTGAGCGAAAAATGGTTATCACTCTCCAGACTGTTTTTCTTTCCCGGAGGGAGCATCCTGTGCTCCTGAGATTGAATGAGCATTACGAACCCTGCTGCTGGCAGTATCACGTTTGCTTTGATTGATATTTTAGTAGCTCTCTGCTAATTACTTTTCATATCCTAGGGGGGGCTATTTTTTGTTTTTCAAGGAAGAGGTAAGCTCCCCCCCTTTTGTCAATTTGGTCATTTGGCAAGTGTCGCTCGGCTGAATTGGTTACTTTGCCAAAAAAAAGCCGTTTAGCTGAATAGGTTTATTTGGCAGAAAAAGGCGTTTGGCTGCAATGTTTGTTTTGCAGAGCCAAATGACGTTTTGCCAAACGACCATTTCTACCAAACGGCATTTTCGGCCAAATTACAATTTCAGCCAAATAAACTGTTAGGGCAAACAACTTTATCGGTCAAATTACCAATTGGGTCCTAAAGCCCTACCTTGTTTATGATTGCAAACGATAGTGCATCGGTCAAGAATACTTAAACCGATGTTATAAAAATTCTGGTAAAATTCTAAATCAGTAAAAATAATATTTTTGTGTTTAAAACATTTTAAGACAAATTTTGGGCTGTGCAACATTTCAGAACGAATGAACCATCAGCCCAAAACGTCAGGCCCAGAGTGTATGTAATTTAGAGTGGCGACACTGTCAGAATTGGAACAAAATTCATCTGTCATTCCCACACAAAATCGTGTTCCAAACGAGCACGAGACCTGTCAAATGCGGCACATGTCGCCACTCTTAATTACATACACTCTGGTCAGGCCCATTGAGATTCTCACGTCCGAATGTTTGAGTGGCGATAAAAGGAAAACAAACACTCCTAGATGGTGCAACTCAGCAAAGATTGGGTAAAAATGAGTATATTTCCATATATTTTTTGACTCTTTTGATATCATTGTGATGACCCGATCATTTTTGAGGTTATGAGCAGAAGGAAAACAAACATGTTTTTACACATGACGAATTCTCGCTTAACTTTTCGAAAGCACTTAAGTAACATTTTTTAATGAATTAATTTGAATAGTGCAATCAACAGAACAACATGAAAGCTTTTGATTGCAATACTCAAATTAATTCATGAAAAAAATGTTACTTAGGACCTTTTGAAAAGTTAAGCGAGAATTGCACATTAGTGTGCGAGCGCTAAACGTCACTCATCTCAATATATTAACTGTCAAAGGTTGAGTCAAGTGCCCTGCGGTGTTTTGCAAGTGCGTTTGAATCATATTATTCCGTACGTCAAACAAGACCGAAAATGTCGAGGAAACATTTTTCATCTATTTTTAAATTTCAAATCAAACAATGTTCTTTTCGATTTTTGGATCGGAAGAAAAACTAACGCGTTCAGGATGATTAGCTTCGTCGTTCCCTGAAAGAAAATCGAATATCTATTCTTCATTTTAGGACCCAATTCGGCCGAATGAGCCTTTCGGCTGTTTGTCGCTCTCCGCTAATTGTTATTTTCGGTCAAACTATTTCGAACTAATACCGTTTCGGACAAACGTTTAATTCGGTCTAATGGAATTTGGCTAGATGACTTTTGGCCTAATCTGTTATTCTTGACTTTCGGCCAAACGACAGATAGGGCCATTTGGCCGATAGACACAAGGCCGACAGGTGTTTGGCCGAATGTCATTTGGACGAACAAACCATTAGGCCAAAACTCATTTGGCCGACAATTTTATTTAGCTGAAATGGACATACGGCCGAAAATGTCGTTCGGCCGACTGGCCATTTGGCCGCAAAAGTCGTTTGGTCAAAAAGTAGTTTTGCCGAAATTGTCGTTTGTCAGAAAAGCCATTTAGTCGAAAATGTTATTTGGCCAAACCGGTGGATATTTTTGACCATATTACACGTTCAGTAATCAACAAATGACCAAATAACATTTTAGACCAAATGACCGTTTCTGTCAAACAACCATTTCGACCGAACGACATTTTCGTCCTTTTAACCTATTCGACCAAACACGCTGAAAATGGACACATCAGAATGCGTTTTGACAGCTCGTTTCTGTGCAAGTTGCTTGCAGGTTGTCTGCAACGCTAATTTTCGTTGCAAATTGCAACACAGAAAAAAATATGAAAACTAATTAGCACGTAAAAATAAAGACGCGGAAAATTACACTATTCTGTTCTTTTCCAACAAGTTCGCCCTAAATATATGCAATTTCTATAGCATTATGTCAATTGCTATAGCATAATTCATATGAAAAGTGGCATAATGCAACAGAAATTGCAAACATTCATGCGAAAATATCGTTTAAATTTACACTCTTTTTGGCATTCCCTTTATGTGCATTACTTTCGTGTAAATTTCAACAACTTTTTCTATCTGTGAATATAACCGTTTCCGAAGATTTTTTCATAGCAAATAAAAAAAATCCCATGTAAATTCCAATGAATTTCCTATGAAAATTTCGACCAATTTCAACGGCAGTTAAAATCCAATTTTTATGTTAATGTCCACATTTTGACCAATTTCGAAGAACACTTGACAGAAACTTTCCATGGATTTTCCGAGCATTTCCCTGTGGAAACTTGAAACAATTTTCCTTAGAAATTCCAAAGTGCTTCCTTGATAATTCCAAAGAATTCTCAAAACTTCAAAGTAGTACCCATGGAAAATAATCAAAGAATTTCCGTCCATCAGATTATTCCGTAGAAATTCAGAAGATTCTTGCGTTGAAGTCTTAAAAACATTCTGAAAAAATGCAGAAAAAATCTTCAGAAAACGTAAAAAAAAAACTCCACGCCGATTCACGCCGGCTAAAATGGCTTTCGGCGTGACGCCGAAAACGCCGCCGCCGCCGACCAAAATTCTGGTAAACGCCGCCGCCGATTTTCGGACCGGCACACACCTCTAGGTGTAAGTGACATTCTGGTAAAATTTGAGTTGACTAAAGTATTGTACCGCTCATAATAAAATCTACTCTTCAACTCATTTTTATAATACGAAAAATACGCGCCAGATAGTCGCCTAAGAAAAACATACCTCCAGAAACAAAGCTACTTTGATATTTTTGGCCGCCACGCGGTGGGTTATGAGTTGTGACCAGTGAATGCTTTGATCAGTGTTGGTAAACTCATCTCAATTAATAGCTCAATGATGTCTCATTAGCGTAAAAACTCACATTTGAATATAAATGATCAACTCACATTTGAACACATCATCATAAAATCATAGTGAGAATTCGAATGCAATAGACGAATCAAAAACTCATCAATGAATTCAACCGTACTCTGTTCATAATACCTCATGATTGAATTCGAGTGAGAAAAGTGTAGCGAAACTGAGCAGAGCAATAAATTTATGAGAGATAATTTGCGCATGAATTCATTGAGCATCACATTCATTCTCGCCGTTTGACGCATTCTAATGACACATTGATGAACCTTTCATTATGTTTACATGGTTTAGTTTTCTTTCGCGTCTCAACAAAGTATTGTCGGCGTAGCACCAAGTTAGAATTCGGAAGTCGGGACTTCCGAACCGAACTTTCTTCCGAAGTTTTATTTGTCAAACTAATTGATGCGTTGTTTAGCGCATCTTTAGGCGAATCCAGCGCACTACTTCCGAAGTTGGGAAAGTTGCCTGTATCTGGAGAAAAATCCAACTTCGGTATAAAAAGCGGTATAAATTTATTCCGGATAGACAATATGTTGCGTCAACTCGGTTGTTAAAGTTGAAAGCTGAAAATCCAACTCGTCGGAAAGGCTAGTGAAGTGATAAATAGTGTCGGAAGATCGGAACGCGAATTTATAAAAATGGGCCGAACGGGATCAACGCGCGAAAAAATTTTGAAAGTTGTCACAGTAAGCGAGGATGGGCAACAGTTCAGGTGTTCGGCAGATACCAACTGTGGCTATGTCCAGTTGGGTAACTTCAACCATGGAAATTTTCTGCGTCACATCCGTACCCAACATGTGGCGAAGTTGGAGATAATAGGTCTACCACCAACTCCAGTGAAATCCCAGTCTGACGAAGAAAATACCCCACCGCCAAAAAAAATCAAAAAGGTTCCAAAAGTTGCCGTAGAAACAAGTCGCGAACGGGTTCTACTTGGAACACTACAGATGGGGACAATAAATGCGCTACCATATAGCTTCCCGGAATGGATTGGTTTCGAAAACCTGGTGGAACCATTGTGGAGAGCGTTCCGAATAAACATGAACAGAAAAATTCTCACTGAGTTGTACTCCAAGGCTGCAACAATAATTAGGGCCAACATAACTGCTGAAGTCAAGGGTCACATGATCAATTTAAAGATTGATAGTGCCTCACGCCGAAACCATCATTCTTTTGGCGTGATGGTTCAATATTTCAGCGAGGGAAAAGTTGTTTGCCGCTGCTTGGGTAAGTTTAGCTTTGCTTTTATTGTACAACAAAGTTGTACCTTTTTTTGCTCTCTGTGTAGTATCGATAAGCCGATTGTTTAGAAAATAATTTTGACATCTCCATTCAAAATTAAGTCTAAACAACTTGATTTGGACAGTTGTTGGGGAAAACCAATTTTGAGTTGTTTTTTTCTCGTGTAATCCCGTGTAAAATATACCTAAATCCTAAGTTTTTGCTTAGCAAAAGCTAGGTAGTTTTCCTACTCTGTTTTTGGGACAAATTACTCATTAACAAATACTTTTTCTCAACTGCATCTTCTGTGCTAGAAAGTTTTTCCGATTAATTCTACTAATTCTCCCAAAATTGCTAAAATCTTCTCAAAAAAGAAAGAGAAAGCAAAGAAAAAGTGTTAATCGCATTAAGTTTGGAAGTAAACTGAGCTAAATGCGTGAATTGAACACGAACAGAATGTCTAAACACTTTAATTCAAAACACTTGAACGCGCTTGAACGAAAAAAAAAGGTTCAACAGCTAGTTAAACCTAGGTTCGATATTTGCTAATGAATAATTCACTTAATAATTATTATGCCCTGTCAATACGTAGCATAACTCTCGGACACAATTCAAACTACAGACAAAGGAACTGCCATCAAGACAGCTAAATATCTTATTACAGGCGCCTATACTTAGCATATAAGTATTCATTCTCATTTTGCTGTAGCCCGGCGGATCAATGGAACAGTCGATGCAAGTCAAGTGTTTTTTTTTTAATATTGTTGGGCCGCCACCAAACAGGACCGCGCATTTAAGCACTTGCGATGCACCACAAGTCGCGACAATTCAAATTAAGTAGTGCGCATCATGCACACATGGATACACTATCATGCGCACTAATTTAAATAAGTTGCGACGGCTGATAACTGCAGATATTTTACTTTCATTGAAAACAAATTTCCGATTTTTTACCATACATGGAATGCGCATCAGTTACAATGAAGAAGGGTTCATTCGCAAATAACGTTATGCTAAATTTGTAATTTAAAAGCCCAACACACCTCATCGTACCGTTTTTTTGTATAGAAAGCTTCAGAAATGAAGTTCAACGGAATACTCAGGCAGTTCCATTCGCACCCTCTAGGGTTACGTAATTTTCGAATAGACCTATTGTTGTTTGATGGTATCAATAGAACAGTGCTAAAAACCTACATAGGAGAAATATCAAAACTATCACGCCATTCTTCATTGCCCCAGAGTAAACGTCACAGTTGTATTCAACAATTAATAGACAATAAATGTGATTTATTTTCCATAATTATCTCACGATTATGTTTATTCTAACAGCCACCCAACACTATACCATCATAAACTTAATTTTAATATTTTGTTGAATCATATGTACCATCCGCCAGACTATAGTAGGGTAGTTATAGTTTCGATTCATAAACGTCATAAACGGGATAAACAGCTGGTCGTGATTTATGTTCCCAGCTCTGTGTGTACAACCTTTGTGTTATTTCTAGTATCAAATTACTTTAAATTCCAGAAGCCACCGTTATTTCACCGGATAAAATTGTACCATCGAATCCTGCGCTGTTTTGATTTATTTAGTGTCCAGTGAAGCGTTGCAGTACTGTAATAAATCAGGTATGAAAATCCAATAAATGTAGATTTAGTTAAAAACTGCAAGTAGATCGTAGTTCACAATTTAGACTCGTTGATTTGTGAACGTTTTTGCATTAGTATATCATGAGGCTGACACGATAATACTTTTATGTCGAGGGTGGTCGAAGAAATTTTCAACCCGAAAACTCCCTATAGAATGGGGCTGCGCATCTTACAGGGCTAAGAAAAGCACAATTTCTTCATATAAATCATTTTCTATTTATATGGAGCATAAGGAAATAAAAAACTCTATGACACTAATCTTCTTAGCAATGTCACTCCCAACGAAACTATATACCCCTGAATGTGAAACGGTTGCTACGGCTGTCCCCGTTTCTTCTTTCGTGGATTCAAAACTTTTCGTTGATAATTTTAATCATTACTGAATAATCTGATTGCCTGGCCATTTTAATATTTGTGTCATATCTATGATATGCTGGAAATATTATTGAGTTAGATGCTTCGAAATCTTTGAGTTTAAGAAAGTTGCCTTTTTCTATAAAGTTGTTCGGCAGCTCAAAACCAAAAACCGTTCAGTTTGAAATCCAGCAGTCGTGCGACGCCAGTGTACACAAGACTAAAACTAATCGCGTTAAATAGTTCAGAATCTGCGAGTTTGAGGAAGTTGTGTCTACTAAACGTTGCTTTTTTAAATTTGTCGGTATGAAGAAGTTGATGTCTGTAGCAAATGCTTTCGGAATATGAATCATGAGGTATGAAAAAGTTGACGTCTTCTTCGGTTGTTGTTGTCCGGTGTTCAAAATCAGTATGTTGTTAAGTAGTTTATTGTGACACCTAGTAGTGCCGTTAGTGCACAGGAGACTACCTATTGGGTATACTTCGTCATATTGAGTTTGAGTAAAATTGTAGTCTTCTATGAAGTCGTTCGAAAGTTCAAAAACAATATCACAGTATTATACATACATAACACTGGAGTAATTCCCATCGAATTTGAATTTAACAACCGTGAGTTGAAAAGCTTGTTCATGGTATTCGTTCATGTTTACTTTAGATAGTAGAATCTATAGATGAGCGAAAGCATGGTTGGGTTCGTTTTTTGACCGTGTACCAGACGCATATGACATCACACCGCTTAATATTTTCATTGAAATCGTGACGTCATGCTCGTTTGGAGACGCGTTTGACAGTTCGTTTGGAGACAGAGGATTTATCTTCGCTCATCTATTTATTCCACTATCTTTAATGATTACCATTTAACACTAGTTCGCTCTGTTTACATTGTCGTGCTATATTTTGTTTCGTGTATCCCCTGTATCCCACAACTAAGCGATACATTTTTCAAGAACATCTTTTAATTGTCACATCTTTTTGTCTGTGATAATATGTCGCAAAACAGTTTGATTTGAAATCTTTCAGTTAAGAGGTTCTAGTGTCTATGAGACTACCAGTAGAATTATGAGTTTAATATAATTGCCGTGCCGTCTTCAAAGTTGTATAGAAGTTTAAAACAAGTATGTATCTCTTTGTATAATAAAGGTAAGAAAATAGAAATCTTCTACGTAGGTGTCACCTGGATGGATACCTGGTTGGCTACAGCGATACACATAAGGGAGGGGGGGGGGCAAGAAGAGCCCCCCTTAATTTTACCGCTAGTATGCCTCTTTCTCTTTGATTAACCCCGCGCACTGTTAAACTATAGTCCAACAAACGACTTGACACTAAAAAATATTATAAAAATAAAATGAATGTGAACAGATAAATTAGCAAAAGTTGATGGAAACTTGGGTTTTCTTATAAGAAATCAGCTTTAGAAAATAAAGTTTTTTAAAACCGTAAACATTTGTTAATGGAAATCTTGACCAATTACACATTGTTATATGACTTCAAAGAATATTTTAGGGCAATTTAAAACATTCACAGTGAAATGTTTGATCATGCTTAAAAAGATATGAATAATTTATCTCAAATGAGGCAAGA
The DNA here is from genome assembly GCF_024139115.2 of Armigeres subalbatus. NCBI lineage: Eukaryota > Metazoa > Arthropoda > Insecta > Diptera > Culicidae > Armigeres > Armigeres subalbatus. The sequence continues at coordinate 65,022,135 of NC_085140.1, forward strand.
TGAGCACCCCATTTAAAAAAAAATCAAATAATACACAAAATACTAAAACTCTTTTCCACAAGCTACAATTATGATTGCATAGCAAATCTGTACAATCTGTATTATCAAATTTTCTGAAATTTTAAACTGATTTTCGTCATTCAATATGATTTTGATTTGATTTGACAACTTAGTGGTCCTAAAAACCGTTTTATTGTTTTTAGATGGCCAATGCGCATTTAACGCTCTTTATTTTTGGTAATAATGGCGCTCTAATACATTTCAGTTAGAAAAAAAATATTTTTCGAAGAGCCTTTCTTTCTTCGTAGGAATGTTCAGAAAAAAACTGCTGTATTGTAATATAGAAAATCATGATTGCTGACAAGGATGTTAACGTTAATCAACGATTAACGGCGTTACGTTGAATCGTTGACTTCAACGTTCAACGCATACTCCGTTCGTCCGTTGCAGTCCCTGGTTAACGTATCTCGTTCATTAATGTTAACGTCCAGCGTTGATTTAACAGGAGTTACAATTCTAGATGGTTTGTACTACATCTAAATTCAAATCACCTCAAGTGGATTACACAATTTTCACCAAGATAATTGTCAGCAGCTTAGTTTATATACTTCAAACACTTTCTTGGTATAGCTACATACCTAAAAATATAGAAAAAAGTTTAACTTACACACTTAGAAATTTTTACAGTATACGGTAATTTTTTACCGAACTTTCAACAGCTGAACGTTCGGTAATCTGTTCGGTAATGTAAACAACTACCGAACGTTCGGTACTTGATATTTTTGATAAGCTGTCAAAAATTACCGTACGGTTCAGTAATGGAATTTTCGTCAAATATTAAAACTACCGTACTCTTCGGTAATTGGAGTAGTATAGGTGCTGTACCTATTCAGTATTTTGTTTTTAATAACCTCACTTTTTCGGAATTTTGTTCATTTTAAAGTTCGTAGATATATTAATTTTCAAACGTTTATTTTTAATTCAAATATGAAAATGAAATTTAATAGCCTGTGTGTTTGATTTGCATTTTCGCCTACAAGCATGTCGAAAGCACTAAACTATCGGATCCGGTAACGAATGGTGCAACCGGTAGCACTGGATGCTGCACAGTGCGCGTCTTCCCCTGTAGATAGATAACATAAAATGTTAAGTAGAAACTTTGTCTTACGAGAATGCAAGCGATTAGGAATAATGCTTTAGTCGCTTACCTTTTTCCATCGTCACACTCCGGGTTCATTCGAGGTTACTCCCCCAAGAAAACCTCGAAAAAAATCCCAAACACTCCAAACACACAAAACTCCTCCAAACGTGAACCTCAAACGGATTGATTTAAAAAATGGCTACTTATTTGACAGTTCCTTTTAGTTTACCGAACTTCGGTAATTCAAACGTAATTATATATTCTGTTCGGTAGTTTGTTTACCGTTTACGGCGATTATTTGTTTTTGCCGTACGATTTGTATTTTATTTACCAAATACGGTAAGAAATGACAGATCGTTTAACAATGCTTTACAAAACTACGGTAAATTAAATCCTGTTTACCGAAAGAATTGTAATTTCCTATGTTTACCGAAGTATTTCGTCAATTTTTTTACCGAACAGTGAATTTGAATCTAATGTCGTTTTCGTTTTTGCGGTGTAGCTACACTCGTGCTACACTTTTGCACCGAAAATGTTGGTTTTTGATTTTCGTGCTACACCAGTGTAGCATTTTTCTTGCACTGAAACAAGCAGTGTAGCACCAGAAAAAATCAGAGTGTGCCGTGTAGTGTAGTTTGTTGTCAAGTTTCTCCCGTTGTTATTGTTTTCTTTTTATGGTATCCAACAGGTATCCATAACAAACAAACCCAACTGCACTCAAAACGTTCGTTATTGCCGTGCAAATGTTGCACTAAACGGTGTTGCTACACCTTAAAAACGAAAACGACATAAGTGTGTACCTTATGCGTAGCTCGTAAAGTTTTCACCTGTTGACAATCCTGTTGGCCATGACAACGCCTTTGAAAATGTATCACTCCTGGGCGAAAATCAACGATGTAATCATCGTTGGCCTTGACGTTGATTCAACGTCCTCCGTTTAATTTGACGTTTATTTGTAGAAAATCCATGGTCCATCACCAATCACACAGTCTGCGGAGGGTCCGCAAATCGTCCTCCACATTATTGACCCACCTTGCTCGGTATGCATCGCGCCTTTTTGTTCCCGTCGGATCGTTGTCGAGAACCATTTTCACCGGATTACTGTCCGACATTCTGGCTACGTGCCCGGCTCACCGAATTCTCCGAAAACGATTTTCGCAGTGTGAACGATGGATGGTTCTCCCAACATCTCGTGGTTCATTCGCCTCCCTAGCAGCACACAGATTCCACATAGGTTACAGCAACTCATATGTGACCAGATTTAGTCGCAATCGAGTTGCTGCAACCAGATTTGCCTGACTTGTGGTGCTAGATCTCCTCCTTTCGTTTGTTTTTTTCGAAAACACCCAGTGCACATTGGTCCTCCACGAGCATCGTCCAGGTCTCGTGTCCGTAGAGAACTACCGGTCTAATAAGCGATTTGTAGATAGTCAGTTTGGTACGGCGGCGAACTCTATTCGATCAGAGCGTCCAAGTACGTACGATTTCCTGCCATGATACGTCTCCGAATATCTCTGCTGGTATCGTTAACGGAGGTCAACAGTGAGCCCAAGTACACGAATTCTTCAACCACCTCGATTTCGTCACCAGTGGTATACGTTGTCCGGAAATCCGTTTTCGTGCATTAGCTGCCTCTAGTCCCGATCGATTGTATCATATGCGGATTTGAAGTCAATGAATAGATCTGTGGTCACGTTGTATTCGCGGCATATCTGCAATACCCAACGTACGGCGAACACCTGATCTGTGGTAGAGCGTTCACCCATAAATCCCGCCTGGTACTGCCCCACGAACTCTCTTGCAATTGGTGTTAGTCGGCAGCATAACATTTGGGAGAGTACCTTGTAGGCGGTGTTCAGCAATGTGATTGCGCAGTAGTACAATCCAGCTTATCGCCCTTTTTGCAGATGGGACACACAACACCTTCCTTCCACTTCTGCGGTAGAACATCATCTTCCAAAACCTTAGTAGTTACACAGTGCAGCGTTCTAGCCAGTGCCTCACCACCTCATTTAAACTACTGAGAAAGAGAATACAGCTCGCACAAGCCCATCCTGGTGTTAGGTAAGACGCTAACGACGCAACTTCGACGTCTTAGCGTTGCAAGAAATCTTCTGGACAGGAAAGAAAGTGTGCAAAAGCGTGCATCGAGTTACTACCTTCTACCAAATCTGTGGCACTACCATCGAGCTAGGAACCGACTTCATCACAGATTAATCCACCTAACGGTGATGGCGCCTTTCTCGCGCAAAAAGTTAATAAATGTAGCCTTTACGCTTACACCTCGATGTTGTACAAGAAAGGCAAAACAGTTACACCGTCTAATGTTATGATAGAAAATTTACACTACTAGACGACAGATGGCGCTGTCAAAAGTTTCTCGAATTTCCTATGTTCGAATTTTGACTTTCGGACAATTTCATAGTACTATGAAACTGAACGAAGAGCATACTTACGCCTAAATGCGTGCAACACGAGCATCTTTATAGTGCGATGAAATTCTTAATGGGAAGCCACGGATAAAATATTCATAGATGCAAGGCATTTTTCATAACACATTATTGTTTTATGTGACTATGTCTCATCACTATTTTCATATTATCTATTTTTTGCAATTTGCAATTATTATGAAATTCAATAGTGATCAACAGCATTTTAGTCTCTGTCGGATGCAACTTGTTGCAAGAAAATCGGTTAAGAGTTTCTATGTGAAAATTTGGCTAATGTTTTTATGGCATTTTGTGCACACACACACGCACACACATACACACACACACGCACACACGGACAGACAGACATTTGTTCAGCTCATCGAGCTGAGTCGAATGGTATATAACACTATGGGTCTCCGGGACTTCTATCAAAAGTTCGAATTTGGAGTGAAATGATAGCCTTTCGGTACAACTTAGTTAGTCAATCACTGCCCTTCGTATTACTCCATCCAAAGCGATGCTGAATAGCAAGCACGAAAAACCATCACCATGTTGTGACCTTCTGCACGTTTCGAAGGGACTCGAGAATGACCTTTCCCAGATTCTGAAAATGTAGTTTGTGCAGGCAAGTGACCAGCTTTTCCGGGCCCATCTTGATGAGTTTAGTTCCGATACCATCCTTACCAGCTGCTTTGTTGGTCTTTAGCTGATGGATGGCAACCTTCACTTCTCTCAAGGTGGTCCATTGTCCGCTGAACTGACGTAGTAATCTCCTCCGCTGCCTTGACATTCACTGCCTGCCTGGACTCTTAGCGCCATTTAAATGTTCCTCGTAGTGCTGCTTCCACCTTTCGATCACCACACGTTCGTCCGTCAAGATGCTCCCATCCTTATCCCGGCACATCTCGGATCGCGGCGAACAAAATTTTTGTGGCATGCTTTGAGCTTCTGATAGAACTTGCGTGATTCTTGAGAACGGCACAGGTGTTCCATCTCCTCGCACTCCGCTTCTTCCAGGCGGTGTATCTTCTCCAGAAAGAGGCGGGTATGCTGTTTCTACTTCCGTCTATAACGATCCACTTTCTACCGGGTCCCTTGCAGCAGCGCGGCCGCTGCGTCCTTCTCCAAAATCTGTTTGCACTCTTCGTCGAACCAATCGTTCCGTCGACTTCGTCCCATTCCCATCGGGTATATGTATATACCCGACGTTGTTCTCCGCTGCGTCGTTAACGGCTGCTTTAACTGTATTCCAGCCGTCCTCAAGCTCACTCTCTTCCGGAAACGCTGCCTCGAGATGCTGCGCGTATGCAGTGGCGACATCAGGTTGCTTCAGCCGCTCTAGGTCATACCGCGGCGGCCGTCGGTACCGAATATTGTTGATTTAAGTAAGTAAGATTTAAGCCGTCCATCAATCAGAACGGTTAGTGCCGTCCATTAATCAGAACGTGGTCGATAACATGGAAAGCAGACGCTCAGTAAGATTTGCACCGCCAAAGAGGAGCAAAACCTCCACCCCTACAACTTTCCTGTCAGCATACAACCATAGCTTCCACCGGGGTTGGTTACCAGATCTTCCCTACGGTTGTTCTTATCCCGTCCAGCGCCACAATGGAGGTAGTGATAGGAGTTGTTGGGAGGCTAAGGACCGCGAGGTGGGGTCTATTTGATTCCTTTAGGTACGCGAAGTACCAACGGTACGTTTTACCCAGCATTTGCCGTGCCTTGCGCCAATGTACATGAGACTACTAATCGGATTAGTTAGTTGGGGAAATGCTTCTGCGATCGTAGTCTAGCCGACTTGTTTTGCTTATCGTCACGGTTTGGAGTCACCTTTTTGTGAGTGCGCTGTCCATCTCGCATGATTCATATGATACTCCCAAATTATTTCGACATCTCAAACGGAGTGGTTGGGGTTCAGCTTAAAACAGTTGGCCACTCTTTTCGTTGGTTTTATGGCCTCCAGAATTTGATTGGTGTTTGAAGATGATTTATTTATTTATTTATTTTCGCAATGCGCGACACCAAGCGACGGTTTCTGAAGAAACCATTAATATGAAAATTAAAGAATCGTCATGACGCTACATACATAGCTCAATTAAAAATAGGGCACGGTGTGAAAAATGTGTTAAGTAGAAATTATACAATTTTTGATCGGTACACCCTTTCTTTCAGTAATCAAAGAGATGATAGGCAGCCAAACCGCTGCCAAGTTGAAAGAGACGATTGAGCAAGAAGTTCTTAAGGTGTACGGAATCCAACCGGAGCAAATATTGACGGTTACACACGACAACGGAAGCAATATGATTGCGTCGGTGGCAAGATTGCGTGACAGTTTGACGGAGGACGAAAAACCATTCATGCAGGACGAAATTCGTGCTGTTGAGGCTGTTTATCAAGTCACGGAATCATACCGCCGTATTGACTTGGCAGCAATGGATGAAGCCATGGATGATAATGAAAACAACAACGAGAGTGCTGATAACGATCTATCTGTAGAAGATGAGTCCGGTATTGATTGCGACTCAGAAGAAAACGAATCTGAGGATATACTAGATGATTCAGAAGAATTGATGCTTGAAGGTACTCGATGTGCGGCTCACACTTGTCAGCTTGCGGTGTGGGACGTTTTGAAAAAGCACGAGGCGGGTATCAACGTCGTTAAGAAGCTCGTTAAAATGACACGCCAATCGAAATACAAGGAGATGTTCGTAGAGCATAAGGCTAGTTTCGCGCCGATTTCAAATGCTACACGTTGGAATGCGGTATATTTGATGCTCAAGGCTCTCCGAGAGCAAAAGCCTTTTTACCTGATGCTGGAAAATAAGTTTCCTGAACTTCGTAAGTATCATACATTCATGCTATCGAATACTGAACAACAGATAAACATATGTAACACTAGATTATTTTTCATAAAATTTATTCTTCAACAAAGGGGCATTACTTTCTCTATTATTTAAACAACAGATTCGGATAGAAATTAGAACTTTATCTTCAGTTTCCTATATTAGAAAAACTTTCAAAACATTTTTTTTCACCTGGTTGTCTGTTAGTAAACCTTAATACAAACTATTGTTTTCTAATTAAGATTTTTTTTATAGGATTTTCAAAACACTGGAACTTTATCGACAAATTCAGCAGAGCCTTAGAACCTTTGTTCTTCCTCAGCGTATCTCTTCAACAGAAGCACGTGCCATTGTCGGAGTTTTATACCCAATGGCTGATATGTCAAGCACATTTGAATGCAATGAAAGATAATTCGGTTGCCTTAAAATTGCTGAAAGCCATGGAGAAGCGCCTTTCTAAGTTGATTGGAACGATTCAATTTAAGGCTTCGCTCTACTTGGACCCTCGTTTTAATTACATAGGATCAAACCGGATTTCTATTAGCGACAAAGAAGCGGCTCAGGTGAGAGTAAACTAAAATACAATAAATGAATTTATTTGTAATACCAACTTAATAAAAACACTGGTGATTTGATATCACGATATTAAAAATACGCGGTGTTCTCAGCTAAATAATTTGCAAGTAAAGGTGAGCACTGATCCGAAAATCAAAGACAGTACGGAATTTTCAAGGGGCAATTTCTGAATTTTGCCCGGAAAATTATTTTCAATTTCCCTTAGGAGAAGCTTTCAGGATTTTACAGAACTTTTTCCAGGAAACAAATCTGAACTTGTTATGGAAATGCTTCTTTTAATACATCTGAAACATTCTCGACCCGGATTTTTTTAAATAATTTAAAAAAAATTAGTGTTCAAGTGGATTTTTTTCTGAACTTCCCCAGAATACCTTGGATAATTTAGAACAGTAGAAATTTATTATATTATATACTGTGTATAACATCTTGATCATCATTACCACCGACATCTTGTAAACATTTCTATAGATCACATTTTATATTAAAACTATATCTGCGCTTTTTAGTCTAAAACCTACACTGTAAACTCGGCATTACTCATTAATGTGCAAAAAATACACATTTTTTGATGACATATGAAGCTGTCAAAATAATGGGTATTTTGAAATTTTGTATAATGCGTGAATTGTGCCCATTTTCATACTCCAAGCATTTACCCATTAATGGGTGAAAACCGAATTAAGCTGTTTGTGATTTCATTATGCTTATGTTTCGGAAGCAGAAGTGGCAGGCGTTATTTCGACAAATTCTTGGTTAAACAAAACGTAAGTCAGTTAGTTATATTAATAAGAATGCTTATAATCTATTTGCTTTTTTGTTTCGTTATTACAGTGTTAGCTAATTATCGCTCAATCGCCTACATAAAATCTTGGCGAAAATGTACCCCCGCGGGAATTCACCTCGACGGACACAGCGGATTACAACACGACGACATTTAGACGTATTTCCTGGAAGCAGAGGCCTTGGTGGACGGCCACTTACGAATCTGGGACTGGGCGCTTGCTTCAAATCAAACTTCAGCTGCTCCTCGTATTTGCAGGATGGAGAAATCTTCCCGGAAAGGCCCGGCTGGAGGCCACTCATGGATGTGGCTCTGCACAGATCGCCTCAAACCAAACTTCAGTTGCTTCGTGCTCCGCGTATATGCAGCTTAGCAGAAACCTTGGCGGACGGCCACTTACGGGTCTGATCTCACCCATGGGTCTGATCGGTTTACTTCAAATCAACATGAATGCATCTGACATCTTGAGTTTGTTGTACCTATATTTTTAATAATCTAAATATATTGAAATAAAAATTTGAACATTCCAGGAAAAAATCCTAAAGTCTCCATCCTATTTATTACATGCAAATTCAAAGAAAACAAAAATCCAAATAGTCCCTCGTCGTAATGCCAAAATGGGTATTATTTACTCCTTTTTCCGAATAAGAAATTTCCGATAAAGAGTAAAATTTACCCTTGATTTTGACGTACAAGCCGTTTACCCATTAATGAGTAAACGCTGTTTACTCTTTTAATGAGTTGAACTATTTAACTTCATAATGGGTACTTTTTCACCCATTAAAGAGTACTTTGCCGGCACAGTGTAATAACATTTTTATCTTTAAAGCGTTTTTTGCTGAAGCTGTGGCATCGTCTGAATGTATTGGACGGACGTTCAGAATCGCAAGAAGAAACATACGATGGTGAGGACGAAGTATTGGAAAGCTATCTAAATAACTATTTTCAGAAGGATTCACCATGCGTTGAAGAAGAAACAACACCATCTGAAAATAGTAAAGTTTACCAATTGCTGAAAGAGCTAGAGCTACGTCCAAAGGTTCCAATAATCACCCCGGCTCACTTCAAACCTACTAGTAGTATTAGTGAACCATCTACATCGTCGACGAAAGTCTCAATGATGCCAACATCCAAGAAGGAGCCATTTGATATACTACGGTATTGGATTGCAGAGGAGGTCCGGAACCCACAGATGTTTCGTCTCGCCGTTGTTATTTATTCAGCACCCTCCACTCAGGTGAGTGTAGAGCGAGCATTCAGCGCACTCAAACTGATTCTCACAGATCACCGTCAACGCCTCAGCGATAGAAGAATTCAAGATATTATGGTCTTGAAACTTAATCCAGAATTGCTCCCTGATGTTGCTAAGCAGTTGAATTTAGATATGGAAGCGTATGTGGCAGAATTAGAGTGAACGTAACACAAAACTCTCAGGACTAGTACAAGCATTCTGCTTGTCTAAAAATAACTCATAACTCAAAAACTCATAACAGAATACACCTTAAAAAGAATATCGAAGATCGACTAAAACGAAGCCTCTCGAAATGTAGAATTAATCGAAATAACGTTATTTTTTATATATAAACTGATCTTTTTCACTTGAGTTTAAATTTTTTTTTCGCGATTTCAATTTTATTTTGAGACATTCATATTTTCGTATATTATTGTTAGAAATATACAACTAATTTTTGTACGCGTATCTCAATATGATATGTACATGCTACCTTTCATGATAAATACATGTTTTAACAAGACTAAAACTAAGGTTGAATGATATAATGTAATAAAGCAGTTAAGCTTGAATAAGCAATCTAGATTCGGAAAACGTTAACCTACTCGGTAAGCTTTGTGTGAATCCAATGATTAAAATAAGTAAAGTAAAAAGTGCAAATTTCGAACAATAAATGTCAAATGCGTCATGTCAAACTTGTAAGCTAGAATGAAACTGTTTTTTTTTTTAATTTTTGTTATTCTCAATCTGATGTTCGTTTAACAAAATAAGATGGATTTCAGGAAATTCACACACGCTAAGTGGAAGTGGGAAGTGAAAAGCGATTTGAATTCGTTTCTTAAAGGGTGAGGTATGTAGAATCGTAATCTTGTTTACGGAGAACCAATATTGTAGGGTACTGACAATAAACAAAATTCCACGCGGAAAGGAACGTCGTTTACTGTGGGGAGCCCCGCGTGTACTTTTGGGCAAATGCGTTAATACTTTCAAAAGCATCCGATTATTTAAATTATTTTCTTATATGATTTTGCTGGCTTAAAAAAACAATGGCATGAATAAGGAGTATTTTACTTTTCACTTGTCATAAGATGAGTTAGTACTATTTCATTTAATTCCATCTTTTGATTGTTATTTTACAGATACGTATTTCAACCTCAACAGGAAGACGTATCGAAGTGTATCGTACTTGACGCAATATGTCGTTGGAATTGAATAGGATAGTACTAAGTAGTATAATGACAAATAAATTATGATTTGAATCTCTATAGAGAGTGGGACTATTTGGGCATCACCCCCTATTCCCGTCCGCAACGTTAATAACTCGATCGCGTTCCAACCAAATGGCTTGATTGTTTGTACATTTCTAGATATCGACAGAAACTAACCATGTACTAAAAACAAGTAATTCGGTTGTAATGCGCTCGAGTGATGAACGTTGCTGACGGGAATAGGGGGTGCTGCCCAAATGGTTCTCTACCCTATTTGTAATTTGTTTCAGGAATAATCAAATTGTTTTTTTTAAGTGGATTCAAATCCAGGTAGCGAATCATAACGTTAATAATCCTAACCGAATAATGACAAATGTCAGACGATGTGACAAAGATTATAGGTAAAATGACCAATACGCGTCCAAAGCTATCCAGAAAGGCGAGACTTTAACGAATCGATTGATAACTATCTGAATGCATCGAATGTTTGACGAGCATCCAACATTTATGAAACCGTCAACCAAGAGATTCTTGAATCTTGCAGAATACTGTCAACCTCTTATTTTTTCAGAAACCTTTATTGCATCAATCCTACAGTCATCGAAGGTAACAATGGATTCGGGAGTGAGAATGGGTCATCGCACTTTAAGAGACAGTATGGAAGTCAGATAACAAAATCGTCGGAAGAGGTCTCTTCTATTTTAATTTTGATGTCCTCAGATAAATTCCCTCTATTTTTGGTGACATTCTCAGTCCCGCATCAGACATTTTCGCCCGTTTGAGATAACTTTGACCACTTTGGGTTTCAAACATTCCCTAAACATCCAAGCATCGGCGTATCATTCCTATCATAGATCGACAAACAAAGTCATCCTCTTCGCTTTCCTTAGTGTGTTGTTGTTTGGTGTGAAATTTTTCATTTCTTCCTAACTGAAACACAATTATGGTAAAAGGCTTAGATCTCTATATTTTCTTTGAATTTCACAAAGCTTAAAGTCAGAAAATATACACAAAATTCAACGAATTCACTCCACTATCACTTCTTTAAACTGCTGTCCAAGACGAACGTGAAGCAATTTGCTTTGTCTAAACAACTGAAATTTTGATTTGGGACAAAAAACAACAACAATAATAGTGAACTGTCATGTTGATTCCATCCGTCAGAGGGTCGAGTTCACTCCGCTCACTTGGTTCACCCATAAATGAATTTTGGTTTCAGAGTTGATTAATTCGTGAGAGATTGAATCGTTCTTTAACTCACTAATGATTTCAAAGCATTTTCAAATCAAAACAATGAGAAGTTGAGTCAGAATGATAATAATCAGCAATGAATTGTAAGATTGTGATTGTGTGATTTACAACTCAGAAGAAGAGCGCATCAAGCGCGAATTAGTCTTAGCGGGATTTCAATCGTAAAAAATCGTGTTCGATTTAATTCAGCTCTGAGTTTTGAGATTTTGATTTTTTACCAACACTGGCTTTGATAGCACGTGCTTTTTGTACTGCGGATAAATTTTGCACATCTTTGGTAGCCTTGGAAAATGATTACAATAGTTGTCATTTTGTTATAAGGCACAATAAAAATTGTGACAATATATTGACCTATAGTTTGTACCGCAATCCGAGGGTGCATTGATCATTTTTATATTTGTTTTGTAAACATTTCCACCGTAAGTGAAATCATGGCTTTTTTCATATGTGCCAAAACCTGCCGGTGCCAAAATCCCACGAACCAGTTACCGGCCAGAATGAAAGTTGTACAAAGGGAAACATTATGAATGCTGGTCACCCATTCAAGAGGTCAAGAGGAACCAACGGAAAGACTACCACGATTCTGTTACCCCGACTCAATGGCAAGCGCAAATCTGCTGTACCATCTCCGATTCCCCTGCTTTGTCTAACGCACTGGGGGAATAATTCGAAACATTCGGTGAGCAAATATCCACATGAGTTCCGATAAACTATCGCCTCCAGATATAAGGATCAGCGAACATACCGAAATCCCCATCAAACCAGCCTTCCACATCTGCTGAATTATCTTTCACCCTTTCTAAGAGTAGTGGAAAAGTCCTCTGGTCCAGATGGGATAGGATACCCCATGCTAAAGTACTCTTTTTCGATTCGGTCAACCAGGCCTGGTCCAGCCAAATCTTACCAGATGAGTGGTGTAATGCCAACCCCAAAAACCAGTGTTTCATCCCGGGACGTTAAGAAATGCCGGCCAATCTCGCTGACTTCGTTCATGTTGAAGATCGTCGTAAGGTTGGTGAACCACCGGCTAGGAGAAAAACTCGAAGCAGATGGCAGATTCAGTTTTCAGCAGCATGCCTTCCGCCCATGCTATGAAACGTGCTCCTACTTCGCTGGCTCTAAAGATTCGAAATTCCAAAAGCGTTCAACAGGACATGGACGCCTTCTCTAGCAGCTGAGTGAGTGGAGATTTCCGGCAACATCTTGGCATTCCCAAACGGGCGCCCTTCCAAGTGCTCATGGGAAATCACTAAATCAAGCTTCGAGGACCTACCAGGACGAAACTGGCGTACCACAAGGACCTGTTAAGCTTTTCCTCGCCGCCATGCCAACGCGTTTCGCTTTTTACACTCAAAACCATTTTTGTGACATTCTTCGAATTTTTGTGGGAGTACCCGAAGGAGTTCCCAACGGATTTCCTGGAGAATACTATATATAAAAGCCCTGTTTGTCTGTCCGGTGACTAGCCAATCAGACGCAGCACGCGGGGAACAAAAAAAATCACAAAAAAACAAAATATTCGACACTTCAATTCTTTTTTACTATCAGATGCAGAAAACAAAACCAGTGACAACTTTAGATAACCAGACACAGCTTTTGATAAAAAAAAATCACAGACAACAGACGTTGAAAATTTTGATTTTTTTAATGCATGAATTAATGAACCATTTATTTATATATAAAAAAAACCGCTGCGGGCGCTACAGCGTCCACAAATAAACTAGTTTCCTAGAGTAGTTCCTGAGGAAACTCGCGATGGAGTTCATGGTTTGAATCCCAGGAGGGTTTTTTTTGATAAATTTTAATAGTATCTGAAACAAATCTAGGAGAAACTCAAATAAGTTTTTTTTTCCAAATGAAGTGCATAAGGAATTTTTAAAGTGAAATATTTTTGAAATTCTAAACAAATTTCAAATAAAGTTTTGAAATAATTTCAGACTTAAATACGGAAGATATTCTGGTAGGAATTTCTGGGGGTGTTTTAGGAGCAATACCTTAGTTTCCTGAAGAACAATTCCCCCATTTTCAGAAAAGTATCTTTATATTTGGCCAACAATATTTTGAGTAGAAAGGGATCTATTGGCCCCCAATCGTCGCTTTTTGTAGTAACATGCATAATTATGTACAATGTGTAACATATCTATAAAACATTACTTCTACGCCGTTAGCTAGTGCCGTCCTCCGCTGGGATACCTTAGCGGGTTTTTCCAAGTCCGCCAGAAAGTGCTTCCGTGGGCATGTATGAAGGTTTCAGCTATCCGGACTAAGAATAAAGTTGAGGGAATACTCCATCTTTAACCGGAAAATAGTTAAGGTACTCGGAGTCTCCATAGATCGTGACCTCACTTTGCTGCCGTGATTCTGTGGAGTCAAGTTCAGCTGCAGAACTAGAGTTAATTTAGTTCGAACTTGGTCCAAACCACACAGGACCAACAACAGAGCGCTTCGGCTACGAAATGGTCAGGCTGCTTATCCCATTGTAAACTCATCGATACTCTGCCGCCTACCTTCAAGCAGAACATTAGAGCCGTTTCTGGGTTACTACCATCCACATCAGTAGATGCTGGCATCTTGCCATCGTTTGCAGGCAGAAATCTGCGTCAAAGCTTCCTCTCTCGCCGGATGGATCGTTTTCGGGCCGTGGAGTCGGATCCCGGTTACAAAAATGGATTGTTGAAAGACTGGAACCGCAGTTGGAGAACATCCACTAACACGCAACTCCGGTATGTAAAAAGCATCACCTCTTCCTGGACAGACCTCCACAATATGGGTGATCAGTAGGTCACCCCCGGCCGAAAATCGGTCACACCAGGGTCTTCCACAACTTTGGGCATTAGCTTCCTAACACCCTGTGAAGACTGCGATGTTCCTAACTTCTAACTTGGTTGAACACTACTTCTGCCAGAGTCCAAAATACCAAACACACAGGAAAGCGTATGGGATACTCCATAAGTATCAGAACGTTCTTGCAGATGATACCACCAGTATCGCCAGCCTCAGCCAGCCTAGACACAGCTGCCTGTTGGGCTGAGTAGTTCTCCTGTAAAACCCAGTATCAGAGGCTTTATCCAAGGCTGTAATCTCCCTTCCCCCAGTGAGCAGACAGCCCGAGAACCACAATTCAGGCCTTAAGTCTCCTTCCACTTCTTCTACTCTGCATTGTTACAAAACGGTACGCCTGGAAGCCCCGAATTGTTTCGCATGACCAGAGGAAAGTTGGCCAATTTTTTTTTGCGCTTGCATGAAACAAGAGTTAGTATCGCAATTATTATCTAACTGCACCAACATTAACAGATTGGCAGAATTTCAATCGAAAGATGGATTGCTCCCTGGTTAGACGGTTTTCACATAACTTCGTTTCGTCTGATGTTCCTTTTGATGTTTAGACCAGTTCCCTAATGGACCAAATTTTATCCAATGTTATACACAGAAAAAAATTCCATGGTAACGGTTACTATTTTGTAGACTACGCCATGTTTTTAAAACAACCACAAATTTTCAGTTAAATTAACCACGGATTCGGACAAATTCACCACTGATTCAGTTCATGCAACAACATTCCACCAGGACTAGACCTGTGCGCCGAAGTATTTGTGAACGGCGGCGGCGTGAGGCCTTTTTTTACACCGGCGGCGGCGGCGTCGGCGGCGTCACGCCGTAAGCAATGTTCGGCGGCGGCGGCGTGAATCGGCGTGAAGAATTTTGAGCAGAGAAAAAAAGTATCACACAGCAAGGCATATGATGCTTTTTATTATTTTTTTTGTACAATTACTAGCTACTGTCAGACTAATGGGGTGAACATCCTAATAGGTGTAGCTTGTATGTCCACAGCAAAAGTTTACATCACATCCTCCACTAGGACATTGCCGCATCACAGCACATAAGTTCATTGGAAAGTAATTTGGATACAAATCCAGAAATTCGTTTGGAAATTCCTCAAGATATTCCTCAGAAAATTCGAAAAAGGAATTCTAAGAATTAATTAAGATGTTCCCTAATGAATTCCTTCAGAACTTCCTCTAAGAATTCCTTTGAAAATTTGGGTATTTCTTCGGAAATTCGTTCCGAAATTTCTTCAAAAGTTTCTTCAGGAATTTCCATACAAATTACTTTAAAGGGATTGCTTCGGAAATTCCTTTACGGAGTCTTTTGGGAATTTCTTTAGAAATTCATTGGATAACTTTTTCAGGAGTTCCTTTGAAAATTCCTTTAAGAATTCCTTAGAAAATTCGCATGGAAAATCTTTCAAGAACTTCTATAGAAATGCCTACGTACACTGTTTTAGGAATACAATCGGAAATCCCTTTGGGAAAAAGTCTTTGGAATTAGACTTAGGATTTTTTTCTTAGAAATTCCTTCAGGAATTTGTTTTCGGATTTTTCTAATAAAAATTCTTTCAATAACTCCTTAACAATTTCTTTTGAAACTCTAGGGTATTCTCTCGAAATTTTCCTCTGGAATTTATTTAGAACTTTCTCCAGGATTTTTTTTCCAAATTTCCTTTAGGAATTCCTTCGGACATTCCTCCTGAAATTCCTTTAGCGACTTTTCCAGAAATTCCTGTAGATCTCCGAAAATTTTCTTTAATATTTATATATAGCTTACTGAAGGAATTTTCTAAGGACCTCCTGGAGGAAGTTCCAGAGGAATGTCCGGAAAATAAATAAAAGGCCTTTCCGGAAAATTTTCTGATGGAATCCCTGGATGAAAGTCCATATTAATTCCTGTGGCCTCTCTAAAGAGATTTTCGAAGAAATTCCTGGAGGAACTTCCGACTCTATTATTGAAGGAATATTCAAAAGAGAACCTGAAAAGATTTTCGAACAGAATTTTAAATGAAGGATTTTTTAGTGGATGTTTCAAACAAATAGCTATTGAAATTTAAATAGAAATTCCTATATTTCTCTAAGAATTTCTTCGAAAATCTGGACAGTAGTGAAACAAATTCAGTTTTGACTCTAGAATCAAGACTACATGCCAAGAAAAACTCCCAAAATATCGAGATTGCGGATATTCGGATATTCTCAAGAATTCCCTGGGAATTTACTGCAGGAGTTCCGTCGAAAATTTGTACAGATTTTCTCGAAAATACCTTAAATAATTCCCTAGAAAATATATTCAGGAATTAATTCGGTAAGACATCAAGAAACTCATTCTAGTATACCTTCAAAAATTCTGTCAGGAATTTCATCGGGAATTTCTTCAGGAATTCCTTCAAAAACGTCCACAAATGAAACCAGCTTTTTCTTTGAAATTTTCCTTAGGAAATATCTTAAGGAATTGTTCTGGAAATTCTTATAAAAAATCTTCTAAGATTAATTTTGACAATTCCATCAGGAATTCCTTCAACAATTCTTTTTGGAAACAGTTGTAATGGATTTGACGCGCCCTTCCTCAAAGAAGCCACCACTCGAAAAGCTCAAAAAGGATTGTGAATCTATTTATTAGTCTGTTTGATTACACTGTTGAGAGGAGATCCAGCGATCTTCACGTAAGTGTCTCTGCTTACGGGTCTGCTGCCTCCGTTTTTTGCTCTTCGTACAGCAGTGCATTGAAAGTAGAATGGTATTTAAATTCGACTGTAATATTGGGCGGCGCCGTATGCAGAGCAAGACTCAAGCCAGAATGATGGATAACTGTACACGAAACACATACTTTTGAAAAATTCCTTCGGAAATTATTTTAACAATTTCTCTGAAACTTTTCCGGGTATTCCATAAGACACTCCATTCCCTCGAAAATTCATCTAGTAATTCTTTCAGAACTTCCTCCGCCATTTCCTTCCAAAATTCTAGGACGAATTTTCAGATATCAGATATAATTTCCAAAGGAATTCCTTCAAGAATTTTTTTGGACATTCCTCCAAGAATTCCTTCTGAATTTCTGAAATTCAGAAAATCCTCCAAAAATTACTACGAAGATAGATCCAGAAATTCCTCAAGACTCTAAGCAATTTCCTTAGCTTCATTCCTTCAGAACTTTCTCCAGGACTTCCTTTGGAAAATATTTCAAGAAAACCCAGAAATTGTTTATCAAAATAAAGTATTGCGTATTTATTTATTAGTCTGTTGGATTACACTGTTGAAAGGAGATTTTCTCTATCTTCGCGTAAGTGTCTCTACTCTGCCTCGGATATTCATCTAGAATTTCCTTCGGAATTTTCTCCACCATTTGCTTCCAAAATTCTAGGACGAAATTTCGGATATCTCCGTACGAATTCCAAAATAACTCTAAGAATTTTCTTCAATTATTCCTTCAGAATTTCCTCCAGGATGTCCTTCGGACATTATTTCAGGAAATCCAAAAAATTTCTTTGGGATTTTTTATAAAAATAAATTGAACCCGTTTTTCAGAACAATTCTGGCAATTTAAGTACAAGGAGTGAAGGAAATGTTCAATTTGATGGGTCACGTGTCCCATCGTGCTCCAGCTCCAGAAGCCAAGCCACCATTTTTTGCATTCGCATATCACGAGGCTATCACAATGATACTCCATGCTGAGGAAAGTTTAAAAAAATCCTACCAGACTGGGAATCCAAATCCAACTTTCATAGAGTTGACTTGTAGCCGCAAATGTAAGCACTAGACCAATTAAGATATGTAACATTCAAACCTTTAAAAAGATGATGAACCACCTAATGCGACCAGAATGAGGTTACTCCACATGAAGTTACATATGAGATTAGAAGTTCATCGCTACGCTCGTTGATTTGTAGGTCTGTTGCCAAGAAGTTCTTGGATGACCTAGCATTTAACACGCCAATGCCGGTAAAAGTGACAGAGATAAAAACAAATCTGCTAAAGGTATAACAGCTATTTAATCAATGCCTGATAGGTTGCCTTGGTCCGGTAGATGCAAACGCAATACATATTGTGATTTTTGTGTTGGCCAATCATCGGCGTGAAATACGAAACTCGGCGGCGTGGAGCCAATCGGCGTATGGCGCGCCGCCGACACCTTGACCGGCGTCGGCGTACGTCAATAAGTGTCGGCGGCGGCGGCGTGGCGCGGCGGCGCACAGGTCTATCCAGGACCAAAGTTGATTTTTACTGCACGCATGGTAAAATCAAACGGGTTTGTTGTCTGCTGAAAATCGTCGGTGCGTATTCTTAAATTAACCCTCGGAATGGTAGTTTCGACCGCAACATTTTTTTGCGTGTAGTAATTAGTATTAAGTTCCATCTGTTTTTTTTTATTTCAAAACCAAGCTGGGCTGGACCTAAAGGTGGCATCTTTGGCCTCCTCCCATTAGGGCTAAGTTCCCTTTTTGGTATCAGCATAACTGTGACAAGTAAACTGACATTTAAAGTCAAAACTCACAACCGAGTTCAAAACTTTTCATATATTTCACGGAGACACTGAAATCAATGAAAGTGCTTCCATCTGTTGCACAAAAACTCAAACATTAATACTATTTTTGAAGGTTTTTGTTTATCGTGTATCGAGAATGTAAATATAAAAAAAGAACACAAACGTCAGTTGCACGGCAACACCATCTGTGTTTTTTGTTTCTGCAACGAGATTGATTCGTGATTTCTGTTTAGACATATTTTTCTGATAGCTCCTTACTTTTTTCTTTAAAACTCTGTACTCCTTCTCTACAATAACAAGTCGCTCAATAGATTTAATAACTCGTTCAACATCCAATGCGTAATCATGATCATGGACCAAATAATTATCGCGTGCTTTCCTTGTATTTTCGTTAGTATGGTGTGCTTCCTGATCGATGTCAACATTTCCCAATTCAACTTCTCTAGCAACATCAATTCCGTTATCCTCATATTCGTGGCCTAAATTCATCTAAGTTGCTTCTTCGTTCGATGAAACATATATTGCAATCGAAGTAGATATTACTATGATATGGAAATGCTAATATCATCTTCCAAACTTGGACGTACATGTTCATGATAGCATTAGAGGCGAAAGTATAGAATTGATAGTTCCGTTAGGATACGGCAGGCATGAAGAATGTTTTATAGAAGTCGATTTGAAAGCGAGCGGAGGGCAATATTTGTGATGGCACATATCGCACGACCTTAATTCTGCCAAGCTCCCGTATGAAGGGGGAGGGAAGAATATCAGTGTGGAAGCTGATATATCTCCACTGGCAAAAGGAAGGTGGTTTGACTTGCTCATATGCCATCGCGTGCGGAAGGATTTGCTATCGACGAGTACTGTCCCCAAATTTCTAATATGACATCAGCATTTAGTCGAATAGGATTTTTATTGCACAGTTCTGTTTTCTCATTGCGTCCGTCTCGTCGCAACCAACTTGGCTGCCTCGGAGAGAACAAAGCAGAGAAAGGCACACATATGAGCAAGTCAAACCACCTTCCTTTTGCCAGTGGAGATATATCAGCTTCCACACTGATATTCTTCCCTCCCCCTTCATACGGGAGCTTGGCAGAAGGAAGGTCGTGCGATATGTGCCATCACAAATATTGCCCTCCGCTCGCTTTCAAATCGACTTCTATAAAAACATTCTTCATGCCTGCCGTATCCTAACGGAACTATCAATTCTATACTTTCGCCTCTAATGCTATCATGAACATGTACGTCCAAGTTTGGAAGATGATATTAGCATTTCCATATCATTGTAAATCGTTTAACTTCACGTAGAAGTAACACACACGAAATCATTAATTTAGTGTAGATATTACTGCTGCAGGATTAACTGGGAAAAACGATGGCTAAAGCTAAAATGGATTTAGCGAGTTGCATCGAGTTAGCGAAATGCATCGAGCAGATATGACTGCTCTTATTGATACCCTGGTTTTAACAAAACTCGGTCCAGGGTCTCACTTCCTTAAACATAATTTATTATTATACGCACTTCATTAAATGGAAATAAGATTGGTAAACATCTTGCTAATTCACTTTTAAAGAAACTGTTTTAGGCTATCGTCTTTTATGAGTTGTTTGCAAGGTGCTCAGTTGTTATTGTTTTATTTTATTGACATTTCTTCAAAAGATGATCGATTATAATTAACCGTGTACTAGTTCTGTTTTTGTTCACTTGGGGCGCTTATCGTGTCTCCGTAGAATCATAGAAGTCGGGTATCTTGTTGCTTCTTGCCATCTTTGCATTAATACAGTTTGGGAAAATATTTTTTGTAACTAAATAATACAATTTGGTGACACACACAACTGAGCAACGAAATGGAAAAAAAAGTTCCCTGATGCATTTCGACTAACACGGATGAGTCGTCGATGTAAAGTCGTCGCTGGAGATTGAAGATCATGGAAGAGCTTAAATCAGCTGGATCAGTATCTGTGACACCGGCTGTTCGGCCTCCGCGGCAGTAATTCAAGGAATCGCACATTTGAGGGAAAGCAAAAGCCACTCTTCAATGTCACGGAGCGAAAGTTGAAGAATTTTGGACGCGCATTCCGACTATTGCGACCCTTCAACAACGTGATCCCCAGTTTATGTGCTGAATGAGAAGTCAGAGGCTAAGGACCACAATAAGCTGCCGAGCAGACGAATCGGTCGCTGTTGAAAATGGCAACCTATATATCGGTTGACGTGGGCCTAGAGAAGATAATGGGGAAAACCATTAGAATAGTTACATGACTCATTACATTTTAATTGCAAAACCGCGTACCTTTACGGGAAGGTTGAGAAGTAGATGTTCATAAACATGGCCCTGGTGTTCGCAGGAAGAAAGATCGAGTCTACAGGCTAAAACGAAGCATTTTCAACCTGAAACAATCATCCCGATATCGAAGTTAACTAACTAACTAACATAAATATTATTGATAATTGATTAATTCCTTTTAAACCGAACTCCAAAATAAACTTGTCTTCACTGCGTGGTTTTCAATCGCAGATCAACGATATGGAAGTCAATAGATTTTATCGTTTAAATGTTAAACTAAATTATTGCCTAGTGTTATAATACTGATCTCTGAAGAAACATCATAGTAACACCATCAAGCAGACCTCCAACGTATCGATGTTGAACTGCCTAGAAAATGATATTTATCTAAAATTTCGCAGAGATATCATACTTGAATGAGTTAGCATACTTAAATGTTAGATTTATGTAAATTAGTACTACTAGCCAATAACTCCAAAATAAAAGCTTTGTGAAAGCCACGTTTTTTAACTTCGTGAATTTCCGATATCTGAAGAGAATTTTGGATATCCGCTGTGAATCCGCTGAACGCAATACAAACCACCTTGCCTTGTAATTTTTTTATTTACAAATTTATTCTTCACACATTAACCACTCTAATTCCACTGACCTTCCAAATCAGCGTCAGGATAAAAAAAAACTCCTGGCAGGCCACAGGATCGCCAAGATGTGTGACCCCAAATGGTCGATGCGAAATGCGATAACAGCAGCTCTCCGTGGGTGCGTGTGCACGCCACAGAGATGTGACAAGAAGATGCCGTGTCATGGCTTGCTGCTCACCGATTGACACGATGAGGTATTAATATATAATCACACGCTGATGGTAACTTACTCAAAACCCACAATGGTGGATATATTGAAAGCAAAATATCATTAAAAAAATATCGTATATCGAAACAAATATATGTATCAATATTCTAATACCACCTGGCTTAACATAAATTTACAATGTTATGAAAAAAAATAATGTTAAAATGTACATTAAGTGGAAGAAAATGATTTGAAAAATATAATGGAGGTAACCACTTTCCCTTCTGGTGCTGGTGCTTTAACCAACTAAACTACGAAGGACCTCCGTCGGCCTTCGCAACCTAGCGGCTAGTGAATGAGCTCGAGATTCCCAAATTGGACGCATAGTCAAATCACTCATAACCCATTTCTCAAGCCAACAGTATTTAGAGTCTCTGGCGGCTACACACATTCTTCATCAGCAACTGTACTGATCAAGTGAGGAAAATTATTTAAGGAAATAACATTGACTCAACTACTAAGCTATTTCTTGTTGATAGGACAGCCTAGATCTAATAATCTCAACTCAAAAAATTCGATTCTCACTACCAGATGCGAAGAATCTTATATCTTTGCATTAGATATTCGTAGAATTTAAATTGTTCAGATAAATGAGAAAAAAATAGTAAGAGAAAAATGCTTAAATGCAGTTAGCAGTTGCCAGTTGAGAGTCAGCCATTCGAAATCCAAAGTGCCAGGAAAATGTACGCAAAACATTAGCGACTATGGGATATTTTGGTAGTCGAGAGAATGTTATATTGTTATATTTCCACCCATGACTATCGCCTGCGATGTGAGCATTCATTAAAACGAACTTCTATCAAATGGCTCCATGTGCTACGTATACCAAATTTGCCCAGACACCTAACCGTCAGTATAAGATATTCCCATGAGATAATCCATAAAAAAAACTTCACTTCTAATAGCCGAGTGGAGTCCTCCTCCGGGACAGGTTCCAAATCGTAGTCGAACAAATCTCACTCATAGCTTGTCTACCATGTGCCCCATTGCCTCGAAAACTGATAAAACACGATTGTTGCGTGACAGCAGGAAATTAACCAAAAGAGTGTGGCATCCTGCAGGCCACACGGTAGCGATGTGGCTTTTAGCGTAATTTGATAAACTTTGCCGACAGGCGTTGCCCGCCGACGATGATGGGTCGCGAAAAACGTTACCACTGCTAAAGCCATTTGACTTCTACAAGACCGATTGGCGACGACGAGGGCAACGAGACAGCCGCAAAGTGTTGTCGTGCAAAAACTTTACACCTGTCCTACAACCAACGGTATACGAAACGAAAAGAGCTGGATAAGGTACCTACAGAAATAGTGTAATTTGAGTATAGATCAAACAAACTAAGCTCACTCTTGTTTGTTGCCATTAGTAGGATGTTTGCCAAAAAAAAATGTTTGGCCCCGATATGAATCATAGCATTGCCTGTAAGTTGTCGTGATGACTTTTCGTGATTGCGAACCGTTAATCCCATGTTGGATTTAGTGGTTTATGGGTAACCGCGTTCGCTAGTTTAATCAATAACCGTCATCAATCGAATGAACAAGACAAACTTTATGTGCATATAGAATGTTATATAAATCATCTTTATTTAGCTCTCTTATATTCCTTATTAATAATACCACCACAGTAGTTTTCGTCGATTGCCAAAAGCGGCTTATGCCCTTCCACCAGTGTGTCAAAACCAATAATTTCGAAACAGTTCTCTGTCAGATCGGTATCGAGAGCAAAATTCTCCAAAGCAACCGCCACGCAGTGATCTTTATCGATCAGAGATTCTTCGAAACGCCAGTTCCTTAGCAGCTCATCATTCAGCGTCAGCTTACTATCACAGACAACTTTCGTTGTATCTAGCACCTTGCCTCCGATCGAGAAGCTTATCTTCCTCAAATCAACCGTAATCCCAACGCCAATGTTTTTAACATAGCTCTCCTTCAAACACCAATTTCGCATAAATGCCTGCAACTGTTCCGATTCGCTCGATTGCCCCTTTATATACCGCCACTCGTCATCGGAAAAGTTTCGATTCATCAGCCTGAAGAACTCCCCCAACGGTTTTCCTCCGCTGTACTCAATTTTCATCACATCAACACCTATCTTTGCCACCCGTCCATCTGTCAACCCATCCCCAGCTGTCACCAGCCCTGCCAGCACCGAATAACGCCCCTGATGTGACACGTTGAAATCGATCACGTAGCCTTCGTTCTTCAGGAACGGTTTGCCCTTCAGATCTCGATCGAACTGGATCTCATCGTACTGCAGCCCAGTAGCCAGATGGACGAACCGGCGCATCATCAACCGCCCGATCAGCGAAGCGTTGAAATCATCGCGAAATACAAATTTCGCCAGCCGGGCCTTCTCCTCCGGCTGGATGCATGCCGTCGCCAGCAGCATATCCGTCAAGCTCGGTCGCCAACTAGCTAGGTCAAAGGCCCAGCGTACGTGAACACCATTGCGGAGCGACATGGTGTCGTTTTACATCCGACTTATTGCGTTGTTCTAGTACTGCAACGGTACGGCGATGGATGCTTCCCGAAAGCAAGGTGAATCGCGACGTTGGCAGATTAGTTTGTAAACATCCCAGCGAGGGGAAAAAACAAACGTGAAATGCTGGGTAATTGGAAATATACACAATCGTATAAATGACACACCGACCGATGATTAGGTGAGAACTCTGATAATGAATGGAAACCTGTTTGACAGCTGCTAGAGCTGCCAACTGTATAACTTTGAAATTTCGCTGGGAACAAATACAAATGAAGCCCCATTTACGCTAGTGTGCGTTTTGTGAGAATTTGAGAACAGAAAAGCGAAGAGCGGGCGAAAACATAAACATATGAAATGGGGAAGCAGCCAGTGTCATAAGACAGTAGAAATAAACCGCGAAGGCTAGTGGGACATTTTTTCTACACAATCAACGTAACGAAAAAATTGGCTAAGAAATAGAGCAGTTTGCATACACGAGTGTAACCTCATTCGTACGTTTCACTCTTATATACATTGAGAAGAAAGTAAACTAAAGAATGAAAGGTCAATTTGACCAGGTCAACATAATCTAATTACGCCAGTGTCGTACAAGATTCTGCACACGCTTAAAGTCATTCACACAATTTTGTGTTTCGTTCACACAAAACGGGCCTAACCTGGAACAACACATATTATGAGTAACTGCCATGTTACTCATTTTTGTGTAATTGACGGTGAACGATTTCTGATGAGTTCATTTCACACAGTGAGAGAGCGGTCGGAAAACGGACCTAACCTCAATTATATTTTTTCATGTAAATTGAACATTATCGCAACATTTTTATACTATTCCAGAGGCGTCCCCATTCAACAAGATAGCCTGTTAGTTAACGCCAGTGTCGTACAAGATTCTGCACACGCTTAAAGTCATTCACACAATTTTGTGTTTCGTTCACACAAAACGGGCCTAACCTGGAACAACACATATTATGAGTAACTGCCATGTTACTCATTTTTGTGTAATTGACGGTGAACGATTTCTGATGAGTTCATTTCACACAGTGAGAGAGCGGTCGGAAAACGGACCTAACCTCAATTATATTTTTTTCATGTAAATTGAAAATTATCGCAACATTTTTATACTATTCCAGAGGCGTCCCCATTTGTTTCGATATGACCAAACTAAAGTGCGATGTTTATAGTCGCACATTTTAGTTGTATCGTATCGAAACATAACGAAAATCCACAGAAAAAGTAATTTTCGTTGCGGTGCATGCCGGACGCAACCGCCATCATGGCGATCAAAATGGACTTGACAGTTCGAAGCAAAGTTTCTTACACATATTAAAAGAATAAAATACATTACACAGCGACTCTGCATGTCTTACACATAATTTTCACACAGATTGCTATTCTCTCGTGTCATCGTCGTCATGTGTGAAAATTATTCATGCGATGTGTAATTTACTTTAAGCGTGCAGGCCGAACAGGCCGCATAAATCACTCGGCGTTGAGAGAGTGGTAAACAGAAATCCCTCACACTTGTGAAAAACGTTCGCCTCTTTTCCACCAACCGCCACTGAATTGGATAACCAGCCGTGCACTGCTCCATTGAAGCAAAGATGCTGTCTATTTCCAACAGCTCAGAAGATGTGGGAGGATGGACCGGAAAGTGATACATAATTTCGTAAAGGAGGATTTCCACCTGGATAGGGTTGGCATCGATCGGAGCATATGGAATCGTGCAAATGGTGTTATTATGGCAACCGTAATCCGTAATCTAGCTTGTTTGCATAATTTGCAATCTAATTAAATGCTTGAAGAAGGAAGCGGCTAATGATAGTATCGGTTCCACATTTCACACTTTGAAATGATACCAGCTTATAATACGAATTAGCAGCTACTGAAGAATACAGCGTAGATTAAGCACTTGAACTGTGGCTCTTATATTGGTTGACATGCAGTAATGTCGAGAGCTCATTCTTTTACAAATCCTGTTTTACAAATTTTACAAACGGATGCTGGAGTGCATCAGTCAGTATTATAATGCTAGACCAACATTTGAAAAGGGCGGAATTCCATTAACATGAAACCGAGAAAATTGCTCTCCAAGTTTCGAGCTTGTAAATCAATTCCTATTTAGTGAATATTCAATAAAAATTGAACTTTTTGCATATTATAGATGAAAACTACCTTTCTCTTCGATGTGCTATGCCAAAATATGCAGCTAAGTGTATATTAGCTTCAGAAATGGAAATTACATGCACTACGCCCAAAATCAAAGTCTCACTGGAAATACGCCATGGAAATTAGTCCTGTTACCAACTGCCTGTGTTGTTCCGCCCAACGTTTCACCGATAAATTGCCTACTTTTAGGTTATTTCTGTACAGCTTGAACAGCGTAGCACGTTGTTCTCAAGAAATAAACCAATTAAAACATTAATTTCCAAGCTTTTCGTCATAGATAAAGAGAAAAACAGGTTTGATTTGGGGCCACGTCTGTTTTTTCTATATTGGGGTACATTTTACGATTGCGAAAAATTGAAAAACATCACTTTAAATATGATAGACTTGAACGTTAATATCTCAGGCGTTTCTCGATGGATTCTCTATTTTCTTGGACCATTCGATCAAGGAAGAGTCAATATCCAAAATATATTGATAATTATTTACTATTGATAATTTTCTAACAGGGGGTTTCGATAAATCAACCAAACCTATAAGTGCATCGCCTTGAAGTCAAATTAATGCAACAATAAGTTTAGTTCTAATCCTCAGTTTGCAGCCGTAAACCTTCAGCATTGATTACGGTTGTTGGAAGTGGGTGTTGTAGAAAATTTAAACGCAACGATACCGAGGGTTAATGTTGAGACTTTGAGAAGAGTAAAATATCATTGTACTAAAGACACACAAACTAAAATACAAATAACACTCATTACATACATGGTTCTGCATCACCTTTGCGTACAATCCCATTGGGCTGCATCTTTGAGTTTTTATATCTTTTTACAATCGATTCTACTAATTCAAATTAAACTAATATAAACAGCATATGGTGAATCACTTCTAGGGGTGACTGATTCTTAAAGAACGTCTCTCAAATAATTGGTCTTAAAGCTTGCCTCAACTCGGTATAGCTACTGATCCACTCACTGAAAGGCATTAGTAATGATGCTAATGTTTCATTTTCAATGGCCTGACTGAAGTAGATTTGCTTCCAAATAGTTTCATGTTACATATGCGCAAAACAGCTATTAATATACATGTTTGCCTTTCTCGTACAACTAAGTTGTACCGAAAGGCTATCATTTCACACCAAATTCGAACTTTTGATAGAAGTCCCGGAGACCCATAGTGTTATATACCATTTGACTCAGCTCGATGAGCTGAACAAATGTCTGTCTGTCCGTGTGTGCGTGTGTGTGTGTATGTGTGTGCGTGTGTGTGTGCACAAAATGCCATAAAAAACATTAGCCAAATTTTCACATAGAAACTCTTAACCAATTTTCTTGCAACAAGTTGCATACGACAGAGACTGAAACGCTGTTGATCACTATTGAATTTCATAATAATTGCGAATTGCAAAAAATAGATAATATTAAAATAGTGATGAGACATAGTCACATAGAACAATAATGTGTTATGAAAAATGCCTTGCATCTATGAATATTTTTAAAGTTTATCCGTGGCTTGCTCCCATTAAGAGTTCCATCGTACTATAAAGATGCTCGTGTTGCACGCATTTAGGCGTAAGTATGCTCTTCGTTCAGTTTCATAGTACTATGAAATTGTCCGAAAGTCAAAATTCGAACATAGGAAATTCGAGAAACTTTTGGCAGCGCCATCTGTCGTCTACTAGTGTAAATTTTCTATCATAACATTAGACGGTGTAACTGTTTTGCCTTTCTTGTACATCATCGAGGTGTAAGCGTAAAGGTTACATTTATTACCTTTTTGCGCGCCAGAGATGAGCCAGCCTCGGGCTGAAAGTCTCCTTAATAAAGACACAAAAAAAAGGAAAAAAAACAAAAAAGGCCTTTTTGCGCGAGAAAGGCACCATCACCGCTAGGTGGATTAATCTGGGTTTTAGGTTTCATAACGAAAACGCTTTTGTTAGGTTTCCAGTAAGGAACCAAAAAAGAAATTAATAAAATCTATTTAATTCTGATTTTTATGCATTATTAGGGTTTAATGGAAACAAACGTGGTATCTGATCACTTCTATGCTATTCCAGTGTACACATTGAACAAAAATTTAAAGGTACAGAGCTCTCGCGGGAGCTTGCATCTGATTATTTTAGAAAGGCGTATTTCCACTATAAACCTTTCAACAGGCTGATTTACGCGTCGTAACAGCAACAGCTACAGCAAAAGGTAGGAAATCCTTGTTTCGTATTTCTCATTAAAATATTCATTATTACAGCAAATATTAGTGAAAATGCAATAAATTGTGACTCAATATGAAGGATAGAGTAAAACCTACCTTATTCACACAAATTTCGCTAAGCTCCTATGCTTTTGTAAGAATAGCGTAAGAACCATGTTTGGTGAATATAACCAGGATGGAAATCCGCCATTTTTCAAGTATCTCAAAATACCTTTGACTGATATAAAATATTATTTTTTTTTTTTTTTTCATTACTATGAGCTAGTTTGTACCATATTCTATGCATTCAAACGAAAAACTGCAATGTTTACATTTTGGCTGTTCCGCCCTTTTCAAATGTTGCTCTAGAATGATCCGTGCAATTTATCGGAATGTTGAATCAATATCCCTAGCAGCACACATGTCCTACAAAGGTCGCCTTCCCTGTCTTTTTCATCATTTACCTGACTACAGTGGGAGTGAAAAAATAGAGCTTGCTGACGTTAATCATCTTTCTCTTGCACGCGCACGAAGGGGATAGGATTTGTTTTCATCGGTAAATGCTTCCGAAGCGTTTCCCGATGAAAACAAATCCTATTTATTCTGTGCGCGTTGAAGAGAAAGATGATCAAACGTCAGCAAGCTCTATAGAAAGGAGCAATGAATGACGCATGGAACAAGTTTCTGGGAAAGAAGCACTAGAGAACTTCATTTCGTCAAAGGCGAAACACAGAGTAGACTGTAAAAACGCGTAAATCAAATCCATGAAAGCCTATAAATAGTTTTGTTGGCGCCTGAGAAATCCAAACCATTTTCAAATGATAGATACACGAAAGTAGTAAAAAGAAGTTTGAGTGAATTTGAGATATATTTTCTCATTCTATGCAGACAAACTATTTCAGATCCGAAAACGGACCATTACGATCGAATTTAATCCACTTACATTTTTGATTCTATCAAAACAGAAACAGAAACGATGAGCATTGATAGTAAAGCTTTAATCAATGAACCAATGACGAGTATTTGAAATGACGGCCCTCATCAACCGGTCATCAAACCACAACTACCGACAGACCCACTCCAGAAATTTATATATCTTGATCCGAATAGATCCGGAGTTGATTCTTGTCTTGATAAGACTTGGTAAAAACACTATTCTTCTATACCTTCTATCTATTCACTCTTCATAAATAGGTCTCCTTTTTTATGCGACTAGGTCCGATATCGATCCAACCGCCGACCGCTAGTTAGCGGTGCTTACTTCCTACCTATTCGAACATATGCAGGTCATAGAGGCGCAAAAATCCATGGAAATAAAGTTCAACAGGCAAGAAGAATTTTAAATCTCCGCTCTTATATCGCTCTAAGTTTCAAACATGCAAAAAGAAAAAAGTTAAGGGCGTCTAATAACAGTTTTGCAAGGGCGCTGGGAGTCCACGCTACGGCTCTAAATGCAATACAATCTTTTAAATAAGTTGGTTATAGCATCTGGAGAACTGTTGAACTTCACTGAAATCCCCAAAAATATAAAGACTCTAATTCGCTCAACCGAATTTTTTGGCTTATTTAAAGTCAACTTTCCCAAAGAACCCATATTTTTTGACGCCTCTAAGCAGTTTTAAAGTTTAAAACAAAAATCGAAAAAGTGCTGTTTTTTAAGGATTTGCCCGATTTTAATTCATTTTTCAGGCCGGTTCACACGTGCAGCACTTTTTCAGGCTTAAAAAAATATGGGTTCTTTGGGAAAAATTTACCTTAAATAAGCCAAAGAATCGACTGAGACAATAAAACGAGATACAATTTTTAACGGGAAAGGTCAATTGTTGACAACATCTTTAACTTAGAACTCCACCACACTGATGTGCGGTTCTTCGATCATCTTGCCGTAATTTCCTTACTTAGGCTCTTCCTTCACCAGAAAGCTAAATTTCAATCCAGAAAGCTAAATTTCAATCAAGAAATACGACATCTCCTTCCGCATAGGTAAGAAATAGGACAATCAGTCTTCACTCAGAGATATCGAAGTTTCTTAACCCTTCCGTTACCAACCCCTCTTTTGATAACGAAAATGAAAATCATTTTGGCTGTAACATTTGTGTCTTTCAACATTTTGTATCGCAAATTTCACCCAAAGAAGAACGAACCTACCAACCTTTAAAATTATTAAATTTGATATGCCGCATGGTTTGATAATTTCCCAAAATTGATCCCTGAACCAGTACTCGATAAACCCGTCTACCGGTTCTAATTGGTTCAAATATGGTTTAGGAGGTACAAAACTACCGTAGAAGAACTTTTGATATCATGAAGTTCGATATGTCGCATGATGGTATTCGCCATTTTCCGTAAAGTGACCCCGTAACTGGTTCTGGCGGAACGTGTGGAATCCGGAGTACAGACCATATTTTGGGTGTTTCAATCAAATACCTGATAAAATTTGGCATAGTTTATGCGATGTTTCCATTCAAAATATATAAAATAATCATTCCCGAAGTATGCGTTCTAGAAAATCCAACATCCATTTTAAATCCGGAACCATGTAGACAATCCTATTATACAATAAAGATTATGAAACAAGAATAAAACGCTTATTGTTGGTCAGATTTGTGAAAAAAAATGTTGTTAGGTAAAAAAGTTACAGTCAAAATGATTTTTCCAAAAGGAGTTTTTAACGGAAAGGCTAAAAAACATCGAACTTTTTGAAAAAATAAAAACCTTGCACAAGAACAGTTTGATTTTCAACGTGGTCGATCAAACATTCGCCAACTAACCTTAAGCCAAAAACATCTTCAGTCAAGTCAAGTATGGATTGCAATTATTACGTCATGCTCGTTTGGCTACACTAACTGACAGTTCGTTTGGCTACACTCGCCTTCGCCTCAGCTCGTCTATGGAACCTATAGTGTCTATAGTTTGCAAGCTGTTCAATTTGTTAGGCACACTGTCCTCTCTGTCCACAAATGATATTTAAAGGTAGACTGATCAGAGCGTTCAGAAGAATTCAACGTGACGAAAACTACATGCCCTATACTCCTTTTTATTCTCGATTTCCAGAATTTGTCAGGTCTAGAACTATGAAATGGGAATATTAATGTGAAAGGCGATATTATTTAGATTCAACGTGTTCGATCAGAGTTCGAATGGGTTGACCACTTATCACCTGGTGTAGTAGGTTTAGATAACGGACATAGACAAGACTCTCAGTGGACAAGTGCGATTCACCTTTTTATTGGAGCAGAATTCAAACCCAGATTTAACAACGCATACGTCTTGTTGACTGACTCAGTTGACCGCACAGACGTGAAGCCTATAAGTGGTCAATTTGTTCCAAATTCAACGTGCTGCAATAGTTTCTGTGTCCGTTTACCAGCCGCAAACCATCCACAAAAATACGCATGATTGTACGTACATAGATGGCGTGAAAATAATTGCACTACAAACAACGTATTTACAAAGCAATTGAAATCGAAGATATTTAAATAAGGATTGGAATATGCAACATAGAACAGCTAGTCGAAACAATTCAAAATATACTACCACAGACAAACAGACATAACACATTGAACATTCACTCATCAAACTCATCGTCGTACAAACACTAACGACATCTGTTGATCTCAGTTAGTTGGGCAAATCACAAACCAGATGGCAGTAGTAAGCAAACGTCAAACTAGAGCAAATCCGATGTGCGCGCCACGAGTGATCGATTGGTCAACTAATGATTACTTGAATCGACCAGTAAATCAGCGAACGATGTGAATTTGACGAGTGTTATGTCTGTTTGTCTGTGATACTACTTGTCATAAGACGAGTTTGTACAATTCCATTTCTTTCCACCACTTGAATGTACCTTTGACAGATACGTATTTCGATCTCAACAGTGAGGCCGTCTTTAGTGGTTCAACTTCAAGGTCTACTTCACTGCAGACCAGGTATTATTGCGAGTCAGATCTTATTATGTATTTAAATTCAAAACTTTTATTACAGCTTGCAGATACTGCACTTACATTTCAATCATTGTGTCAATTTCCAGCTAACTTTGACGATTCCATTTGCTGATTCCTTGCATATTGACCAATGATTTTTTTTAATATTTGAAGGTTAAGATTTATCAATGCTACAGGACCATCTGATGATCTGATCTCGGAACGGTCATTCCGGAAACAGGTTCCCGTGATGCGTACAATGGTCACAAACTTATTCAACCCAGCAATGTGTTCTTCAAAATTCTTGGAAACATGTTTTGATAAGTTGTTGGGCAATGGTTTACCATCGGAACGGTTAACCTGGCAACAAATAGCCACAAACTATTACGGAGCTCTGACAAATTTGGTAACAAAATTCTTAGAATTATTTAGAAAACACGATTTTATAAATATAATAATTAGGCCATAGGATGACTTGACATCGGAACGGTCATCCAGGAAACAAATTCCAGTGGGGCTTAAAATGGCCACACACTTATACAAACGAAATTCTGGCAATATAGATGAAAAATTCCTGGATTTGTTTCGGAAACATTATTTCATAATTAGTTGGGTCAAAAAAGAGTCATCTCGTGGGACTTAAAGCTGCCACAATCTTATTCAGTTGAATAGCGAAGCGAAAGGATGATTTGCCATAGGAACGGTCATTCTGGAATAGATTCTCAAGGAACCGAATAGGGAATATTGCCACGGCTTGTGGTGAGTAAGTTTGTCGTCCCTTTAGGCCGCACATAAACCTGTTCCAGGATGACTATTCGGGTGGTCAGGTGGGCAGGTATTTCCCCCCTCTGGTGCGTTCGGCTGGCCTTGAGGGAAAATCTCCTTGACAGTTAAGGCCTACGGCCCAAGATAAGGTCCCTACTTTGAGTACACACGATTTTTTGTGCGGTTTGACTAATGACTTGGAAAATATAAAAAATAATCACAATCAAAATTGTCAGGGTTCCTAATAAACAAGTTTGTGGTCACTTCAGGCCCACCGGAGCCTGTTTCCAGGTCGCGACCGGTGCACCTTTCCAATGGCAAACGATTCTTTGGCCCAACTGTTTTTGGAAGCTTGTTGCTGAAACCATTCAAAAAGTGTTACTTAAGTGACACTTATATTGCCAGCTTTTCTTCTGAAAGAGTTTGTGGCCACTTTCATAGGCCTCAAGGGAACTAGTTTCAGGATCACCGTTCCAGTTGCCAACTATTCTGTAGCCCAAGTGCATTGCAAAACTTTCTTCCGGAACTATTCCATGAACTTTAAATCCCAAATGTTCTTGTGTTTCCGTAAAATAATTAACGAAGTTTTCTGGATTATTTTTACGAATAATCTTCGAATAATCATAATGCATGGACTCTATGAATCTGTTGCTATCGATTCTGTTTCAGACGTAGTTAACTTGGTAGATCAATTGATCTGAACTCCAGAACAATTTGAAGAGCATGAAACACCAGGTTTGGACATACTTTATTCGTAAATCATACCCATAGTCTTTACGACCCTCAACTGATCACTGAAGACCTATATAATCACCATCACGAGCTAGGCCAAAACCCCTAAATCTAAATAGTGAGGATCCATTGATACATCCTGATTCACAGTGTTATTATACATATTAAATATGAACTACTATGGTCAGATCTAAAACAGTCACGACCTTTGCCGATGGCAGCAAGTACCTATTTGGTAAGGGTCCTAGGATGTAGCAAAATATTTTGAGAACATGGGAATAGAATCAATAGTGGTGGCACCTAGCGGGGAAAAGCCGATTTTTATAATTAATTTCTTATAGGTCAAATCTCTGAGAACAAATTTACTAAAGAAATCATATAAAAATATAATACATAATTATTATTTTATAATTTGCATTATTTTTTTATTTTTATTTATACAGATATTTATTACATGATGATTTTATTGTGCCTTTCAACAAAATGACAACTTTTGTGATCATTTTTCAAAGCTCTCATAGATGTGTAAAATGTATCCGCAGTGCAAAAATCACATGCTATCAAAGCAGTCACCGCCAGAATCCATCACGTGGCGGCCAGATTTTCAAAAATATCAAAGTAGCTTATTTCTGGAGGTAGGGGAAAAGACGGCTTTGGCAGGTTTAGTTCTATTATTGGCAGGGGGGTTTTCGTCGACCAAATTTTATGAAATTTAGCCACAATATTCTTTGATACGTAAAGAATTTTTAGGCCAAATTTGAGCATAATCAGTCATAAAAACCCCCTGCCAATAATAGAACAAAACCTGCCAAAGCCGTCATTTCCCCTATGTTTTTCTTAGGCGACTATCTGGCGCTTATTTTTCTTTGTGACTAAAAATGAGCGGAGGAGTAGATTTTATTATGAGCGGTACAATATCTAGAAGAATATAAAAGGCGCAAGCGCCACCATGTCAAATAATGCTAAACCAAATTGATCACCATGTGAATAAGATTAGTTCATAGTAGAATGATGTCGAAGACATGCTTAACTTTTGTGTTACAATTTCTCAATTCTAACCAGGATTGCAACTGATCTATGAATAGATCACTGATAGAAGTATGTGCCGGTCCAAAGATCATCGTCGGTGGCGCGCGTGGGTCGTGAATTTGCTCGGCAATATTTTATTCGCATGACAATATTTTATTGCATTTAAATGTCAGGAAATATTCCAAGGCTTTTTCAGGATTTAATTTTTATCGAATTTTGTGAAAGATAGAATTTTTCGTAAGTAGATACTGAAGAAATTTCCAGTTTCCGATCAGAGAACTTTTCATGGAATAGAAATAATTTCCTTAAAAAGTTAAACAAAAATCCTAGATTGCTGACAGCATTTCCAGTAGATAATGAATTCAGTTAAAATTAATGAATATATTTTTGCCTTTCTCGTACAACAAAGTTGTACCAGAAGACTATAATTTCACTCCAAAAGTGTGTATGTGTGTAGCCCATAAATATTTTTTTTGTTAAACGCGTTTCATATGGAAGGGCTTGACAGATTCGAGTGCAACTGGTTTCATTCGACGGAGCAAATTTCCTAGTTGGACACTATTGTTTTTGTTTTTTAATAAATCAAGCAGTTTGGATTATATTTTTATTTTTTAATCAACAAAAACACAAATGCACAATGAATCATTAATCATTTTAGCCGTGGCGCAACCCAGGGTAACCCACGGTAAGTAATTTTTAAGCAACGTACTAGAATTGCACCAAATCTTTTTACCGCCGAAATGTAGG
This sequence comes from Armigeres subalbatus, assembly GCF_024139115.2. NCBI lineage: Eukaryota > Metazoa > Arthropoda > Insecta > Diptera > Culicidae > Armigeres > Armigeres subalbatus. The sequence goes on from NC_085140.1 coordinate 65,058,067, forward strand.
CAATAAGCACTGCATTTACAACATTAAATCGAATTCAACATATTGAATCGAGAAAGGCATCATCACCACCGGTGGATAAATTTGGGTTTTTTCCGTTTAAATTGAAGAAATAATCCCCTAAAAATCAAAAGGTTTTCATAGAATTTTAAAAGAATTTGAAGTCGTAATTCAAAAGGATTTTCCTGAAAATTTGAAACAAAGTTTCGTTAACATTCAAAGCAATGCAGACTCGATTATCCGAAGAAAATGGCTCGAATATCCGGAGTCATATTTTTACCCATCATACAAAGATAAAAATATTGTCGGCATAGCACCAAAGTAAAATACGGAAGTCGAGACTTCCGAACCGAACTTTCTTCCGAATTGTTAAGAAAATTATTTTAAGCTTTTTAGTGGAATGTCTTCACTTGTCATAAAACGAATTTGTACAATCCTATTTAATTCCACCACTTAATTGTACCTTGACAGATACGTATATCGACCTCAACAGTAAGGTCGTCTTCAGTGTCTCGTACATGACTCGACTCGGAAGTAAGTTGCCTGTATCTGGAGAAATATCCAACTTCGGTATAAAAAGCGTACTAACTTTATTCCGGATAGACAATATTAGCCGTATTTGGCACAACACAACACAAAATCAAGGCAAACGCAGCCGTAACGTACCCAAAATGTGTCAGACTTATATTGAAAGACAGATCAATCCTTTTATTAATTTTTTTTGTGAACATTCTCAAGAATTTCCCATTAAAATCCAAAGCATTTCACTTTGAAATCAAATTTTTTGACGGGGAAAGGCCGTTTGGTCGGAATCCACAAAGCCCAAAGCTGTTTGGCCGAACAAATCATTATTAGACCGAAACTCGTCTGATAATGTCGTTCGGCAGAACAGGTCATTTGACCGAACAAGTAGTCTGGTGTACTAAGTCATTTAGCCGAAAACGCCGTTTGGACAAAATAGTCATTAGCACATTTGGCCGAAAATGTTATTTGACCGAGAGTGTTGATTGGCCGAACTGCTCATATTGCCGGACAATTCGTTTGTGCGAATAGTTCATCAACCCCAAAAAAGCCGCTTGATCGAAATGCTCATTTAGCTTAAAGGGCCATTTAGTCGAACTAAGTGACAGTTTTGTCCATATGATTATAGGGCAGACGACATTTTCGGCTAAACGCCATTTTCGGACAAATGATCTGTTGGGGAAAACAACTTTCTCGACCAAATTAGCAGTTCGACCGTATGATCACTTCGCCAGCCAAATGACATTTTTGGACAAACCGTTTTCGACCTCTATAGCCGTTTCGCCCAAAATGGAATTTGGCTAGATAACTCTCAGCTTAACATGTTATTCGGCTAAGTGGCATTTGAAAAAAGGATGTCCACCGAATGGCTTTTGTCAATCGACGATGTTGAAATTCCGTTGGAAGCAATTTTTGTGAAACTTAAAAATCTTACGTAGAAGTTCTGTTAAAAAATAGTGGAATTTCCGAAAAACTCATACTGGAAATTCTGGGCAACTTCCCAAAAAAAATCCAAAAAATCTGTAAAATTCCTATGTAAATTCCGAACAGTTTCCTATGAAACTTCTGAAGAATTTTCGTAAGAAAACTCTGAACAATTTTCCGATGAAATCCAAAGAATTTCTTGTTGAAATCTACACTTCGACCAATTTTCCGCGGAGACTCAATTCCTAGGAAATTCTCATAGATTTTTTTTTAGAAATTCTAAATTGTGAAAATTTTAAAGAATTTCTTGTGATCTTAAAGAACTCCTTTTCAGCGGATCTATCGAAAACATTTCTGTTGAAATTTCAAAGAAGATCTGAACTCATGTCTCAAACAAATTCTGAAAAATCTTTAGGTAACAAACGCAATAGAAAAAATCGCCACGCCGATTCACGCCGCCGATCAAAATTATGACAAACGGACCGGCGCACACCTCTAACGGTGGTCACAAACTTCATAGCCCATGCACGAAACAACGCACAGTGGGGAAAATCCGACCCAAAAAGGTACCTATTTATTGCGGCTACTTGCTGCGCCGGAAAAATACCTTTCTTAAAGGGAAAATCCACGACAAATCGAATGGTGCTATTTTCATACGCCGGAAATTATGGGAAATGGACGTTTTGCCCCACTTACCCCTAAAATCATATTTTTTCGATGACAGCTACAATTTAAATTCAATCGTGGCTAACTATCTCTATGTTTTCTGATGCTAATTAAGTAGAAAATACGAGTGGTATCTATTCCGACCTTAAAGCATGACTGGAAGTGGCTGTTTTGCCCCATTTACCCCCGGAATCGTATTTTTTCTATGACAGGTCCGATTTAAAATAAATTGCGGCTGTCTATTTCTATGTTTTCTGATACTTAGTCAGTAGAAAATACGAATGGTATGAATTCCGGCCTTGAAAATTGACTGGAAGTGGCTATTTTGCCATATTTACCCACGAAAATCGTAGTTTTTCTATGACAACTACAATTTAAAAACAATTTCGGCTAACTATTTCTATGTTTTCTGATGCTTAGTCAGTAGAAAATACGAAGGGTATCTATTCCGACCTTATACCATGACTGGAAGTGACCGTTTCGCCCCAGTTACCCCTGACATCGATTTTTCTATGATTTAATTTAATTTTAAATTTAAAATGAATTGCGGCTGACTATTTCCATGTTTTCTGATGCTAATTTAGTAGAAAATACGAATGGTCTAAATTGTATATAATCCGGCCTTGGACTGTCATTAGCCATGGCTGTTTTGCCCTCTTAACCTCTAAAAGTAAATTTATCATATGATCGCTAAGACTTAAAATCGATTTTGGCCAATTATTTCCATGATTCTCAATGCCAATTCAGTAGGTACTACAAACCGGAAATCGTGACTAAAAATGACCTGCCGTATTTAAAAAAAAAAATCATTTTTTTGTATGACCGCCACGATTTAAAATCAATTGCGGTTAGGTATTTTTATTTTTTCTAATGCTAATTAGTAAGAAAATACGGTTGTTACATATTCCAGCCTTGGATCAAGCCTGCAAGTGGCCATTCTGCCCCATTTGCCTCTAAAAAATATTTTTTCTAGCACAGCTACTATTTGAAATCGATTGCGCCTTACTATTTCCATTTTAATTATTGAGAAGAGCGGAAAATCTTCCTGAGGTGTGAGGCTACTTTAAGCATCAGAAAACATAGAATTAGCTAGCCGCAATAGATTTTAAGAAGTAAATGAGGGAAAACGGCCACTTCCAGTCATGATTAAAGGCCTAAATATATGACAATTGTATTTTCTTTCAAATTAGCATCAGAAAACAAAGAAATCGTTAGCTTAAATCAATTTCAAATTGTAGTTGTCATAAAAAATACGATTCCAGGGGGTAAAAAGGGCAAAACGACCACTTCCAGTCGTGGTATAAGGTCAGAATAGATTCTACTCGGCCACTTCCAGTCATGATTCAAGGCCGAAATTAGCATCAGAAAACATAGAAATATTTAGCCACAATCAATTTTAAATTGTAACTTCCAGAAACAAAAAATCAAAGGTAAATGGGGCAAAATGGCAACTCCAAAAATCCAGTCATTTTCCAAGGTCGAAATTTATACCATTCGTATTTTCCACTAAACTTAAAAAAACATAGAAATAATCAGCCGCATTTGATTTTAAATGGTAGCTGTCATAGAAAAATACAATTCCAGGGGTAAATGAGGCAAAACGGCCACTTCCTGTCATGGTATAAGGTCGGAATAGTTTACACTATTTTTCTACTAAATTAGCATCAGAAAACATAGAAACAGTTAGTCGAAATCGATTTTAAATTGTCATAGAAAAAATCGATTTTCGTGGGTAAATGGGGCAAAATAGCCACTTCCAGTCATTTTTCATGGCCGGAATTTATACTATTTGTATTTTCTACTAAACTAGCATAGAAAACAATAAAATAGACAGCCGAATATGATTTTAAATTGTAGCTGTCATAGAAAAATACGATTTCAGGATAAGAAAATTATTTTGAGCTTTTTAGTGGAATGTCTTCACTTGTCATAAGACGAGTTTATACAATCCCATTGAATTCCATCACTTAATTGTATCTTGACAGATATGTATTTCGACCTCAAAGACGGCCTTACTCTTGAGGTCGAAATACGTATCTGTCAAGATACAATTAAGTGGTGGAATTCAATGGGATTGTATAAACTCGTCTTATGACAAGTGACGATTTCAGGGGTAAATGGGGGCAAAACGGCCACTTCCGGTCATGGTATAAGGTCGGAATAAATACCATTAGTATTTTCTACATGCTTAGCATCAGAAAACATAGAAATGGTTAGCCGCAATCGATTTTAAATTGTAGCTGTCATAGAAAAAATATGATTTTTAGGGGTAAATGGGGCAAAACGGCCAGTTCCCATAATTTCCGGCGCATGAAAATAGTACCATTCGATTTGTCGTGGATTTTCCCTTCTGGAATGGTATTTTTCCGGCGCAGCAAGTAGCCGCAATAAATAGGTACCTTTTTGGGTCGCATTTTCCCCACTGTGAACGGGATATTTTCTACGCCTTCATGTTACTGGAATAAAGATTATTTGAACAAAAGTTATATTTTCAGCAACAAAAAAATGGCTCGATAATCCGAAGAGTTGTAGTGAAATTTGTTTCAACACTCCGGATAATCAAAGGAAAAAATCACAATAATAAAGGAAAACCCAGAGTTTTTTCAGCAGTTCCTTTTGAAATACCGTCATCGGGGGTGACAATGGGTCAAATGGGGGTGAGAATGGGTCGCTGTTTCAACTACTTAGAATGCTTATAGAATAGGTGTAATGTATCCGAAGGCGAAAAAACTAAATGTATAACTTCAGCCAATGATTTATATTCATAGTCTTTATCGGTATGATAATAAATAGGGCATAATTGTAGGTAATTGTCACTTGAGCTGGCATAAATATTTATATTTCCAATTCTTGATAATGATAAGAATCTTACCAAAACCGAACTCAACTATATAAATGATCTTATTGAAAAGTGTACGAAATCCAATAACCTAAATTTCTGCAATGGTCCTTTCATAGCCATCGGTGTAGTAAAAATATTCCATGGCCGATTCTCATTCGGCTGCTCACTAAATTATTTTCGGCGGTGGCAGCGTGACGCGAGGTCTACTTCTACTAACCAGGTCCACAAACCGAAAGTCGCCCATCTTGTATTCCGGTTACACCCAGAATAATTGTATGGATGTGGGATCAATCATTCTGCAGTGCTCCTAACTCTTTTTTAAGCTTTTTTAACGTGTTTTTTAAATTAAAACATTAAGTTCAACACTAAGCTAAAATCTCTATACAATGTGGGTATTTGCGGAATGGGCTCGATAAGTAGAAGCCAGAAATCAATTGGCGCCATTTTGTAATTCCAGAAGAAAAGATAACCTGGAAAATACCAGTTGGTATATTTATACAAATAATGTATAAGACTCTTTCAATTCTACATGATTTTTAAAAATTTAACTGTTTTATACCGAATTCAAAAAAAGGCTGTTTGGGTGCACCAATGAAAATCGTCGCAATTAAAAGACTAAAGCCGCTTTCTGTTTGTTATTTTCTAATAATAGGGACACGGCAGGTATTTTCGTCTGTTCGTCATAGTCTCGAAAACCAATAAAAGAGACGCTTTTTTGTAAAACTCATACGTACCAAATCGTAAGCTCAGGAGAAACGTTCAGCTATAGTGGAGTTCTAGCAAATGTACGTTGCTTTCATTGGTTTTAGACCCTATGACGATGGAGGGAAATACCTGCCGTGTCCCTATATCATCCGCTTCTGGAGATTTACAAACAAAAAAGCTCAATGTCTATTGAATTGAGACCCACGCAGACACATGAAGAGACAACTTAAATATCCAAATATATTTAAGTATTCATGGGGTAACAGTTACCGAAAAATGATGAAACCAGCAATTAAAGTATCCCTTCACAAATGATTGATGCAACAATATCCAACTATGAATTCAATTTGAACATGGTATGTGGACAACGGTTGCATTGGATGCAATTGAACCCTCTGCAGCGCAACCGAACTAATCAACACATATCCTGACCTACACATATAAAAAACCTTGCATTTTAAAGATACTGGTATCGTTAAAGACTGGTCTAATTGAACTGTACCGCACGTCATGTTTGCAGATTCACCCACCCACCGTTGAATGAAAATACGTGAAAGGGGTTGACCATATGGCAGGCTTTCCACCCCGAACGAACAACTTTGCACACGTGCCAGCCTGGTCCCTGGTACAAATTTAAAGGAACATGACCATTTGCACCAACTTCCTTACAATTCCACAGCAATTGATGAAGCGACTAATGACGTCGACCCTTTTTATTGAACTCTGCATGCATTCGCTAATATGCAACACTTATCATCCATCACAGGAAAATATCCATAATCTGAACCCTCAGCAGCCAGTACTGTGAATGTGCATTGCATGGTATTTACAGAGCCCGAAGAAGGCCACAGTGCAGAATTTCAGCAGAGGAGTGCTAACAGAATTATCGCTTCTGGAGCGCTGATTGACGTAGACCAATTGTGCAATGGAAGATATTTCGCAAACTTAAAGAAAGAAGTTGAAATATATTTCACACGATAGAAACAAATCGTAAATCATAGTCGGTGGTGGAAGTGAAAAAAAAACAACTACGAAAAATCAATACAAAAATCGGTAATTACATTCGGAAATGGATACAATTATATGCGCCAAGAAACACACTCGGAGGCGAGAACGAAAGCGAAATGTAAACTATACAAATAAATACGCAAAGATCGGGTTGAGTAAACAAAAACAGAACACTGCGATGATGAGGATCGAATCTCAAACGGAAGAAAAACAAAACCACGTGCTGTTTCATATGGAATCAGCTGTATGAATGGCTTTCGTATTTAATCGAAATGACCAATATCTATTTGCATCCAAACTCTAAAACCATCGATAAAAGAAAACTCATGATAGAATAGATGGTCTAATCGTTAATATGTTCGTTCAGTAAAAGGTTCTTACTATTGATATTATTGAACTTTTGAGCCTGTTACATGATGGCGACTTTTCTTCGGAAAGTGTCCATTTTGCTATATAATTTAGTCATTACGTGGAAGATACCCCTCATGCAAGCGATGTATGAAAATGGACGGACACAACAGATCGACTAGGACCTAGCTAGAGTATAAAACAGAAACATATACAACAGACGTAGACAAGTAAATGGTGGCAATGGAAACGGATAGGGAAATAGCAAACCCATAAAGAGACACACTGGATCCACAGTACGCACGAGAAAACAAAACCGATTCCGCCTCAGATCGACCGAGTTGGCGGAAAACAAAATACACAGAAAATGAGCGTTTCGAGAAGTAAAACAACAAGGTTCAAACAAGTTAGTGGGCAAGGGTCTGATGATTGAGATTTTCCTCTGGTGTTTGAAGCATGATAAAGCTACTTACCATTCAAGCGGGCATTTTCCGGCCCTCGTTCCCGTAGCTGCGATGTGGCACTCAGCTTGGCGCTCTGCAATAGCGGCTCATTGCAGTTGTACTCGGAGTAGGTGTTTTTCTGGTAGTATTCTGAGGGAAGAAAATTTGGAACCGATTGAAAAGCTATTAATTTATCACAAAGAATCGCAATATTGGTTTTATTTCCGTTATCAGTCTGTGATGGTTTGATCGTTCTTTCAACTTGTGCTGATTTTCACAATTGCGTGACATAACATTTTTAATGCGTCTCAGTTGATGAAGTCAAATGTTGTGCTCTACAACCGCGCAGAGTTTTATTCGAAACACATGAATATAAACCATTCATTTGATGGTGTAAATCACCGGTATATGTCAGAACAGCTACTCCTAGAAATAGACAGCTGTACAATCTAAAACTTAAAATGATTTCGCCTTCTGAACTGCCAACATGCATTAATGTGTACGCACCCGCCTAGATCCGAGGTTGCACATTTTCCCTCATTCACCTCACTTTATTGGGGTGTGGAAAACGTCCCAAGTGTGCAAACAAGTCAACCAAACTGTATCAACTAAATCGATTGTGTGCGGTGCGGTTTCTGCTGCCGTGCAAGCATAAATATAATGTATCATGTTTTCTTTCAGGATAAGATCCTTCGGGAGTGTGCCGAGCGGAGCGAGTAGGGCGATTGTATAGACTCGAAAGTGTATAAGATTTAGTGCACTCATTTGTAAGAACCGAAACCGTTGCGTGAAAAATCATGTGTAAGGTTTCTGTATAGCGCCCTTGTTCCTGGTTGAGCTAACCGCATTCAGTGGAAGACACACTCAGTACTTCCCAACTTGTTCAAATGTTAAAAGAAACCTAATTTTCGACCTAATACAGATAACTTAGATAGCTTAGAAGAATTAGTCTTTGAGCTTTTCTGATCATTGTCCAAATAACGTACGATGAAATCGATTCTGAAGCAGTGATCGTTGCGAAGAGGTCGTTGAATGGCACAAATATCCAAACGCAATAAAAGCGATCCCCAATGAAAATACATCGTGATTAAAGTCATGGACTCGGGAACACCAGTCACGTTTTCTAGAACCCATCCAGGAAACGTAATTGTTGTTCCGCGACTCAAAATTCATCATGAACTTGTTAGTCCACGAATTCAGGTATCAATATCGAGCGGGTCCAAGTTATACTGAAGGTGATTAACTCCTATTTTTTCCGATGTCTACAAAAAATGTAGGCAATTATTTTGTGAAAATATACATAACTAATGTTGTTATGATTTTGATATGAAACAAAACTGGTCGAAGACACATTTTTATCCAATCTTCTAATTATAACACACGTTGTTTTAAATAACAACAATTCTCGCTTAACTTTTCAAAAGGACCTAAGTAACATTTTTTTCATGAATTAATTTGAATAGTGCAATCAACAGAAAAACATGACAGCTTTTGATTGCAGTACTCAAATTAATTCATGAAAAAAATGTTACTTAGGTCCTTTTGAAAAGTTAAGCGAGAATTGATAGAATTGAGTTATAATTTTGTTATGCATTCCTGATCGGGTAGATTCCATATCACTTCATTCAGAGTCCAAACGATATAAGCGGTTTCCACGATAGGTCGGTGCAGCGCACAGTACAATGACTTCAAGCAGTGCGGATCGGTGAAATCCTTCGCAACTTGAGATTGGCAGCTGGCAGTTTGTTAAACGTTAACTTGGGATCCAACACAGCTCCGAGATCCGTAACCTCCGTAATTCTTTGAAGCGTGGTTCCATTAATACGGTGTTTAAACTTTAAACACCAACTGATCGAACCATTAAATAAGTTTTCAGATCCTCTGTAGTAGTGAGTAGTGAGCCCAGGTGGCTTCCTTGTGTTAGGTAAGAACCAAGCCACGAAGTGAGTTGCTCTGAGACGCGAATGTTTGGAAATCAAGATGTTGTGGTCGATCTTGTCGAAAGCCGGTGTAGATAAGGTCGACTTGAGCCTTGTTCTCCATAGCAGTAATACAGATCTGGGAAAAGTTGGAAAAGTTCGTAGTGACTGATCTACTCGACATAAAATCATGCTAATCGGTTGAGATGTAGTTCTTAGATTAGCTAAGAATACCATCACTGACAATTATTTTGACAGACACAGCCTATCGTTAATGTTTTCTTGCTATTTGCATATACAAAGTTCTCATAAAGTGCTTCCTCAAACTTCTCCTGGAGATCCTGCAGAAAAACATTGTGAAAGAATCATGGAGGAAATTCCTTGAAATACAAGTTAAAATTCTTGCATGAAATTCCTAGAATTTTAGAATATATTCTTGACGAAAATTCAAGAAGAACTCCAAGAATTATGCCGCATGTTTTAAGTAGTGGAGGAGGTTCGGTTGCGGGCACCCTTTTTTGTTTGGTCCTTAACTTTGGCCCTGGTTGATCTTATTTCGACATTTGCATAGCAATGGAAAGCTAAACGTATAACCTTACTACTAGCAAAGAAATTAGTATGATTTCATCGAATAGGAAAAAAAATTGACAATTTAGAACATTTGACAATTTTGGACATTTTCATTTTGTGGTTCGGATGTGGGCACACTTGAAAACTTAGTTAAAAATAGAAGAAGAATCATGAATAAAAACGAATCAGATTTAAAGACAAGGAATAGTTTATTCATTCTAAAAGCCAGGAGACACTAAAAAACTCAAATCAATTAACCTAGCAGTGATGATGCCTCCTTCGGTGCATTAAGGAGGATGTTGAACAAAATAACATATAAAAGGTCTAAAATAGCACTTTAGGTAAATGGGTTTCAATTTTTCATTCATTTACGTTTTATTGGTATGTATCACAGTCAAAAAATCCTGATTAATCACCCTAGCGGCAATAGTGTCTTTCTCGTTCATTTCAAAAAATAATATTTTGGCCATGAATTTTGATTCCATAGTCCGATCTGACCAATTTTTGATGGGAAACAATGGGAAAGCATTCCCCGTCGAATGCAACTTGTTGCAAACAAATCGGTCAACGCTTTGTTCCAAAAAGTTTGTGTATAATAACTATACATGCCCAAGGAACAAAAATATTAAATAAACTCATTATTTCGAACAATTATGTCAAAATAATTATATAAACTGCATAAAAACGTTATTAAAAATAAGCTAAGGGACAACTAAAACGATATTGAATGATTTATAAATCAAATGAGGGACCATAATCGAACCAATAAAGGTGCCCACAACCGAATTTCGCAGCCTTTTTGGAATGTGATGAAAAAAAAATTCGCGCTAAATTTTTGATGGCAATCGACATTGGGCCTCAAAATAGATTAAATTGACTGTGTTGACGCATTAGAACTCACTATTTGAATTAAATCATTTCAATTTACAACACTTTGAAAAATGCAAAAAAAACTTTCGTGTTGTTTTTCTTGCACAAAAAATTTATTTATTTCTAGTTCAAAGTAGAGATGCCCATCCGGTTTGATATTGAGCACAAAACATCATGCTATTATAGCAAACAAATGACGGTTGTCAGAATGAAACAACTCTTATCTGTCAAAAGATACATAGGGGTGCCCATTATTGACCGGTGCCCACAACCGAACCTCCTCCCCTACTATTTTTGTTGGACAGAAAGATGAGAACACAATATAATAATGAAGTCGCTAAACCCAAAATAGAAACCACCTTTGGGGTGCTACGATAAACTAGCACTTGAGAAAAAAATGTATACAAAATAAGGAGAGCGATGACGGCTCCTGTAGTAGTGCCAAATCCTTGGCATTTTCTAAAAAACTAAATTCAAGTAAAACAAGCGCGAATCATCAATTTCTGTTATCACAATTTTGTTTGCGGATTTCTCTTCGTGTATTTTATAAAATACTATCTTTTTTGCACTATAATAATTTTTGCTTTTAAATCCTGTTGTTCATTGTGAGTGCCTGTTTTGTCGTGTTCCTGCTCAGTAGCAGATAGTTTGCGCGGGCCGATTTTGCTTGTTCTGTGCGGTCGAAATGAAAACCAATCAGTGCCTGTTTTGTCGTGTTTCTGCTCAGTAAACAAATAGTTCGCGCGGTCCGATTTTGTTAGTTCTATGCGGTCGAAATGTTTGTCGTGTTTCTGTTCAGTAAGAAGATAGTTTTCGAGGTCGAGTGAGTAAATAATTAGTGCGCGATCGGACGTGTTTTAGGTAGGATGCAGAACATTCGTAAAATCCGAGTTTTTGGCTCTGTTTTTAACGTTCGGTGAATAAGTGTGCGGTTGAACATGTTTTGTATATGATACGAAACATTTGTAAGATCTTGGTTATATTGTGTCCTGCTTTGGAGGGTTCGTAAGTAAATTGATGAATATATATTAATAATTTTTCAGCATATACTGTTATTGACAAACGCTCTATATGGCCGAATAGAGCTCCTTATTATTCACCTTACCCTCTAACAATAATTTTTCTTCCCGAGACATCTATGAAGGTAGTATGGGTTCCCTGCATCTTCACTAGTATGTGTTGAACTAACATTCCTTCCCTTCCTTCCGTGATTGTAAGGACGTGACCAGGTATACAACTGCTACTGTATAGGAAAAGGTACTAATACCAAGTACCAATTTGCGACAATATACAGTTGATTGCTCATTTAGAGCATTGTATAGCCACCCACGATTTGTACAATCACATATTATATGCTTAAATCCTGTTGCCCATTGTTGTACTAAATTGCAACAACAACAAAAATCTCAGTTAGTATTCCAACCATTCTAGATGGGTGTATGCATCGTTAGAAGCACCGAGATTAAGTAAACAAGAGCTAAGCAGTCATCATTTTTTTTTATAAATAATCACCGCTTTATAGATCAGATGATGGTTTAGGCACATTTTGTTCTGTTATTGTCAGTGGGATTTTTGTTACTCAAAACTTTAAGCCAAATTTTAAGTAGATCAAAGTAGGCTTTGCGCGTGATCTATGTTATGCCTTTTCAGCGTATTTGTCATTTTTCGTTTCCGCTGATTTTTGCCTTTCTCGTATTCAAAGTAAATATAACGTAAAAGCTATAGGATCATGCGAAAACGAATTTTCAATAGATAGTGTTGTACACAGGATTTTGTTTTCACACGATTTTTTTTCGCTCGTATTTTTAATCGTGTGACTTCAATTTGCCTCCAAACTCTTCGCAACATGTCTTGTCTTGTCTTAGCACATGCACAGCCAGAATTGAAAAGCATCCTGGAAAGTCGGTTGTATTTCCGATCATTTTCTTGTCAGCATTAATATTTGCAGCATATCATAAATATAACACAAATATTAAAACGGCCAGGCCCACCGTGCAGGCTTGAAATTGGGAGATAATTCATAACTCTCCGGCAATCAGGTTATTTCGTAATGAACAACATGATCAATGAAGTGTTTTGAATCTACGAAAGGAAGAAACAGGGACAGCCGTACCAACTGTTTCATATTCAGGGGTTTATTGAAAGATGACGTTGGGAATGACATTGCTAAGAAGATTAGTGTCCCTCCTTGCTGATCCAACTTCCAGGGATGGGACACAGGTATTTCTCCTATATGTCCTGGCATTTATGCCTAGGCTAAACCGCCATTATTCGCTCTCTGAAACGAGATAAAATTAAAATAAAATAAAATAACATAAAATAAAATCATAAAGCATAATTTACATACCTTGATCGCGTATTATTACGAATTTAATCAGCAACGAAGATGAACTTTAAAAAATCGCAAGCTAAATTTTAGAACAAATTAATAACCAGGACCAGCATTCCAGGGTGGTTTGGAATGTGTGACCTTATATTCTAAGAACACATACCTTGAAATTATTTTGAAAAATCATGGAACTTTAGAATATACAAGTGTAAGTATTAAAATACGCACTATCATGAAGAAGAAGAAAAAGATGAAGAAGTTGACTTCTTTCAGCTAGTGTTTGATCAAGCAAAAAGTTATACCAAAGAGTTGGCAATTCCACTCTTCCAACTTATTTGCCTCAATCGGATGCTCTATATGTAATTAAGGAATAATTTGGATAAAAGGTTCATTATTGGCCTATCCTTTCTACCTGTAACATATTTGTATTACAAAACCAGAAGTAATTTTTAAACACGCAATAATTTCCATTTTCCCAAAAGATCTACGTGCTAGGCTATAGTACGTTCAAAACGCTGATGCTACGCTGATGATCCATGTTTCCATTAAATATCGGAAGCCTTTGTTGATAAAGCACACAGTTAAAAATGGTAGTATCCCGTTAAGCCTCTGCAACTACGCGTAGCTATTCTGCACCATCAGACCAAATCTTATCCACGTCTTTAATCCATCATTTTATGTTTATATGTTATACCAAGCTCGGTCACAATCATTGTGGCCTTATCATTGTGGAAAGTGGATAAAAGGGGGAAATATAATATTGGTAAAGTCATTCTGACGGATGATAATTGACTTTGGCTGTTGCGATGGGTTTACTATACTGAGACCGATCCCCACTTCGAAAAGACATCGAAAGTGTATCTGTTAATTTGAAGATTGACGAGTAGCTGAGACAACTTCAGAGGTGGCATTTACTGAATCTCTTGAAAAGCGGATAAATGTAGTGTACTTACCGAGGAAGTGACATTGGTTTGTGGGTCAGTTAACTGTACCTGTTTGTGTATTACCTCGAGATTGATATTATTACACAACGGCTCCGGTGGATGATCGGACGCATGCCTTAGCGCTACTAGAACCATGTTGTTGGCATTGTTTTATATCCAAGAACTCTCCATCATCCGTAATCGCTGTTATAGTATACCCTTTCTTTCGCAGCTTCTTGAACTAGATTCCTTTTCTCTCAGGTCGTTGCTCGCGTTGCGTATCGATTTTCTTCCTCGTCCATTCCTCCCAGAGATACTAAGTTGATATGCTTCCGAGACCAGATATACTATCGTTTCGATGTGGACATAAGAACTCGCTACTCAGTCTAAGTACGCTCACACACCAAGAGGTCCAACAAGCGTTGCTTCAGCCTTGCATTTTCGTGTATTAACCGCATACCGAAAAGCTTGATTCTTGACACCGATCTGAGTATGACTTCTTTTGTCGAATTGACATCGGGTACATTTGCAATGCGGAATTGGAGACAGTCGTCTTGCTTTTGTGTAATTTTGAGTTTGAAACTTAAACTTCAGATGACAAAATTTGTACCAAGAAATACGCGTAGAGAAATTTCAAGTACACAACTTCCCGAGACGATTCCCTCCAAACTCTTCGCAATGTTTCAAAAAATCCAGAATAAATCGAAGAAAAATCATAATAATAATAAATAATTTATATACGTTAAACATTTAGGATGAGTGGAAAATTGAGAAAATTTAAATCGTGTAAAAACAGAATCCAGTGTACATCAATCGACTCAGCTCGACGATTTGAAGGGATGTCTGTGGTGGCTTAAAAACCACTTTTTTATGGACTGCTCTCTTATATTTATTCTGTCTGACGCTCGGTGGCGGTGCTGAACTCATTCGCTCAATATTCTTTACAGAACTTAACGAAACTGTATAATAATTTGGCATATATAATTTCGAAAGATTTTAATACAATTGTTGTATTGAAATCTTACAGATTTTTATTAGTTTAATTCAGTACCTGTATAAAAAAGTTTACATTTCTTGTATTAAAAACTTGCAGGATTGTATTTCCAAAATGTTATACAATAATTGTAGGATTTATTTTTTGGATGTAGTAAGCGTTTTTAGTTTTGGTAAAATTTGGTAAAAAAAATTTGGAGCTGTGCCAGTATTGCAAATAAAAGTTATTTAACTCAAGACAGGTTCAGCCAATTTAGAAGACTGCTTTGTTCGGCTTGCCAAGCTCCGCAGTGTTTATAGGTAGGAGAAGAAAAGAACGAAAACTATCGTTCAAAAATCGATCTAGAGTGCGGTGCTACAAACAAACCGTTTGTTTGAGAAAATGCACATGTAAAATTTTTGACCTAAATGAGATTTGTATATGTTCTGAATCCTTATCCAAAAATACGTATTCTGGCAAAAATTACGAACTTTTTTTTGTTCAGGAATGTATAAAAAAACCCAGATTAATCCACCTACAGTGAGATTTTGACCCTTCCTTATTTATAAGAAATTTTTTTCCAGACTCCAGTATTTAAAACGAGATATAACTAATCAGCTTCCCACTGCGATTTACCGTTTAAGTGACAAAATAATTGCCTACCCAAAGGCGGATATCATGGGTTGAATGGGTTGAATGACAACTCAACGAATGATAACGTACTGTACTTCATGCTGCCTATCTATAAGGCGCTCGTCGGATTGAAAAACTATTGTGACATAGTTAGTAACAATCGTAACGCTGGTTGCATATATTGTACTCGTAATTTCCAGAGACCTCGATATTAATTAATCCAGAACTAACTAAATCAGTCATTGATCTGAGCGAAACTCAATAGCGTTCAATAATAACATATATTTCGCCTTATGGATGCCTAATTTGGTAAAACTAAGCTTGTTCAATACCTTAAAAATGAGCGAGATTTTTATGATAGTAAATTTCAGAATTTGCCCACATACGCACACATACATGCATACAAGTGATCTATTAGTGTCTCAAAACATGCTCACATTTGCTATCTAGCTTCCACTGAAGAAATTTTTTAAATCCCTTTCAATTTTTACGTTTTTGCTTTTCTGAGAAGACTTTTTTGTACATGCTTCTATATGTTCCTCAATTAAAATCATTTGTTTCTTTGAAACAAATCAGAAAAATAGGCATAATTCCATGTCATATCATTTGTTATAAATATATTTTCAATGTCAAAGTGATTTTGTTTAAAATACCATACATTTTATTTAATAATTCACGAGATTTCTTGATAGATTAATACGTAACACACCTGCATAACGCATACAAAGTGAAATTATAGACACTTCCCAAGGAAGTGTCAAAAATTCGTTTATTAGAGAAGTGCACACACTTTAAAGAGCGATTATGGAGTACTGCGCGGATCGCGGATCGCGGCCATCTTGAAGAGTTAGCACGCTATTTTTAGAAGCGCGGTGAAAATTCGATAAAAAACGCTAAATAACAGTAAATATTTATCGGTAGAGTTTGTAAAGAAAGGTTTAAGTGCCTCGAGTGAAGTGAAGAAGAAGGAGTAAGGATGCCGGCCGACGATGACCCTCCCGGAGGCGGAGGGAATCAAAACGGTCCGAAACCAAGAACTATATACACATACAACAACACGGACAGCGGGCCCTATCGAGTGTTGGTAGAGCTCACGAATAACAACGATGGAAACCTCTACATCAACAAGCTATCGCTGGGAAAAATCCTGTGCAAGAAAGCAGACTACAAGCAAAATGTGATCAACGTCAAACCACTAGGTCGCAGGAAGTTGATGGTACTGATGAAGACAGCCCAATCGGCCAATCTGTTACAGGCAGACGAATCGCTGAAGCAAAAATTACACGTCGTACATTCCGAAGCATTTTCTAACAGTATCTGGAGTGGTTTCTGGAGTACCAGTTGAGATGACACCGGAGGAAATCATGAACAACATTAGCAGCACGGTCCCAATACTGGAAGTGACGAGACTACATCGCTATGACAATCAAGTGAAAATACCGGCCACTCGGATTGGGGTTACCTTCCGCAGTAACCAAATACCGAAAGAAGTAAGGATTTTCTGTTGCACAAACACGGTACAGCCATTCGTAAGCAAGGCTGTTTTCTGTGAAAATGCCTAAGGTACAACCATCGCACGCAGAATTGCAGATCACGACAACGGTGCACAAGCTGTACTCTGTCCCACGACGAAGAAGGTTTTGAAGAATGCCAGAACTCAGTGAAGTGCCTGCACTGCAAAACAGAAGGGAACCACCGAACCGGAGACTTTGCCTGTCCGGAAAGGAAGCGACAAAACAACCTAAAAATCATCCTATCAAAAACCAACCTGACGATGCAGGAAGCCAGAGAAATGTACCCAATCTACACAGAGAACCAATACGACGTGCTGGAGAACATTGAAGATTACCCCACTCTACCGGAGACGTACGCCGAAGTAAGTCTGAGCAAAACAAGAACTAAACCGCAAACAAACAGAGCAAGAACATCCCATACCACGAAACGAACATCAGAGGAAGTCAACATTGGAGAAATGATACCTATCTACAACGAAAACAAGAAACGGAAAAACCAGCAAGAGGACGGAGTGGCGCTTTTCAACCGCTACCGAGTAAACGAGTTGGAGAAACTACAATGGAAGATCAACCAGATGCAGCAACAAACGGAACAACCAGCACAAACGCTGCAAGGAAGCGAAAACGCAGAGATGGATCTGAACAACGATTGCTCGCAGGTAAGCCAGTCAGTTGTCACAAAAAACACTAATACGGAAAAGCTATGATAAGAGTCTGAAAATAAATAATTAGCCTATGGAATCAGTTAAACTTTTTCAATGTAACATACAAAGTATATCGAAAAACAAAATGAACTAACGCGAGTGTTAATACAAGAACAATATAAAATAGCATTAATTTCGGAGTGCTGGACACAGAAGGAGTTGGAAAATAACAAATACAGGATGCCAAACTACAACAACTACTACAGTTCACGAGACGGCGGATACGGAAGAGCTATGCTGATTCTACACAGGTCGCTGAGAAGCAAAACATCGAGTTGAAGAATACGAAGAATATACAAGCAGTAGGAAGATTGGTGACGGGCCTGGATTTGGCAGTAATATCGATCTACGCATCTACGGGAGCCACCATCGCTGAATTCAAGAACGGAATGCAGGATATTATTCGAAAGGTCAGTGTCTTCAAAAACTTCGTGATTGGCGGAGACATGAACGCACATAGTAAGCTTTGGGATGAACATCACGCGGATAACAAAGGTGAAGCGTTGCACGAGATCATTACAAATGAAAATGTGATTCTTCTCAACGATAAGAAACCCACTTTTTTCCCTGCGGAACTAAACAAGCGACCGTCAACCATAGATCTGGTTTTGTGTTCCCCAGCGATCTACCAACAAACAACAATACTGGTTTTGGACTATGGGATCGGTAGCAGACACATGGCGATAAAAACAACTATAGACACGAATGCAAGAATCACCGAGGGCAAAATCATCAACAAAAAGAAACTACTGCAAGAGATTCGCACACTGGATACAACAAAAGCAACCAACTTGAAGGAACTACAGGACGTGACAAAGAAGATCATTAGGACCTGCAAACAGATAAACAGATACCAACCCAAATACTGGTGGAGCGCTCAGGTAGAGGAGGCATGGAAGAACAAGAACGAAGCCAGGAAGAAGTTCAACCATACAGGAGCATTGCAAGACCTTGTTGATATGAAGAAAAAAGAATGCATATTCAACAACAAAAAAAACGAGCCAATGAAGAGTAAATTCCAGGAATTTGCGGCAAGTATAGATCCTAGCACTAGTTCTAAACTCTTGTGGCGAAAAATCGGATCACTTACAGGAAAAACAAGGAAATTCAGCAACACAACTGCGCCATTGGATCGGGCATCAGCAGAAGAGTTCCTAGATAAGCACTTCCCGAGAGGGAGAACTACCCAGCACAACAACTAATACCAATAACAGAGAACATCCTGGACACAGAAAACTGGAACCGAATACTGGATCGGAGGAAAAACCATCAGCACCCGGCACGGATGGAATAACATACGAAATGCTCAGAAACGTCAAAACGGATGTACGTGATATGATTATAACGGAGTTGAATGATATGTGGAAGAAAGGGAAAATAAATGATTCGCTGAAACTGATCAAGATAGTACCGGTACCCAAACCCGGACGCGACCCAGACGTCATCGATAATCTGAGGCCAATCGCAATGCTCAACTGTATACTCAAAGTGATCAACACAGCGGTACTAGGAGAAATTGAAACATTCCTTAGTAACAACGAAATCTTGCCCCAAAACTCTTTCGGATTCCGGAAACATCGATCTACAGCTACAGCTCTAAGCTACATAACGAACAAAATAGCCAACATCAAACGTAGCAAAAAAATCGTTGCAATCATATTTCTAGATCTGAGTAATGCATACAACTCAGTTATAACCAGCACGCTAGAAGGAATTCTACATAGCATCGGTATGCCACCAGAGATATGCGCCTGGATATATTCATTCCTTATCGATAGACAAGTACAGCTACAGTCAACAACAGGAACGGTAACACGCACGGTAAATGATGGCCTACCCCAGGGGGATGTGTTATCACCGACGTTGTTTAACGTCTACACAATGGCATTACATGATATAGACGTAGAGGGAACTGAATTGGTTCAATTTGCAGATGATTTTTCGGCTGTCATCGAAGGAGATTCTCTAGAAATGGTCAACCAAAGAGCACAGAAGTACGTGAATGAACTAGCTGCAAAGGCCAATGAACTCAATCTGAGCATCAACTCTGAAAAAACAAAAACACTTTTATTCCAAATGAACAAAAAAACTCTAGACATAAAAATCAATGGATTGAACATCGAAGCCGTGAACGCGCATAAGTACCTTGGTCTAAAATTCGATAGAGGATTCAACTTCGGTGCTCACGTCAGAGAAGTCAAAAGAAAATGACCGACCGCATGAATATGCTAAAAGTAATCAGCAGCAATAGGACAGGCGGTCACCCCAAACGATGGGGACAATCTACAACGGTTTAATACGAGGCTATTTAGATTATGGATCGACGGTATATGCTAATGCCAGAAAGACAAACCTTCAAGCGATTACAGTTGCCAGCAACGCTGGATTAAGAAAGGTAACAGGTTGCTCTAAAACCACACCAATCAACACGCTCTACGCGATCGCTAGCCAAACACCTCTGGAACATAGGAGAGAACTAGTAGCAGCTAAAGAAATCATTCGACATGTGCAGTTTGATAGCCCGGTCTGGTCGCAGCTAGAAGCCATGAGCAGCGATGACCTACAGGATAAAACTCTTTCTTATCTGGAATCAATATTTGTGAAGAACAAGAAATTACTTTTTCTAATTTCCAAAACTGTCCGAGTAAAGAAAAAAAAAAGCCACCGAGGAAAAGACCGAACTGAAAAACCCCGTAGGGGGGAAAAACAAACCACCGGATAGAGTATTGAAGCAGGCTAAACTGGGATGGCGGATGGGGAAATATCGGAAATGCACCAAAATCTACACCGACGGCTCCAAGGCGGAAGACAGATGTGGGATAGGCATTTTCGACGAAACCAACAATTATCGACTGAATTTGAAACTACAAAACACAGCATGCAGTATGTCGGCAGAGCTGGAGGCCATATACGTGGCGTTACAATATGTTGAAAAAGGCAAATCTACAATGCAGTTATTCTGACGGATTCAAAATCAGGATGTGAACTGATTAAACATCAAATGGACAATAACGAGCAGGATGAAATTATCCATGCGATAATAAGTAAGGCTGCGATGATGAAGTCAAAGATCCAGTGGATTCCGGACACGTAAACGTGCAAGGAAATGAGACGGCAGACGCGTTAGCAAAATTAGGACTGAATCAAACTAACGAAGCATCTAACAAGATATTTCCACACGACGCTATAAACAAGTGCAAGGAAATGGTAACGGAAGAAGTCCAAGAGTGGTACGTGAATTACACCCAAGAGGAAGGAAAAGGACGGAAGTTTTCCAGTTTCAGACTGAATCAACCCTAAACCATGGCATCAAAATCTATCACTAACCAACTCCGAAGTTAGAACACTAAATAGATTGATTGCGGGTCATGACTACTCACCATACTGGCTAAGCATCATGCACATCAAAGATGAGATGTACTGCGAGCTGTGCCAAACCCCGAACACCTCAGAGCACATTATACTAAATTGTATTAAACACTTGCATCTCCGAGACAAACACAAACTGGATTCTTTCTTTAAAATACAAGATGTATTTGAGACCAAAGATGTTGCAAATTTAAAAAGGCTAATTAATTTTCTTAAAGAACTAAAACTACAAGTATAAAGACTTTAACCTAAATCATAGACAACAACCGTACCATAATGTGACATAAAAACTGACTGGCGTTATAGCTACCTAGCTGTGCCATAAACAGATGTGACAGCCGTCACATCGAATGAGAAGGAAGAAGAAGAAGAAGAAGAAGAGTACTGCTTACAGTTTCCGCACTTGAAGTGCCCAGGGTGTTGAGTTTTGCCAAAAACTATTGATCTGTATCGAAGAAATCGAAAGATTCGGTGTTTAAAAACTTTTGTTGTTTTCTTGAAATTGAGCAAAATGGATATATGCAGTTTCTCAAACAAATGATTCAAATATCCTGATGGCATTTGAATCACGAAGATAGCTTACCAAACCCCAGCAAAGCAAGGTCACTTCAGCTACCTAGTTTCTAATAAAATAATATCATTAAACTTCGAATCAATCCCTAGTTCTATCGACATTGGGAACCGCTTCCGTAAGTAGCTGATGAGGGTTGGTCGTCATGATTTGCAATTGCCAACTCTACCCCTCTCGTATTGACCATTATACGTGAGGAATGCTTTCTCTTGGCCAACGGACCACCACCAGAACGTCAGCGACAGAAGGGACCACTCGCACTCACTCGTCCTTGGCACGTTGCGCTGCGTTGAATCGCCTATCGTCGTCGCCATCGAAATCGATCATTCTGCAGAAGAGCTGAGGGCTCGGCGGTTTCCATGCACCGACAAGAAAGGGCAAAAAGAAACATAAATACAGGAGGGTAGAGTGGATCCGAAAATATTGTGATTTTTATTGGCTTTTCCCTTGTTTTCAAAACTCTTCCAACATTTGCCGAACTCGTAAACAAAATCGATAATGAATGTAAATAGAGAGGAAAGGGTGCCTCGTTTATCTATAGCTGGCGATTTCCAAATCCATCCCAAGCGGTTTGAAATTGATTTTTGCTCTTTTCGGATGCTCATTGAAGCCTCACAAGGGTACTGCAGTTCAGTTGCTGTTGCAGGAGATAAACTAAAAGTGACAGCAGCTATGGAAGCGGAAATTTATTGACAAGATTGACCAGGCTATTAAAAGTCAATTTTCCTGTTCCATAAACCCCTACCACGACTAGTTTTATTATAATGCAGAAGGACTCTCAACAGGGAAAAATGATTGCTCATTTCATGGTCGGTTTCATGCTTAATTCCCGACAAGCACGGTCCCTTTCCTCTAAAGTAATTTAATTCCGGAAAATGAACCAAAAGCGGCAATTCAAATTCTAATCTTTTAAAGGCACCGTACCCGCACATAATGCGTCAATTACGTTTACCGTTTAGAAAATCTCAGTCTTCCTTAAACCAAAACGTGCTGGTTCTAATTGTGGCCCCGGAATATCGGCGGCACCGCCAAAAAGTGAACATCAACCACACTTTCAGCGATCGCGCGTGCCGTTGTAATTTAATCCTGTTCAAGTGTACACCGACCGCGCACTAATCTCTAATATGTAACCACGTGTGAAGGAGGCGAAAAGGACAACATCGAAAGATAAATATGAGCCCGCATGGATTACGTTTACGAGCGTTATCTAGGCGCCTTTTAGTCGGGTGTGTTTGCCACGGCCGGGTCACATTTGGCAGTTAAAATCTGATCTTCGAAGCGCTAGGGACGAGATGATATTCAATACAATATTCATAGACGTGCGTTGTTTCAGGACAGCAAATTGCCAACAAAATGTGTGTTTGTTTTCGGTGATATTGATTGGTGCTCTGTTATTCTGATGCCCGCTTATCTCATGAAGATGGTAATTTTTCAGTCAGTGACAAATATTGTGGTGTATCAAACTTGTACCAAACTAGTCAATTGTATGATGATGGTAATATTCACAAAAGGTGTCCAGTGAGTTCTGCCACTACTGAATTTTTAATGCTTCTTACAGATGTATTGCCACGTATTATGTAAACTTTTTTTTCAATCCTACTTTAGCACGTGCATGGCTTCTCTAGGAGTCGATTCTCAAAAGAAAACGCCTGGGCGAACATCGTGCGAGAATCGCAAATGTCCATCCTCCCAGCATCACATTTTATCACAGCCTTTTATCGCCACGCGACTCCCACAGACGAGTCGCCATAAATCAATTTGAGTTGAACTTGTAGAGTGTAGAGGTACTTCTGTTTCAACTTTTCCCCGGTATTGCATCAACTTAAGTTTTTTTTCATGCATTGCAGACGTATGTACTGCTGACCGGCGTATCGATTTTCCGGACCCGGAAAATCTCTTGTTCCGAATAAAACATTCACTTATACATATACAAACGCTATTCACATCTCACAATGCTGTAGCATAACCGCCACTTTTATGTTATCCTTGAGGGGATGCGGCAATTCGGAACATTTTACTCTTAGATTTTGCATACTCATTGAGCCCAGATCATTATGAGACTAACTTGACCTTTTTACTCGATCTATACTCGTACTTTATTCGGTTTGTTTTTTTGCTATTTCTGTCCTTTGGATTTATCAAAACAAAAGCGTAGATCAGATGGTATTTGCAAAGATTTGGAAATTGAGGTACGCCGAGAATTTGATAAAACCATCCGCGTAAAAAGCGACCCCAGTGTACGAGTTGAGAAAGTTTATAACAAGAGAGCGTATTTGCATTGATGGCACCCATCATTTGATAGGATTTTCCTAATAAGAAAATCTGCATCAACATTATTGTTTCTAGTGTTCACCAAACATTCGCACGGAAAAATAGTCATTTATTAGGACATAGATTGAATGAATAAGAATGTTCTTTAGAACTGTCAGTGTTCATTACTAATACCACTGAATTTTATCAACAATTATATTCTTATTGAGCATGATGACCGTACATTTCGTAGTTACTACTCCGTGATCGACCAGAACAATCGCAATTGCACAGGGAACCAATGGATGGAAGCATGGAACTTGCTCTCCAACCTCAATGTGCACAGTCCGAGAGCTCTAGTATTTTTGGATGGTCGATAACAGCGCTGGCCACGTCCTCACGGTCTTCGGGGATGGGAAGGAATTGATGATGCAGTTACTCGCTTCAGTACCTCTGCACTCGACACGAGTTCCTGCGGAATTTTGTTGGAATCTGGGGGTTAGGTTCTATGGCAGAGGTTCGTCTTGGTTAACGGGTTGCCAATGTGATAGAAATGAAAGGGTGGTATATTCTAATTGGATGCCGAAACGAGCTTTTTCGCTCATTTCGAATTCTAACAGTTACCTACCTGCTAGAACTAATTAAGTTTGTATAGGTAGGTATATGGATAGAAGATGGAAACGGTATGAAAGCCCATTTCCAGTTCTAGCGATTGCTAGAACATGAGAAATATATGAAAAGATACAAAGTACGAGGAATGGAACGGGCCTGGGATTGAACCCACTACCACCTGCGTGGCTGACCACCAAGCATGATTACTTTATCAACAATTATATTCTTATTACAGAATTACTTACGGATTTCCAGGACATCTTTAAATAATTATCAAACCACCGACCAATTCACTCCAGAGTTGTCTTGATCCAACGCCACTGATACAGACATCATACAAATTACAGACATTATACAGACTTTTGATTAATGTTACAGACTTATACAGACATTTGTTGATTTAGAAAACTTTGAGCTTTCATACATAATTCTGTTGGCTTTCCAATTGAATTACTTTGGGTTTTCAAACACAGTCCTTTTAGAATTCCAAACGGAAAGATTCTTTGATTCCTTTAGGAAGGCCAAATTACATTCAGGAGCTCGAAATAAATCCATTCGGATATCCATTCCGAATGTAATGCTTCTGGGTTTACTAACCGAATCCCTTCGAGCTTCTGAACGAAATTCTTTTGGACTTTCGAAATTAATCAATCTGAGCTTCTCAAAGATATCCTTCTGGATTTCCAAAAGGAATTATGATGGGATTCTGAACAAAATCATACTAGAATTCCGAACAGAATACTTTTAGGCTTCCGAACGGAATCCTTTGGGACTTTCGAAAGTAATACATTTGGACTTTCGATTAGAGCGTTCTGGGCTTCTGAACGGAATCTTTTTCTGCTTCTAGACAATGGATTCCGATCAGAATACTTATGGGATCTCCTAACGATTAGAAAACTCAGTGAGAGTGCCATCCGAAATCCAAAAAAGAGCTCCTTTCAGAAAAGCAAAAAATCTCCGTACGTAAACTCAAAACAAGCTCTTGATAGGAGTTCTATTATATTTCTGAACGAAATTCTTTTGAGCTTCCAAAACAGAATTCTTTTGGGTTTCCGAACTAACCTTGGTAGCCTACCGAGCGATATTAGTTTGGACTTTACTTTCAAACGGAGTCCTTTTAGACTTTCTAAAGGAATACTTTTGGAATACCGAGTGGAGCCATCTGGCCCTCTGAATGGATTTTTTTCTGTTTCTGTACAAGAAATACCAATTACCAGAAGCCAAAAGGATTTTGTTCGAAAGCGCAAAAGGTATTGATTGGTTCAAAAGTCCAAAAAGAGTTACGTTCGGAAGCCCTAAAAAGTTCGAAAAACCAAAGGTTCTCCTTTTGTAAACCCAAAAGACGTCCGTTCCGTTCTTTGGGTATCCAAACGGAATTATTCCTTCTGTCCCTCTCCTCCAAACCGAACTCTTGTGGACTTTCCAAAGGATTTACAGTTGGAAAATTTCATAAATATTATCAAATATGAAGTAAATGGAAGGGCGTCTGCAACCATTGACGACACCCACTTCAGAGTAAAGGCTCCCCCAGACCTAAGCGATTTCATTGCCGTGATGGCAACAACTAGTTGCCGCAATTCTGTCGTTCCGCAATTCCATCGCAGTCGTCAAGCGATAAAATCGCGTCGAATATGTTTGGGGGAACCTTTAAGGTGCTGCACCGAAAACAGTTTTTGACGTCATGCCGCCACAGATATGTTTTTAACGGCGCGCCGCTGTTCAAAATCTGCCACGCGCCTGTTAAAAAATCAGAAGGATATTTTTTAATTTCAAAGGATGTTCGGAGGAAATTCCGAAAAGTTTTCCAAAGAACTTCTGAAGAGTTTCCCGACAAAAATACGAATCATTTTCCGGGGAATTTACGAAGAGTTTCCTAAGAAAATTCCGAAGAGTTCTCCGAGGAAACTTTGATACAATTTTCAACGAAATTCCGAAGAGTTTCTGAAATAAATTCCAAGAGTTCTGAAACAAATTCCAAAGTGTCTCGCAAAAATTTTGAAGCGTTTCCAGAGGAAATTTCAAGAATATACGAAAGAGTTTTCCGAGGAAAATCCGAAAGTTTCCAGAAGAAATTTTGAATCGTTTCCCAAGAAAATTCGGGAGAGTTTCTTGAAAAAAATCCGAAGAGTTTCCATGAAAAATCTAGAACTGTTCTTCGAGGGAATTTTGAAGCGTTTTCCAAAGTAATTCCGAAGAGTTTCCAGAGGAAATTCCGAATCTTTTCCAGAGGAAACTACGAATGTTTCTAGAGAAAATTTAGAAATTTTGAAGAAAAATTCCCAAGGAAAATTTCAAAGCGATCCCTTAAGAAATTTGGAACAGAAGCATTTAGCGAGAAAAAATCGAAAAGTTTCCCGAAGAAATTTCGAATCATCTCCCAAAGAAATTCTAAAAAATTTTCCGATGAGATTTTGAAGCTTTTCCCGAAAAAAATACGAAGAGTTCTTCAAGGAAATTCCGAAAAAAATTCTAAAATTTTACGGGGAATTTCCGAATAGTAGGAAGATCCTAGGCGTTTTCAGAGGAAATTTTGAAGCGATTTTCAAGGAAATTCCGAATAGTTTCTGAAGTTAATTTCAAAGAGTTTCCCGAGAAAATTTTGAAGCGTTCCCGAAGAGTTTTTCGAAATTTTCCAGAAGAAATTTCGAATCGTTTCCCAAGTAAAAACGGAAGAGTTTCTTGAAAAAAATCCTTAGAGTTTCCATGAACAATTTAGAATTGTTGTTCGAGGAAAAATCGAAGCGTTTTCCAAGGTTATTCCGAAGAGTTCCTACAGGACATTCCGAAGCTTTTCCAGAGGAAACTACAAAGCGTTTCCAAAAGAAATTTCGAAAAGTTCTCCAAAGAAATTTTGAAGTGATTCCCAAGGAAAATTTCGAAGCGTTTCCTTGGGAAATTTCGAACAGTTTCTCGAGGAAGCATTTCCCGAGGAAAATTCGAAGTTTCCCGAAAAAAATTCGAATCATTTCTCGAGGAAAGTTGTCCGATGAAATTTTTAAGCTTTTACCAACAAAATCCGAGGAAATTTTGGAACGTTTTCGAAAATTCCGAAGACTCTCGAAGAAATTCACAAGCGGTTCCAAAGGAAATTCCGAGAAATTTCAATGCATTTCCCAATGAAACTCCGAAGAGTTCTCCAGGGAAATTTTGAAGCGCTTTCAGAGGAAATTTTGAAAAAAATCTAAAGAGTTTCCCGAGGAATTTCCGGATCATTGTAACCGTTCGGTTCCAATACTTACTTGTGCTCCAACACAAGTCCTTTTTATCCAATATCCCTTCTGAATATGACCAAATAGAACAATTTTATTCTTCTCACTCTTATTGGACAAATGTCAACATGAATGTGTGTTTTTTTCACTAGTATCACTAGAGTCTAGCATCGTTCAAGTGCGGACGCTTTTTACATCGCTGGTCGATTAATTTACATATTGTTATCCGTTCGATTGTGTTATTTTAGTGTTTTATTTGTGAATCCACGGGGTTACCGTACTTTGTTCGTTACAGCTGGTGCTTCCCCGCGGAAGCTAGTGGAGCCAGGATATTTGACCTCCCTTCTCTCCTTCAGGTTAGTACCTCGCCTGTACGGGACCTTTCCTTCCTACGCAAATCATTGCTCCCCTTCAAAAGTTTCCCCTTCCTTATCAAAGCACCTTCTCTCCAACCTCTCATCCCTCACCCTAATTTTGTCGTTGAAAACTCTTCTCCCCTCCCCATCGAATCGGATCTCCTAAGGGAGGCTTCCCCTTTTGTCTAATGTCTAATGGGAAGTGTCCTCCGACCTATTCGGGAGCAATCATTATCCGATTTCGGTCACTGTCCACGCTTCGCCCCAGACTTCACCCGGAGGCCAAGATGGCACTACGTCGCTGCCGACTGGGAGGCATATGACCACCACCTTCGACGCGAATTTAAACAAAACACACCAACAAGAAGTAGCAGGTGACACTCTCGACGAAGTTAGATTGAAGGCTTCATACGCGATTGGCAGAGTGGAGGAATGGCTCAACTCGAGACGGTAATCCCTTGCACACCACAAGACGGAAGTCGTGGTAGTGCATAACCGTCATGGGTTGCAACAGGCTAGGATAAGAGTAGGGACCTGCACAGTTAACTCCGTGAGGTCTCTCAAGCATCTGGGCGTGATGATCGATGATAAGCTCAGTTTTACGAGCCACGTCGATTATGCATGTCAGCGAGCTTCATTGGCGATAAAATCTTTATCACGAATGATGTCCAACAGATCGGCGGTGCATAGTCAAGCGCGTAGGCTGATAGCTGGCGTAGCATTGTCTATCATCCGTTATGGCGTGCCGGCATGGGCCGTAGCATTAAAAGCCGAGTACAATGTAAAGAAATTGATCAGAGTACACCGGCTGATGTGCTTACGTGTCGCGAGCGCATATCGCACCATATCATATGAGGCGGTGTGCGTTATAGCTGGAATGATGCCGATCGACACACTCTTAGAGGAGGATGTGGAGTGCTACAACGAAAGGGACTCGGTGCAAGTGCGACGTGTCAAGAGAGCAGCTTCGTTGCTCAAATGGCAAAGAGCATGGGACACCGCAGTTAAATGTCGTTGGACCCACAGACTAATTCCAGATGTGTCCAACTGGGTTGATAGGAAACATGGTCAAGTCAACTTCCACCTAACACAGGTGTTGTCTGAACATGGCTGCTTTAAGAAATTCCTACACAGGTTTGGCTTCGCAGATTCTGCGGAGTGTCCTGAATGTGTTGGTGAGGTAGAATCGGCAGAGCATGTGATGTTCGCATGCCCGCGATTCGAGGTAGAACGCAATACCATGCTGCTTATTAGTGGTATGGATACAACCCCGGACAACCTCGTCGAGAGGATGTGCCGGGAAGAAGCTATATGGAATGCGGTGAACACAGCATCTCAACAGATTATGTCGAAACTGCAGCGGTGGTGGCGTCTTGAACAAAACCAACGAGTGCAGTAGGGGCACCTGTGATGCAGTGAGCACTTTGTTCACCCCGACAACCAACATGCCGCGGGTGGGCTGCGGGGACCTCAGTATGTAGATATAGAGGCCATTGCGGTTCACGCGCGGTGGTTGTTGTCGGAGTGCTCGTCTCCAACGTGAGATTATGATACGGACCGTTAGGTTACTATCATAGCTTGCGATCGACGGGTGGTGAGGTAGCCACCCTTGAAGTCGATGCTGTGTGTATTGACGTCAAGTGCGTTAGCATAGGCGTTAGCGTTCTCAATAGTACCGGCCTATTTCACTAACCTCTTGTGTATACGCAGATGGGATTCTGCTGGTTATGGTTGGAGCCATCAGCTGTCCGGACCGAGCATCAAGTTGGGTGACCAGCCCATCCCCAACAAAAAGATTGTAAAAGTTTTCGGAGTCTCCATTGACCGGAGCCTCTCGTTCCTTCCTCACTTCCGCGAAGTTAAAGTCAACTGTCGGACTAGAGTCAACCTAGTTCGGACCTTGTCTAAGCCTCATCGAACCAACAACAAAAGGCTCCGGTTAAAGATCGGGCATGCTGTTATTGATAGCCGCCTACTCTACGTCCTCGAACTGACCTGTATCGCCCACCGTCACCTCGTCGAAACTCTGTCACCGACTTTTAATTCCTACGTTCGAGCCGCTTCAGGACTATTACCCTCAACACCAGCCGAGTTGGCCATCTGCCGCAAAGCCGCCACGTTCGCCGCAGCCACCTCTGGAGAATACAGAGTCCCTCTTCTCACTGAAGAGGACCGAATTCTGCGCTCGATGGCCGACTTCGGTCTCCCCCCAGTGGAGCGAGTCCACTGGCATGGAGCGAGGAGCTGGCACTCCTTATCAGCCATTATAAATAGCTCTATAGCTTGCAACTTCCGCAGGGGTAACAATTCCATGGCTTTTAGAGGGTCGGTGGCCGAGCTCCTAAACAGAGATTTTCATAACCACGAACACATGCTAACGGTTGGATCGGTTCCGGGCTGTGGAGTTGGAATTGGGGTCACCTGGACCCTGGACAGTGAAACCGTCTCTGACAGCCTCCCGGATATGTGCAGCATCTTCTCGGCTGAAGTCACCTACCCGCCCAGGAAACCCATCCTTGTCCTGTCTAACTCTGTCTGCTTCATTTTCACATTCCAGAGAAACGGGCATAAACACCCCTGAATCCAAAACATCTTAGCGAACATGCTACCGAACACGACCTTCGTGCTTAAATAGTTGGTAATACAAATTAGTGCGAGAATCGTGTGTTCTCTACCATTTAAGTTGAAAGAAGAATCAGATGGATAATTGTGGCTGATATGCAAGTGTTTCTCCCATTTTGTAAAATTGTTGAAAGTTTTCTGGAAGTACGCTGTCAATTAATCAATGTTACTGAAGCCGAAAATAATAAGTTTTAGGTATAACAATTCATAGACTGTTAGATTATAGTTAGTAGAATAAGGTTCCAAACACCCCCAAAGATTCTCGGACGACTATACGATTTCCTGGTAGTTCTTTACGTCTGTGGTCTGAAAACTGAAAGAAAAACAGTCCTTCTGTGTAGCAGAACTGTCCTCCAATTCTGGATTTCTCCTATTTAATGAACTATTTTTTGACTTGGAACGTGGACGCGCTGCTAACATAAATGTTCATTATAAGACAACTTTGCTCAACCGAAATAAGTAAAATCATGAAAAAAGCAGAGGATTGTGATTAGTTTCATGCCCTTGCTAGATTGGATAATAAATTTGGATCAGGAAACTACAAACCTAAACGTAATAAATTTATGAATACCGTTCAGCGTTATGGTAAATCAAATATTTCGATTGTTCGCCGAGTGACAACAGCTGCAAAGCTGTACAACTCCTTAACTAAAGAATACATGGAAGCGGTCAAAGGGACATGGCTTACGCAGAAACTGCTATCAAGGTTGTGGAGCGTTAACACGTAAGTTGGATTTCTGCGTCCGACGCAAGTAGATTCGGATGATCATTTTGTTTGGCTACAACAAAGGTGACATAAATAGTTTGATCAGGACTCATGGGTGACAGTAAAATGGCATTCGATAGTAATCCGGAAATAAGAAGGCGAGGTGCGCAGCAACCATGGTGAATCATTTGGGAAAAATTAGTTTGAAGACCTTCCTTCGACTACGTGGCTCATGGCATGCAGAATAAAAACAGTTTCCACAGCACAAAGGCAAAGCTTCTTTGCTAGATGATTATTGATATAAATATAATCCATTCGAAAATATTTTTTTATTTTCAGAACATTTCAAATTAACACTTTACCAAGAAAAAACACTAAATGCAATACTGAATTTCTATCGCTACGTAATAGAATAGACTTCAAAAGAATCGGGCAAGTAAAACACATCACTGGTCACAATATCGCATACCCCGCGTTATCCAGCATCCTATTGGCGCAATGCGCAGTTCTTCTGCTCACCCTCCGGTACGGCACCATCTCTATAGATCGCACCGGTACTGTCTGGCCCTGGCAGACACCGGCCACGTGCAAATCAAGAAAAAAAAAGTGCACTACATCATCCACCATTCAAGCCATTTAAAATCCATTAGACACAATGTGTCTATTCCTCTAAGTTTTGGTTCTTATGTTTTGGTGGTTGTTGTCGTTGCTGCAGTTAAGGAGTGGCACTCTTCATTATCGCCCGACTTGACAGGTTGTCTTCGGTTGACTCATCCATCCGCAACATCAGAAACGGTTATTCATGTATGTACGCTACGCTCTGACTGACGGAGCTCGTTTGCTGTTACTTCTGTTGCCACCTCCCTTTCGCCACCATCTTGGGAGAACAGTTTCTTTTCCTCTAGTAGTCTTTGTAAGCAGGTGATTTTTCATATCTACATTTTCTGTAAGGTTATGATGGAAATTATTGTTCAAATAGTTTTTTTATCCAGTGTTGAGTCACATTGGATGATTACTTCTTGATTAATTCATGACATCACAGTCCGTCACCACTACCGCTGGAGTGGACACTTCACACGAAGGTATTTCGTAATGAAATAGACACAGATTGCAGCTTTACCAAACGAGGGAACACACCCATTCTGCCGAGGGCACGTTCCAGTCACGCGAGTTGATAAGAAACCCGCCAGATTGTCTACCTTTATGAGCAGAGCTCTTATCAATCTCCGTTATATTTACAAACAGACCATTCAAGTGGCTCGCCAAAATTGTTAAAACAAATCACATCAACGAAAGAAACGGTGTTTGGGATTTGGAATGTCACTACCATCACAGACAGACTCACGGATACAGCGAGACAGGGCAGGGCTTGGCCCTCGACCGATTTCACTCCTCCCTGATGACGACGATTTTTCTAACCTGCATTCGCTGGCCGCAACCCGCTGCCGATGCATAATGCTAACATAAATCCTATCACTAGATGCATCTTGGACCACTTGTTGTATTCTTTACGCGATACACATTACTGAAAATGGTTTGGCCAAATAACTCCTGGAAGCAGCGCTTCAGAATTAAAAATAAAGCACTCTGCCACCGCTGCCCCAAACGACGAAACTCACGCACACCGCAAATGTACGGTACACAAACGCGCACTCATACAATTCAGGTTTTCCACTGTGGAATGTGTGTTGTAGAGCTCCCGAACACAACGTTTAAATCCCTTTAGCAGGTAGTCGCGCAAAACACTTCCAACCGCCGCGGCGTCCGATCTCAAACTGAATGATGAACAGAATGTATGAATGGTGTTGAACAGAATGTAACGAACGAGGGATCTGTGTGCGAGCGGGCGAAGAGAGTATAGCGCTTTTCAAGAGAGCTACTCATGACAGAACAAAATACGTTACAAATTAGTTTTATAAAATCAACGCACATGGTCCTCCGTTGGTTCTATACAGCTCTTAAAACGGCACTTTAGATTAAATTTAATAAACATTCGTAGCAGATCCATCTGAAGATCCAGTGCTTAGGGTAAAATGCCCAATAGTGGACCCCCTAGTAGCGGAATTTTGCTCTTCCTGTCATAAGGCTTAGAAATGTTCAACATATTAACTCTGCTTGATATTCAACAACAAGCTCTGCATCCCCTCTTTACGATACATACATAAAACACCCAAATATACGACGTTATTCGTTGAAATTAACATTTTAAAGTCTAACTGAATTCGCCCTATAGTAGACCCCTTGGGGTCCATAATAGGAAATTGCTTCCCTATAGTCGACACTTCATTTGATTTTCATGTCCCGTTTCGGGACGTTCTTCTTCCCTATAATGGACCCCCCAAAATATTCCTATAATGGACACTCTCGTGTTTATTTTTTATAGAATTGTAAAAAATCATCTAATTTGACTTTCCATAGCATTTCCAATGCATGTAATCAAATCATAGGACTGTAAGGTAGGTTTTCCCGATAGAATATCATAGCAAAATGTTGACATTGTGCAGTAATAATGCAAAAATGGCTGGAGGGTCCACTATTAGTTAGGGGTCCACTATTGGTCAATTTACCCTATTTACCTGATGTTTCACTACAAATGTGAAGAACCTGATACTGACCTGATAACTCCTCCAGGAATAGGTCTACTAATTACTTCAGGAAATTCTCCACTAATCGCCTCAAGAAATCCTCCAGTACTTCTCTAGGAGTTCCTCCAGGACCTCCTCAGGAATTCTTCCCGAAATTCCTCCAGTAATTCCTTCAAGGATTCATCCAGGAATTCCTCCAGGAACTCCTGCGGGAATTTCTCCAGGAATGCCCCCAGGAAGTTTCGCGATCATGTCGCCAACAATTATTTCCGAAATGTCTTCGGGAATATTTCCAGGAATTCCTTCTAAATTTTTATTTTTTTTTAGTTTTTATTAAGGTGTTTTTATAATCTACAGACTAAGTTCAACACCGGTTCCTTCTAAAATTATTAATACAAAATTTCTCCCAGAAGTTTATCCGGAAGGACAAACTGAATGTTTTTTTTTTTAATTTTCTAATTAAATAAATATTCGTATTGAACAGTCACAATCGATAATATTATGAGAATGAGTGGTAGCCGTAGCGTGGACTCCATTTTTCCATTTGGGTCTGAGAAGTTGGAGGCATAATTGAGTCAAAAAAACCGGAGTGAGTTTGTCGATATAGTAAGAAAGCATTGCTGGAACTAGAGGAGTCAGTAAAATCCAACTTTGGAGTGGGCTGGTCGATGGTCGCCTTTGGACTTAAGGTCGTCAAGAAACAAATAAAACATTGGTCGGTGATTTGTTTATTATGTTATTCGAGCTGAACAAATAATATTCAATTATTCAATACAGATGCTCTGTAGGGGAAGGTGGGGAGACTTGATCCCGAACTTGAAAGTAGTTTTGTTTTAGCGTATTTTTTAGTATAGATTCTCTAGACAAAATCGACTAATACTAAAGACACACTGGTGGTACAAGGACCGTGGTATACCACGGTTATGTACCCTAGTACATATTGTACCATGGTTTTCCACGTTGTACCAGCATGGTACAAGGTGACACACCTGTGGTACAACTTGTACCATGGTACGAATACCATCAGTGTGTCATTAGTATAACGAACGAGCACAGAAAATATTTTGTTCTTCGCCTACTGTTTTTTATTTTCAAAATTCCTTTGGTAATAATGCAAAATTTTCCTTAACCATTTTCCTTGAGATCTGCATACTACGCTTTAAGCCTAGTACGCAGTTCTCAAGGAAAATGGTCAAGGAAAATTTGATCAAATTACCAAAGTAATTTTGACAATTTAATGCAATCGAAAAAGTAGGCGAAAAAAATATGTTTTGTGCTCATTCGTCAGTCAGTCAGTCAGTCAATTTGTCAAAATGTCATCAATCAGGTAAGCAATTATTGGTCTAATCAAGGGCCTTATACGCCTGTCACTGGCGAACAAAGCTCGTGTACTCTGCATCAAAGCTTAGAACCGGTGTTAGGAGGGCGCAATCGTTAATGCGCACATATTTATATTCGGTTAGTTACTGCAAATTCCTTCCGGGAATTCCGAGCCGTGGACCCCACGACCAATACTGCATTCAAGTATAACATCTATCACAGCGGCGGTGAAAAAGCAGAGCATGGAGTTGGTTTCGTAGTGATGGGCAAGCAGATGAAGCGAGTGATGCGGTGGAAACAAAAGATATTTTAGTTACTAGATAAAGATTGTCGCTGTCGTCGCTGTCCGGAACATCTTTTGCTGGCGAGGATAGGGGAGTTAAATGTCAAAGAAGGAAAATCCATACGATTTGACAGGTATATACCACACATGTTTCGGACAGCAGAACAAAGGGAACCGAAGCGACAATCTTTATCTAGTAACTAAAATATCTTTTGTGGAAACCCATTAGCGAACGAATCTGTGTGTTGAGGATACGGGGCAAATTCTTCAATTACAGCCTAATCAACGTATACGCACCGACAAACGATAAATCCGATGACGTGAAAGACACGTTTTATGAATGTCTTGATAAAGCCTATGGAGAGTGCCCAAAGCATGACGTGAAAATTGTTATAGGAGACGCCTCAAGAAACAATTGTTGTTTGAAGAAATGTCTCTTACAGCTACGCTATTCAGCTGTATGTTTAATTATGATTGGTTTATTGCATTTGATACTACTATGTATACCAACCTTGTTCGCCCAAAAATGGAGAATCTATTCAACAACAGCAGTTCTATAAGCATGTTGAAATAAATGTTTGAGCTATCACCTTGCCTCGATTGTTCAACTGCAAAAACAATAAAAGAGCTACAACAACATTAATTCAACACGAACTAATAAAGCTTTTGTTCAATGTTTTACAAATAAGGCTGGTTGATATACTGTTGTTTGTGTAACATAGAAGATTGGAGGAAGCTATTATTCAACATTAGTTTGAGAAAAAGTCCTGTATACAAGTTGAATAACGTTGGTTTTGGTGGCATCTAAATTGTTGTAAGGAATATCTCAAATAAAGCTTATTACAAGTTTCCACAACAAGCATTTTTTTTATAAAAAATTTAAAAGAGTACTAATTCTTACGGATAATTTTTATCTTGATATTATTTTATCTTTCAACTAAATAATTTATAGAACAGTGACTTGTTTTTTTACATCAACTAGTCATTACTAAAGTTATCACAATCTCGAACAATGTGAGGCTCGAACCCAGGACCCTTCGATTGACATCCGCTTGTTCTTCCGCTGCTCCATGCAAGGTCATATAAATCGACTATGTTAAAATGTAGTTATAAATTATTTAACACCAAATTGAACAATTTATTGCACAAACATTGCATAAACAACATTTGAATATGTTTATTCAGTAGAATGTATATGACAACAATATTGTTGAAAACGTTTGCACAGCAACGTTTATACAAATTCAGATGAGCATCGAATGTAGTTGCCCCGATTGCAGTTAAGAATCGTTGAATAATGAATTCTGAAACAATCTGCCTCCAATAGTCAATCCGTGCGCGCATCCGTTTCCTATCACTGTGAAAACAGCAACAACAAACAGTTTCGGTCTGAATTTATGCTTTTTAGTATAATTTTATGATATTAAGCAGAAACAAGCTTTATACCATTCGTATGATCTGGTACAGCTTTGAGTTTTGCGAATGTCGCTGCATTTTCCACTGTTTTGTGTTGTACTTGTAGCGTTGTACTTGTCCTACACAACAACCGGTGTTTATCACTAACCACTGATATGATATGTACCACTCTTTTTGAACTTTTAGAAAGATTTATCCATTTTCACAAAAAAATCAATGCACAGTGACATCCGCACAGGCAGATACATTGAACAACATTTGAAAGAACATCACTATAATTAACAGTTATCATACAGTAAACTTATTTGACAATTAACCAAACATTCAAAGGTTTTCAATCTAATATAAGACACATTACTTCATTGAATTGTACAACTTCGGGAGCGCTGTTGAATAACAAATTCTAACAAATGTTATTAAGCATCACATAAACATGTTATTCAATATCAACTTGATTACAGAAAATAGGATTTACTTTGGTGGAATAAAGTATATTTACAGCAGGATTTACAGTGAATAATACAACTGTACTCCACCCTGCCAGGGAAATTTTAGGGCAACATTTGTTAAACGTTTATTCTATGCTTTATTCAAATAACAACAAAACAGGGAACTAATGCGGTGATTTCAATTAGTATAACATTTATTAAACAACTTCTCAAACATGCTTTATTGTTCAACTACCATCGCTTCTATACAACAATTGTTCAACAAGCTTGTTGATTTATGGCTCTGAATTGTTTCTTGGGGCTAACGCTCAGGTCGGTAGAGAGGACTTTTTCCGTCCCATAATCGGTAGGGGGAGCCTTCACTCCGCTACCAATGACAACGGCCTACGACTAGTAAATTTTGCTGTTGCCAGAGGGATGGCCATCAGTAGCACCTACTTTGCACGAAAGAACATCCGAAAGCACACCTGGAGACACCCAAATGGTGAAACTTGCAACCAGATAGACCATATTCTGGTGGATGGGCGCCATTTCTCGGATGTTATCGATGTGCGGACATCCAGAGGTCCGAACATTGACTCTGATCACTACCTCGTTGTCAGTAAAATTCGATCACGGTTGTCAACTGTATCGAACGAAAGATCACAGCGAACGATGCGTTACAATATCCCGCGATTGTCGGCGGAAGGAGTATCGGCTGAGTACTGCCAGAAGCTCGACGAACGGATAAGTGACAACATCAACGATTTATGGGAGTCGATCCATGGAGCGGTGAGCACAACAGCACGAGAAGTGGTAGGCACTGCACAGAGGCGACCCAGGACGGGGTGGTTCGATGTGAAGTGTCAGAGAGTGACAGACGAGAAGAACGTTGCCAGAAGCCGGATGTTGGTGTCAGGTACCCGATCGAATAGAGATCGGTACAAGGAAGCAAGGGCAGCCGAAAAACGAACCCACCGCAGGAAGAAAAAAGAGTACGAAGAACAAGTTATTAGTGAGGCGCAGGAAAAAATGGAGCAGAACGATATGCGGAGGTTTTATGAGTCTGTCAATGGCGTGCGGAGAAAGACAGCGCCATCTTCCGTCATGTGCAACGACCAACAAGGGAATTTGCTGACAGATAAAACTGAAGTGGCTGCCAGGTGGAAGCAACACTTCAAGACTTTGTTGAATGGAGGAAGTGACGGTGCATCGGTGAACAGAATAAATATTAGCGACGATGGACAAGCTATGGAGTCACCTACACTAGATGAGGTTAAAAAAGCTGTCAAAGAGCTGAAAAACAATAAGGCTGCGGGGAAGGACCAGCTCTCGGCTGAACTTCTCAAACATGGCAGTGAGCAGCTTTATGAAGTTTTGCACCATATTATGTCGAAAATATGGGAAGATGAGGAAATGCCTGCTAGCTGGTTGGACGGCCTCATTTGCCCTCTCTTTAAGAAAGTGCACAGACTGGAGTGCGCCAATTACCGAGGAATAACCCTCCTTAATTCGGCGTACAAAATTATGTCCCGTATTCTGTTCAACAGATTGAGACCGCTTGAAGAGTCCTTCGTCGGCGAATACCAAGCAGGTTTTCGTGAGGGCCGATCAACGACGGGTCAAATGTTTACCCTGAGACAAATCCTTGATAAATTCCGGGAGTACAACTTGCAGACACATCATCTGTTTATTGATTTCAAGGCGGCGTACGATTCAGTGAAACGGAATGAATTATGGCAAATCATGCTTGAATATGGTTTTCCGGCGAAACTGATACGGCTGATTCGTATAACGTTGGACGGATCGAAATCTGCTCCTGGGATTTGCGGACGATATCGATATTATCGGGATTGATCGCCGTGCCGTGGAAGAGGCTTTTGTGCCTTTTAAGAGGGAGACAGCGAGGATTGGACTCACGATCAATACCAGCAAACGAAGTACATGGTCGCTGGCAATCAACGTGGGTTCATTAGTGGTGGTGGTAGCGAAATAGTGCTGGATGGTGAAAATTTTGAAGTGGTAGAAGAATTTGTGTATCTTGGAACATTAGTGACGTGCGATATCGATGTTACCCGCGAGGTGAAAAGGCGTATTGCAGCTGCAAATAGGGCTTAGCATCCTTAGTATATTTAGTAGAGAACCCGGAAGAGGCCGCAGGCTTCGTGGAAGGCCGCGTACACGATGGCTTTTTTGCAGTTGAAGAGGACCTGAGGGCGCTCAATGTTCAGGGCGACTGGAAGCGATTGGCCCAGGATCGAGTCCAGTGGAGAAGGATACTCCATTCGGCGTAGGTTCATCGAAGAGCTGCAGCCCATCAAGTATCAAGTAAGTAGTTACTGCAAATAAATTCTTTTTCGAGTCCCTATATTCAAGCAGGTATCTCAAGCATACCAGATCGTTATATGGCTGCATGACTGAGTCACAGAGGACAGACATGGAGGCTCGAACAAAATTTCTTGCAAAACATGTGTAAATAAACACACCGAACCTCAACGCCATCGACGTCGACATTGCAACTCACAATCTCATTTTGACAACACCATGGCGCTGGTATGCTCTTGCATGCATAACGACACTAGCGCACAGTGGCATTTTTGATGCCGCTAGCGCTGATTATACTGTTAGCGTAAAACAACGGTAGCCTCAACCAAATACATTCGACCAGTTAGCCGACACCTATGCGCATATTCAATTCTCTTTGCGCACATTCTAAACATTGCAGTAGTGTATATAGTAACCATCTTTTTTAGTATACGACAATAGATATTTGTGTTCGGCACGTTCGTGTTTTTCTCCCGTGAGTTTTTCCGAATTTCCCGAGTTATTTTTCCGCGTTCTGACGCAATCCCACTGTGTACCTGTTCACCTTCTTCAACAGGTTATGGGCCGAGTGGAATTTGCGCGGAAAATCGTTTAACCGCTTCGGAAAACGGTCGAGAAGGTGCCGGTCGATCGAAGGTATATCGTTCGCGTTCGCGTGTATTGTTTTGTGTGCTGCAGCAGCTCAGACCAAACATGGAGGCGTTAAACAAGTTTGTCCGCCTGAACAATCACAATTGGCAGACTTGGAAATTCCGCATGGAGATGCTCCTTACTAGAGAGGACTTGTGGTATGTGATTGATACCCCGAAACCAGAAGAAGATGCCGATCAGTGGGAAAAAGACGATAAGAAGGCGCGGGCGACGATGGGACTGTGCGTCGAAGAAAGTCAATATGGGCTGATTAAAACAGCAGCGAGTGCTAGTGACTTCTGGAACAGTTTAAAAGGATACCACGAAAAAGTTACTGTTACCTCTCGCGTCTCATTATTGAAACGGTTGTGTAGTCTGAATCTGCGGGATGGTGGCGATATCGAGTGCCATCTGTTCGAAGTGGAAGATCTGTTTGATCGCTTGACGCAAGCTGGACAAGAACTTGGCGATTCGCTAAAAGTAGCGATGATTTTGAGGAGCCTACCGGACTCATATTCTGGTTTAGTCACTGCACTCGAAAGCAGGCCAGATGCAGATCTCACAGTTACGTTAGTGCGATCTAAGCTTCTCGACGAGTTTGAGCGTCGAAAGGAGCGTTCTGTTCCTGGCTACAGTGGCCGTTCTGGTGAAGTAAAAGCGCTGAAGAGTTTCAGCAAGCGAAATTTTTCGGATCGAGTGTGTTTCTTCTGCAAGAAGAAGGGACATCTACGAAATGATTGTCCGGCTCTGCAAGAGCAAAAGCAGAAGAATGAAAAGAAGAAGAAAAGTGAATCGACGTCAGCGAAGCAGGCTGCAGCGAAAGATAGGAGTGCCGTTTTGTTTCTGGTGAATGGGATCCGGTCAAGTGGCTGGATTGTCGATAGCGGTGCTAGTGTTCATATGTGTAATGACAAGACATTTTTCAAGTCAATTGACGAAGAGGACGTACAGGAAGTGGTTCTAGCTGACGGACGATCCGTAATGTCAGCTGGATGTGGCAACGCGATGATTACTGCAGCGAATGGGACTGGTGGAACGGTTGACGTGACCCTAGAGAAGACTTTGTATGTTCCTTCGCTAAACAGTGGGCTGGTATCAGTAACCAAACTTACAGCAAAGGGATTCCTTGTGGTGTTTCGGGAGAACGGCTGCGACATCACAGATAAAGCAGGCAAAGTGATTGCAAAGGGAGATAGATGTGGTAATCTGTATCAGCTGAGATTGGCTGTTGAAGCACTGAAGGTCGAGAACAAGCATCATATCGAGTACTGCCAACATCAGTGGCACCGCAAATTTGGCCACAGAGACCCGGCGGTACTGAGTAAAATTCAAAAAGAGAATCTAGTTGACGGTGTACAGGTGAAGGATTGCGGAATTCGGCTAGTGTGTGAAACCTGCATGGAAGGAAAGATGTCTCGTGCTCCGTTTCCTCGACAAGCTGAGCGTAAATCATCACAGGTGCTGGACTTAGTGCACACAGATCTGTGCGGGCCGACAAGAACGTCTACACCGAGTGGGAGCAGGTACCTGATGACGGTGATTGATGATTTTAGTCGGTACACTGTGGTTTATCTGCTGCAACGGAAGTCGGAGGCTACTGATCGAATGATAGAATACGTCAGGTACGTTGAAACTCTTTTCAATCGTAAACCAAAAATCGTGCGCTCTGACGGTGGGGGCGAATATGTTAATGAGCGGCTACAGAACTTCTTCAAAAGTGAAGGTATCAAGTGCCAATATACAACGGCGTACACACCGCAGCAGAATGGTGTCGCAGAGCGACGGA
Organism: Armigeres subalbatus; assembly: GCF_024139115.2. NCBI lineage: Eukaryota > Metazoa > Arthropoda > Insecta > Diptera > Culicidae > Armigeres > Armigeres subalbatus. Next base: position 65,100,425 of record NC_085140.1, read on the forward strand.
ATCGATACCTGCAAGAAATGGCGACAACGATGCTGCTGGACGCGAAACTTGAGAAGAAGTATTGGGGAGAAGCTATTGTTACAGCAGCGTACATTCAAAACCGTTTACCGTCGAGATCAGTTGAAGTTACACCATTTGAGAAGTGGTACGGCAGGAAGCCGAATTTGAAGCATTTGCGAGTGTACGGCTGTAAGGCATGGGTGCACGTGCCTGATGGAAAACGAGGCAAATTCGACAGCAAGGCACAGAAGTTGACTTTTATAGGGTACTCTGAGCAGCACAAAGGGTATCGGTTTGTCGATCTGTTAACGGAAAGGGTAACCATCAGCAGAGACGCAAAGTTTTTGGAATTGGAAGAAGATGAACGTCAGGAGGAGATGGCCATTGACCAGGTGGCGGAAGAAAGTATCACTGTGCTGCCATGGGAAGAATACAAAAACGATAGGCCGTCAGCAGGAGCATTGGAAGAGGAAAATGGAAGGCAAATGCAAAGCGAGGATCCTGCTATTGAGGAGCTTGGCGACGAACATAGTGAGGACGAACGTTTTTTTATTTAAGCTCTTCGTTTTCCGGGGATCCGCTAGCAGTTGAAGAAGAACCGCAAAATGCAGAAGAAACTATGAATGAGCCTGGGAGCAGTGCATCAAGCCGTAGAAACAGAGGGAAATTGCCAGATCGTTACTTGGACTACGTTGTGGGAGTTGCGACGCAGCAATTAAAGGATCCAGTGACGTATAACGAAGCAGTTAAAGGTGTTGACGGGAACGCTTGGCGAGAAGCGATGAATGATGAGCTAGAGTCCCACTTGCGGAACGGCACGTGGGAGCTGGTGGATCCTCCAGTTGGGAAGCGCGTTATCGGAAGCCGTTGGGTTTATAAAATCAAGCAAGACGAAACTGGAGCTGTTGTTCGGTACAAAGCCCGGCTAGTAGCACAGGGGTACGCACAGCGCTATGGAGTTGATTTTGACGAAGTATTCGCACCAGTTACGAAGTATGCTACGTTGCGAATATTATTGGCGCTGGCTGGCAAGGATCAACTATTTTTGAAACATCTTGACGTTAAGACCGCCTATCTTTACGGTAGTATTGACGAGGAGGTGTACATGTTTCAGCCACCTGGATGTGCTGTTCGCGGACAGGAGCAAAAAGTTTGTCGGTTGAGGCGCAGCATATACGGCCTAAAACAATCGGCAAGGTGTTGGAACCGGAAGTTATCTGACGTTCTACTGAAGATGGGATTTAAGGCAAGCAACGCGGATCCATGTATGTACGTGGCTGAAAGGAATGGCAAGAAAGTGTACCTAATCGTGTACGTGGATGATCTTTTAGTCGGCTGTGCATCTGAAGCAGAAATATCCAACGTGTATGACGAACTTTGCAAGGAATTCGAAATTTGTTGGCTGGGTGACGCAAGGTACTTCCTGGGACTTGAACTGAAAAAGGAGAAAAGCGGATTCTACAGCATGAGCGTGAAGGCATATATCGAGAAACTTATCGTCAAACTTGGACTCGAGGATGCAAGAGTAGCGAAGACGCCGATGGATCAAGGATACGTGAAGGATAAGACGACCAGCGAAAACCTGAAGGATGCATCGATGTACCGAAGTATTGTTGGTGCATTAATGTACATTGCGGTCACAGCACGTCCGGATATTGCGACGGCTGCCTCTATATTGGGGCGAAAGTTCTGTGCTCCCACGGAAATAGATTGGACGGCGGCGAAACGTGTCGTACGCTACCTCAAGGCGACTAAAGACTGGAAGCTGAAGTTGGGTGACACAGATGGCAAGTTGCTGGAGGCGTATTCAGATTCTGACTGGGCAGGTGATCCGGAGACGCGCAAATCTACGACTGGTTTTGTGGTGTTTTTCGCAGGAGGAGCGGTTTCATGGGCAAGCAGAAGGCAGAGTTGCGTGAGTCTTTCTTCTATGGAGGCCGAATATGTAGCGCTTGGAGAAACTTGTCAAGATGTGCTATGGCTGCGGAGATTGTTGAGTGACATGGGAGAGGAGCAAAAGAGTGCCACAACAGTGCACGAAGATAACCAAGGCTGCATATGCTTCGTCAAGTCAGAAAGAGCCAGTAAGAGGACTAAGCATATCGAGACTAAGGAGTGTTTCATCAGGGATCTCAGCAATCGTGGGCTAATAAGTTTGCGGTATTGCCCCACAGATGAAATGAAGGCAGACATCTTAACGAAGGCGCTTGGAACTAGGGATCCTATAATGAGAGATATGCGAAAGCGGCCATTGTAAGCCAATCGAGCATTGAGAACTGTCAAAACGTGAGCCAAATGAACATTGTTATTGTTGCAGAATGAGACGAGATTGAAAGGTATTGAGATAGATTTTAAGAGAAGTTCCATCGAATAAACAATTTGTTTTACTTTCGCGAGTAGAAGTAATCTAGTTTATGTATCGTGTTTCGCCTATTTGTATTGCACTTTTATTTTAGTGATAATGCTTATTTAAACACTGTTAGTGGACAGACAAACATATTCCAAATTGTTATCAAATGCAAAGTCATATGCAAGCCTCAACATTTTGCGCTGCGGCAAGTGCTGGAAGCGTTTGCTAACAAGAGTAACAGCGTTGCTAAATCGTCTGAAAAAGTATTTGCATATCTCTCATTATAGGATCCCTACTTGGAACATTGAAGCATGACCGTTTTACCGAGCTATTGGGGTTCATAAAAGGTTGAGTGATAACCGTTGAGGAGGAGTGTTAGCGTAAAACAACGGTAGCCTCAACCAAATACATTCGACCAGTTAGCCGACACCTATGCGCATATTCAATTCTCTTTGCGCACATTCTAAACATTGCAGTAGTGTATATAGTAACCATCTTTTTTAGTATACGACAATAGATATTTGTGTTCGGCACGTTCGTGTTTTTCTCCCGTGAGTTTTTCCGAATTTCCCGAGTTATTTTTCCGCGTTCTGACGCAATCCCACTGTGTACCTGTTCACCTTCTTCAACATATACACGGGATAACGTCGACATTCCAAAGTTATTCAAAATGAACAGTAAAAAGTTATCACAACATGGCGTTTGCAGCTTCAACGTCTGTTCTCTGTGCATATGTATAGAGGATTTAAATATTATACAATCATAGTAGGCATGATAGAAACGGTGGCTTGGGTGATTGTCTTTAGTAACGAGGACAAGTGTTTTACTTTCGCATCCGATACTACAATATGCATAATCGAGTTTCAGACATAGTAATTAATTTCCACTCCGGGTAGCTTAATACCCGGCATATAGGCAATTAACTTTGAATTTAATAAACCACAATTAAAAACCGTATAATATCCGTTATTAACCACCGTTTTAACCATAGTTTAGGTACATAATTATAACTGTAGTTTGTCACGTTATAGAAGTTTCCTCACGCCTTACGCCATGATAGCTGGGACCAAAAGGCCTTCAATGCCCACCCCAAAGGTCTGCCGTTGTTAGACCAGCAGCTAGCGGTTCAGGCCAGTTCTCTTCCAGTAAATTTCCTCCATTTCTGCCTCACGTATCAAGAACATTGATCGCTAACCCACAATTCTTTCTCAACGGCAATCATGGAGAAGCAGAGAATTGCTCGGTATCTTGTACCAACGATTCTCGAATTAATTTGACTCTCCTTATTCTGCATTCACTGTGATCTCCACTGTTTTAATGAATTATTGGCAGTGGCTGATTTTCTACCCGCCGCTGTCACATCCAAACGCTATAGTATATGCGCAAAATAGCCAGCATGAGTTAATCACCAGAAATTTGTATGGCGAAAGACATCTAACGCGGGTTTTCTCACCAGTAGGAACTTTTCGTGAAAAACTATTTGGTACCAGTTATGTAGGAAGGTGTCCGCTACTACGCCTACCAAATATTTTTTCGATTAGGGTGCCTATTTTCGAGATATTAACCATTAGATGCCTTTCGCCATACTGATTTCCAAAAGTTAACTCCTAGTGTGCCGCTGTAAGCACGCTCAAAGCAGGCGATTCATTAATCACAATTAACAACTACGAAATGTACAAGCATGGTAATTGTAAATGCAGCATGTGTCCAGAAAATCGAAGAAAATTTTATAAATTATGTGAGGATCCTGTCCGGAAGGACCAGACAGAAGTCCAGATTTTTTTTTATATTTAGAAAGGTTATCACCCCTATTCTTGTTTACGGTCGAACGAAACTTTCGAACGAATGCGATTCGGTCGAACCATTTCCCCATTCGATTTTGCTGGCGTAAACGAGAATGCGCATCAACTTTCTTTGGTAAGCGCGTTTGTACGTAAACAAGAATATGGGTGAATGTGTAAAATGTGCATCGATTTCTCAACACTACTATTGATATTTCTCCTATTTGTACTACCCACTAGCAACCCTATAACCAGAGACCGGCGGAGTGAAAAACTGACGAAATGGCAACGTATGAAAATGCATGAAATCGTTTAAATTATAGTGGCAGCACTTGAACTTTTTGCTTGCTTCTTATGGAAGCAAAAAGTAAACAAGTCGAATTGGAACCGCTTTTGACGGTTCGATTGGAAACAAGATGGCGTCTTCGCCGATCTCTTATTCTAGTATTTCTACTACCCACGACTTGGAACGTGGATGCGCCTCTGCTTATGAGAGATGGTATCGAAAGCTTTTGAAAAATCTAGTAGTAACAAAATTCCTGTTCCTTTCCTATCGACAATGACTCCTAAGTTGTCGTCGTTGTCGTATACACGAAGTACCGCAGTTTTGACGCCTCGAGCTTCACGGAAACCAGCTTGAAATTCCGTCAGCAAATTGTTACTAGTGATGTGTTATCTGCTGCCTAAAAAGCTTTTAAAACGCCTCCGACAGCAAACCCATATAACGGAATTAGGGACGAGTAGATTTTGTTGCTCCTCGGCATTTTTGCAACATGCCCTGTCCAACACGCATGCTTTAGTAACCTTCTAATTATTGGGTGTGCCATAGAGTTGGGTGAGCTCGTTCTCTTGCATACCACCAAGTAAATAGATCCCTCGAATCGTAACTAAACTTACGTTAAAACCAGTGTTGTGCTTAATCATTATCAGACGATCATGATTGCAATTTTCATGTGAAAACTTCTCACGTGAAAACAGTAGGCGAGTTGTCACCGGCGACAACTTCTCAAATTTTGTACTCAAACAATAATAAACACAGAATTTTCATTCAATCATTAATACTAATAATAGCTAATTGTTAACAGTCCCGTTATATCTTCTATTTGGCGTTATAGCTTCATGCTTGTTGTGATCATAGTAGTTCAGTAATTCGCGTCGCTATGGACTTGTTATTAGTAGCTAAGGTTTCAATAAAAAATTTCATTCCATTGTAAGTGTTCAACCTAACAAGTTGTGTTAGTCTTTTGCTCTGCAATAGGTTATGGGCCCAGCAATTGGACCATGACCGGAGCCGTTTTAAAAAAAGTTTAATTTAAAATAAAGAAACTCATCAAGAAACTTTATCAAATTGAAGTATTCGCAAACTGAAGCTGAGATGTCGCACCCTGACAACGAAGTCCAGCAGAATGGAAGGACCGCAGCTGAAGCAAGAAGCGTTCGTGTTGGCGGAGGTTCCATTGGATTGCCGGCAATCGAGAAGTTACGAGGTAGGGAGAATTATACGACATGGGCGTTTGCGATGCGGATGATTTTGATCCGTGAAGGATGCTGGGAAGCCATGAATGCGGGAACCGTAGCAGCTCAAGCTGCAGTACCGGACGATTTGAAGCAACGTGCGCTGGCAACAATCTGTTTGAGTTTGGAGAGCTATAACTATAGCTTGGTGCTGGATGCGAGCGATGCACGAGGTGCGTGGAAGAAACTGGAATCGGCATTCCAAGACAGCGGCCTGAACAGAAAAATTGGGTTGCTAAGAAAATTCACTTCGATACGTCTTGTCAACAGTCCAAGTGTCGAGGCCTACGTCGATGAGCTGATGAGTACGAGCCACAAGCTAGCGTCGGTAGGATTTAAAGTGGATGATTCCTGGTTGGCCGCAATGCTTCTGATGGGTTTGCCGGAAAATTATGAGCCTATGATAATGGGCCTCGAGGCGTCTGGCGTTGCACTAACGGCTGAAATCCAAAATACTGCAAGATGTGAAGATCGAACGAGGCGCTATCAGTTGCAGCAAAGAAGAGGCGTTCTACAGCAAGCATGTACCAAAATCCGGTAAGTCAATGGCAACAAAGCATAAAGTCACCGAGAAAACGTGTTTCAACTGCAAAAAACCGGGACATTTCGCTGCAAAGTGCCCGGAGAAGCAGCCGCAAACGAAGCCAAAGAAGCACAAAGGTATTTTGTTCTATTTTTGCCACATGGGAAACGTGAACATCAGTGAATGGTATTTTGATTTCGGTACCATACTTGCCACATGACACGGCCGGATCAAAAGTTCATTGGTGAAATGCGAATGGAACACAAGGTTGGAACAGCGAACAACACCAGTATGAAGGCTGTAGCAAAGGGTTCCGTTGTGCTGGATAGCAATGATGGTCGGATCGATATCAGTGAAGTTTTATAAATCCACGATCTAGTCACCAACTTGCTATCAGTGAGTGCAATCTGCAAAAAGGGAAATACTGTCATTTTCACTAAGGAGAAATGCGAAGTTTGGGATGATGATGGTGATCTGGTCGTCAGCGGTGTCGAAATAGATGGCTTATACAAAGTGAATCGTCCAGAAAAATCGTTTTTGGCCGGCAGCATAGAGCTTTGGCATCGACGTTTGGGACATCTTCATGAAGGCGGCCTAAAGAAGTTGAAAGATATTGCGAATGGAATCGATTTTCAGAACGGGTCTCTAGCTGATTGTATTGCTTGTCTGGAAGGTAAACATGTGAGGCGTTCGTTCTCAAGCAGCGAATCAAGAGCTGAAGAGCTTTTGGAGCTGGTACACTCCGACCTCTGCGGTCCAGTAGAGGTTCCATCGTTGGGAGGAAGCCGTTATTTTATTACGTTCCTAGACGATGCAAGCAGGCGGGTGATGGTTTATTTTCTGAAGCATAAAAATCAAGCACTCGAAGCGTTTAAGTCATTCAAGGCCAAAGCAGAGAGACAAAGTGGTAAAAAGCTAAAAATCTTGCGTACAGACAACGGAACGGAATATGTGAACGCAGATTTTCGGAAGCTTCTGGAGTCGGAAGGAATTCGTCATCAAGTATCATGCCCGTACACGCCCGAGCAAAACGGAGCAGCAGAGCGGATGAACCGCACACTGGTGGAAAAGGCGCGGTGCATGCTGAACGATGCGAAGCTAGATAAGAAATTTTGGGCAGAAGCTATTTCAACCTCTGCCTATGTGGTGAATCGATGTCCTACACGTTCACTGAAAGACAAAACACCAGAAGAAGCGTGGACTGGAAAAAAGCCAAACCTGGAAAACCTCAAGATTTTTGGTTCTAGTGTAATGACCTTAATACCGAAAACTAAAAGGAAGAAGTTTGATGCTAAATCCGAAAAGGGAATCTTTGTTGGCTATTGTGAAGATACGAAAGGCCACCGAGTGTACAATCCTGTGAACGGTCGTTTCAATGTTAGCAGAGATGTCGTAGTGTTGAATGAAGGTATCGCTACGTGTGTAGAAGGGTGCCTAATCAAGCCGGTGGAGTTCATGGAGCTATGTTGGGAAGAATTCACTTATCCACTTCCTGATGCTATCGAGCAAGAAGAAACTTTCAACCAAATGAATGACAACCCTAATACTGCTGAGGTAGAGGAGGGAGCCGTCGGTTTTGATAGATCGATTAGTGAAGAAGAAGCTTTTGAAGACGCCTGTGCCGATTTTGCGCTCCCACCGCAACTCAATAGACCAGCTGATGAAATGCAGCAAGAGTCAAGGCGCAGCGGTCGGGAGCGCCGTTGTCCAGGCAAGTATAAAGATTTTATTAGTTACGGTTCCTTTTCTGGTGGTATCCATTCTCCTCAGTTTCCCTCAAACAAGACCTACAATGACGAAATGGATGATCCGATAAGTTACGAAGAGGTTCTGCGGCGGCCCGACCGAGAATGTTGGATGGCTGCGATGCGAGAAGAAATCATGTCACTGAGCGAAAACAGCACTTGGACCTTCCCTGATTTGCCCGAGGGGCGGAAAGTAATTAGGAAAAAATGGGTGTTTCGTACCTGATGAAAACATTGATAGGTACCAGGCTCGCCTAGTTGTAAAGGGGGCTCTCAACGACCTGGCCTGGACTATGACGAAGTGTATTCTCTATTGTGCGGTACACAACCGTACGGTATTTGATGGCACTGGCGGTGCATTACAACTTGGACATTGATCAAATGGTAGCTATTAGAGCATTCCTTCAGAGCGAACTAGAGGAAGAGGAAATATACATGCTCCAACCGGAGGGGTTCGTTGTGCCTAACGGAAAGGTGTGCAGGTTAAAGAAAGCTCTTTACGGTCTCAAGCAGTCCAGTCGAGTGTGGAATGCTCAGCTGGATGTAGTGCTGCAAGAGTTTGGACTGAAGAGGTCAAGCGTCGACCCCTGCTTGTATTGGTACATACGCGGAAAAATTATGTTTGTAACCATCTACGTTGACGATTTTTTAATCTTTACAAACGACAGGAAGCTGAAAAAGAAGTTGAAAGCCCATCTTCAGAATCGTTTCCAAATGAAAGACCTTGGCGAGGCGCAACAATGCCTCGGTATCAGAATCACAAGAAGGCGTGAAGACGGCAAGCTTTGGTTGGATCAACAAGCCTACATAGAAGAAATCATTCATCGATTCGGTTTGGCCGATGCCCATCCAGTGGCAACACCAGCAGATCCAAGCAACAAATTGAATAGATCGATGGAACCGAAGACAAAATCTGAAACGGAAGAAATGAAGTTAATTCCATATAAAGAAGCAGTCGGCTGCTTATCGTTTGCAGCTCAAGTTACCCGGCCCGATATCGCATTCGCAGTGAACGTTGTGAGCCAGTACAGTGCCAACCCGGACGTCCTCACTGGGATGCGGTGAAACGGATAATACGTTATCTAAAAGGCACTATCGCAAAAAACTCGAATATTCGGAAAGCGTCCAGCGGAAATAATTGGTTACAGCGATGCCGATTGGGGAGGAGATATGGACGACCGGAAATCTACAACTGGTTATGTTTTCATGATGCAAGGAGGGGCAATCTCATGGAACGTCAAGAAGCAGCCTACAGTAGCTCTCTCATCCTGCGAAGCGGAATACATGGCCATGTCTCGCACTATTCAGGAGGCCATGTGGTGGAAAAATCTTCAATCGCAGTTCTTCGATGTTCAGTCTATTTCCGTACACTGCGATAATCAATCGGCAATCAGCATAGCAAACAATGGATCGTACAACCCTCGAACAAAGCACATCAGCATACGATACCATTTCGTGCATGACAGTTTGCAACAAGGCGTCGTGAAGCTAAACTACATATCAACAACGGAACAGCCCGCCGATGGTTTCACCAAACCGATAACCATACAGAAGCAGCAGGAATTTCGGAAGATGATAGGCGTCGCGGATTAGGGAGGAGTGTTGTGATCATAGTAGTTCAGTAATTCGCGTCGCTATGGACTTGTTATTAGTAGCTAAGGTTTCAATAAAAAATTTCATTCCATTGTAAGTGTTCAACCTAACAAGTTGTGTTAGTCTTTTGCTCTGCAATAATGCTAGTGAGGAAAAAGAGTTCAAAATGTAACGGTAAATGCTTCAAATCAAGATACGATTTTCAAACGATTCTTAATCGCTGGCGAGTTTTAATCACTTGATAATTTAAAAGTAAAATCACGGGTGAGTTTGATCATTCTCGATTTTTTGAAAATTTGATTTTTCCCAACCCTGGTTAAAACTAAATTAAACGACTTCAGTATCAGAATAAATTTACTTTCCGAGACATTATGCTTCTATCCATCAGATCAATTACACAAATATTTGGTGAGCTAGGAATTTCGGATGTATTTTCACCCAATGTAAATTAAATCGATTATATTTTATCCTAAAAGATGCTAAACTTAAACCGTAGCACACAAAAAATGAACCGACCGCTGTGTTTCATGGTTTCACAGCAACTTTTTCTTCGACTTGGGTGTCGACAACGTTCGGAATTCTACTCGCCGAGGGGTTTTCGGTGTGGTCACCGTCGACCCCGGAGTCGACTGATCGGCAGAGGTCTTGTCATCATTGCTATCGACACTAACGCTTTTCTCCGTCGTGGGTTCTGTCTTTTCATCAGTCGGAGCCTTTACCGGCGGTTGTTCTTCGTCGTCCGAAATAACCAGTTTGAAGTCCTCCGTTTGTTCGCTAATACCCAGGGAGCTGTTCTCGGCCACTACCGTTGACTTGGCGACAGGTTTTGGCTGATCGATAGGCCATGTATCGACCGCATCTTCTTCGAAAGTGGGTTTCGGTTTTTCGGAAGACTCGGTCTTTTTGCCTTCAGAGCTAGCCAAACTTCGTGGCTGACGACGAACGGCAATTGGAGTTGCCGCTTTCTTCTGGCTAGCTTTCGGAGTTGCATCACGGTCATTTTCCGAAGATGGAGTCACGTCCGGAGTGCGCGGATGGCGCCGCACAGCAATGGGTGTGACTGGACGATTTTTCCTCGAAGGACTGTCAAACTTTTCGTCACTGCTGATGATCTTTTCCGTTTCAATGATAATTTCTTTAGCGGGTTGGACAATTTTATCGTCTGTTGTTGAGTTCTTGGGAAGCACTTCTTTGATCATCACTCCCGCTTTTGAATCTGTTGAGTCCAACGAAATCAAACGCACGGCAGCGGGATTTGTTTCACCCGCGATTAATTCCTTGTCGGAGCTGTTGGAACGAGGACGCTTCCGAGATTCATCGTTCTGTGGCTCTGATTTAGTATTTGGATCTTCTAAGGAGTCTTTAGGTTTTCGCTTTATTGCGATCGGTTGAGCAGACTTGTCTTCCTCACGAGGCTTCCGGCGGATCTCAATAGGAGTAGGTTTCATTTGTTCCTTAACATTTGAATCATCTTTCTCTTCAAGTTTCTTTGATATACCCGCCGAAGCAATTTGTTCATCGTTTTTATCTTCCTTCTTCAATTGATCTGCTTCCATGGGGTTCAACTCCTTAGGTTTTCTTCTGAATGCAATCGGTTTTGCAATTTTTTCCTCCTTTTGGGGCTCCTCGGGAACTGATTCCAACTTATTGACTTCCTTTTTCTCATCGTCTTTCCCATCTTTTGACTTCTTTCGGTTCGAAGTGGCTTTCTTTACTGGGGTATTTTCCTTTTCAGCACCAGCTGTCTCATCCACTTCCATCACGTAAAGCTCTCCCAATTCACCAGCGCTGAACGAAATCAACGAACAAAATCCATCCGTCGACGAAACTATTAAAATCTTTCCATCCGCGGACCAAGATATATCCGTTAATCGAGTGTAGTGAATGTTGGAAACCAAAGCGAAGGGCGTCTTCTGTTGAGTGTCGTACAGGTATACGGAACTCTTGGTAGCAACTGCAAAAATCATCCGATAAGGCAATGGGATAACGGGCGTTTTATTGTCCAGATGCGGACGCAGTTTGAAATATTGAGGACAGAAGCGTACCGCAACCGTACACTGATCCGGCGAAGGTAACGTAATGGCGGGTCTGAAAGATGCAAAATTCAGTTTAAAGTAAGTTCATGGTGGATAAACTGTTCTATTCTAAATTAACTGTTCCATTCTTTATCTTGGAAATGGAAGATTTGAATTATTCTTTATAGCATGGATATAGGAACTTTGAACCAGAAGAGTTATCCAAGCAAAACGAATTAATCGCTAGCATAAATATAAATGTTATAATGGGAAAAGCATCTGTTTACTTACTGTTTCAGAGAGTTCCTCGTATAGATGTAGGTTGTATTTAGCGGCTTCGGAACGCCGTCAATTTCCGCCACCCCACAAGGAGTAACTATCAGATTACCATCGGGGCTAAAACTTAATCGCCTGAAAAACGTCTGCAGCGTATCGTCATGGTATAAGCGCACCGTTTTGCCATGCAGCGGAGAATCTTTAGGAACGGGTAACACACATTTGTTGTTCCTGGTTAGCACCTTTTTTGTATGCAAATCAAATACTCTGAAGTACCGGTCCGTACTCAGAGTGGCCAAATATTGATTTTTGGGATCCCACGCAACTCCTTGAACAAATCCCTTGTGGTCAGAATAGATGTGTATCGATTTTCCCTTGTTGATGTCCCAAACCATAGCCGTGTTATCGACCGAGCCACTAATCAGAAACATCGAATTTGGCGACCAGGACAGATCGTACACATCTTCCATGTGCCCGCGGAGAATCTTCATTGTCAGCCAAATTTCCTTATCCTGATCGTTGGTCGCGTCTGAAGGTTATTTACATTAGCATTTTTATTATAAAGGATACAGTCGGAGTCCAACTAGAACTACAATAGGAAAACTGGTAGCTCACCCAAAATATTGACCACCTCGGTGTCTCCTTTCAGCTTCCAGATGAAAATCACACTCTCATCATCACCAGAAGCCAGTAGTTCCCCATTTGGGGACCACCGCACTGCGTTGACCGCTCGTTGATGGCGAGCCAAATCCGCCACCACGTCTAAAGATATTGTTCCGCATTCGGCATTCTGAGTCATGTACCAAATCTTCAACAGAAAACATCATTCTTACTTTTCATGGCATTCGTTTACAGGTAGAGGCAACTCCTCATCAAACTTACCAAAACATGAGAGTCGGTTCCTCCCGAAGCCAGTCGGTAGAAGTCCCCTTTGTCGCCCGCCGGCCGTGGTTGAATGTCCACACTCAAAACTGGATCGCGGTTGTGCCACGAAATTTCAGGTATTTGGCACTTCATGTTTGTAATGGTTTTAGCACCCTTTTTGTATTCCAACACCCAAAATTACTTCTAATTCGAGAAAGAAAAGAATTTGAATCGATACTTCTACGCCTCCACCTTCCGTCGGCGATAATCAAGGATGCTTTGAGCGCGTAAACTTGACGTTTTCGGGCAAGTGAACTCCGTGAACTCACGAGTTTTTTTTTTGCGATGAACTTTTCGAAAACAGTCAGCAGGCCCGTATTTAGGGAAAGGAAAAAAGACAGAATGAACACAGAAATATGGACGTTTCCAATCAGAGGGACGACAACGGATTTTTTTTCATATGGAGTTTGGCAAGTAGGGTAAAGTGCCCAATAGTGGACCCCCAACCAATAGTGGACCCTCCAGCCATTTTTGCATTATTACAGCACAATGTAAACATTTGGCTATGAAATTCCATCGGGAGAACCTACACGCTTAGATCAATTTACCTATTTATGGGTACCTTATTCACCCATATTTGGGTATAGCAAAATTTACTTATATTATGGGTAAAATGTACTAAGTTTATCAGTAAATTTCACTCAAATTATTAATAAAGTGGCTTTACTCATTTATGGGTAAATAAGTTTACCCATATTTGGGTGAAAAGATTTGAGCGTTCTTATTTCCACCGGTTTTCCGTAAAAATGAACTTCTGTTGTACAACAAGTGTGAAATAAATATTTCTATTTCTGTTGACTGGCTTAACTAATAAATGGTAAGTGAATACAGACTTATTGAATAATGGATATCCACATTGGTACTTATTCTACATTTTGTATTTGATAGGTTCCGAGACAAGAGGCCACGGACCAGGAGCGGTACCTCACAGGAGGAATAGAAGGATCAACCCTGTGAATCAACAACCGAACCCGCAACACAACCTGTAAGTCAATTTAGTTATCTATGCCACAGTGATACTGTAAAACATTTAATATTCCGCCTTTCCCTTCCAGCCGCGCGGAAACAGATCTTTTCTACCATGTCACAAACAAATTCTGCCGCTGCGGCCTCCGCAACAATTGAACACCTGGCCACGGACGACTTATCTTGCATCGGCAGTAGGAATATTGGACAAAGGTGGGGAGATCCTGTGCCGTTCCCTGACAACTCAATCGGAATATCGCAAGATGATACCACAGCCAGTGTCCTCCCGAGTGAACGGGAGAATTCACAATACCACCATCCAGCAGCCCACCTATAACTCTTTGACATCAGCTCACGGAGCGGCGAAACAGTAGATTGTAAAGTTAGCCACCGACCCGTGTCCACCAGGTTGAGGTAAGTTTCAATACATTATTCTCGATGGAAAACCGGAAGCTTTTTTACAATCTGTATTTGAAATTTCACTTCGAAAGTCTCGTCGGAAATAGTTCCAATCCGGAGAAGCCATTAAGGAATACGCGCACCACTTTCGAAATGAAGCATGAGACAAAAAAAACTTCGCCACTTAAAGGTTCCGGATTTCAATTGAGTGTTGGGTCCACAACTCTACTTTTACAATAATTCGTATTTTTTCACTCTTAACAAGACCACTGCGACATCCGAGAATGAAAATGCGACCCATCTCCAAGCAGCAAACGCAAATACCTGGAAGCATGTCAACTGCGGCGTAGTCCCCGGAACCTGCTGTTAGATGCCGATCTTATTTTGGTGCAGACCAAGTATTATTGTGCTATTACATTTATATTCTTCTAAATTTTACTTATTTGTTGTAATAAAATGCTATATTGTTTAAGATTTTTGATTATTTTTTAAAGTAGGATGTATTAGAAAAATAAAGAATTTTCCAAATAAAAGAAAATCACCCAAATTTGGGTAAAGTTTACCAATAAATCTTCTCCATTCAACTACCTATATATGGGTAAACTATAGGTTTACTCATAAATAGGTGAAGATCATTTCACCCATATCTGCGTATGTGCACTCAGAATTGAGGTTAAACAAGTATAGTTTAAAACCAAATCATTTTAGTGATTTATCAGATTAAAACATAGCCTAGTATAAAAAGAATATTATTATACATTAAAATTTATACTAAGTCCGATTTGTGCTTAAAAATTTAGAAATGTATTATGTTTTCTCTGAAAAGTTTGAAGAGACATGTTTTCTGTCAGTTTAAGCAAATTGAAGTTCTGCAGCGAATGGTGAATGATATATAAAAAAAACGTAAGTTTATCGAAATAATTCTGTTGCGAACGATTTTTATTGAGTACCTAAATCAATTTTGCTGGTTCTTCCATAGGTCAAAGTTATCACCAAACGAGTTGCGATAAATGATGGAACAGGAAATGACCGTATTGCAGTAATTAAACTACGACAACTATGACTTCCACCGTGACCAACGCAGAGATATTCAACAAGTGGCAAATGGAAAAAAGGTGTCGGAACATATTAAACGAACGAACGCAAAACCTTGTTCTGGCAGAGATTCAAGGAAACTTAGAATGTACTCCCAAACAGACAACACTGGAGCCGGACCAGAACGGGAAAACTTCTATACGCGCTGTATTCAAGGAAGATGGCTCCTGGTGAAAACGTCCACGACATCGATCCAAGGAAACCGGGTATCTGAAGCGATTTACCTAGGTGTTGGAACGGTATCGTCACTTGCGACTAGTTGATAGATGCCGTTCAGTTGCACCAATAATTGCGACGGAGGAGGAAATCCTGACCAACCATGAATACCGGAGCAGGTGGAAATTCTGCGAAGTGCGGACTCGAAACAGTTCGAGGAGCCGCATTACTATGCCTTTTAAGTGCACGTATAATTGTTCGCTATTAGCTATTACAAGAATATGATTAAGATGCGGTGAATGTCGTCGTTGCGAAACGGGTTCAGCATGGGACTGCCATCTTCGAATTATTGCTGCGAGCCAGAGAATTTGCCGTGGAAACCATCATCGAGTTTGCCGATCAATATAAAGTACTTCCGTTGAAATTTTCTGTAATTTATTAATTTATGCTCGTGTATCAATAAATTATAATTAAACTGAAATTTTATAAAGAAATTGGACATTTTGTTGTTTATTGCTTTTGACAGTTCAAAACTAAACCAAAATCATTAAAGCAACGTTATACTATTTTTATATACCGGAAAGTTATACTATGCGCTAATAAATTAAAGTTATACTATCTCAGTATTGTTCAAGTTTAAACTAATGCGGGGTCAACCAGGCGAATAGCCAGTTAGTATGACTTTTAATCTATTTAGCATTTATTTATTTCTGAGTGTGCACTTTTTGGCGATTTTAGGTACACTGAAATCAAGTATGTAGTAAATTCAACTATGATCGTGTAGTAAAAATAACAACTTCTAGTGTTGTCAAAATAACAACATTATTGTCAAAAACACTATGCTGCCATTGTAAATCTAACCATGAACATGGTTAAAATAACAATATTTGTTCCTGTTCACTAGTTCTACTTTTTTCCAAGAATACACGTCATCTTTTCCGGCCCGGAAAGTGTAAACAATTTTATTTTTTTTGTTATTCGATAAATTTTATTTCAAAGTGAGTGCACAAAACGGTAGTTAAATGTTAGAAATTGCTGTCAAGATTCAGTTGTGGAAGCAGCGCTAGTTCGTGGTTTGTATTTGTGGTATCCATGGGTAAAAACATATATCGTAAAACGTTGTTTCTTTTTGCAGCCCGTAATGTAAAAAGTCGAAGCTCCAATATATGACCGATAATTGGAACTGGATTCTTCAGTTTATTTTATTTTGAAAGGTAAGAATGTTTTGGTACTAGTTTTGTGATTAATACAAATGAGCTTTTCAATGCAGGACATGATGTAACGGAGCAATATTTATCTTGCGGTCATTGGTGGAATGGTCCAGGCAGATATTTTTTCCGCAGCGAAATGGAGGAAGCTGCGCAGTTATGGGAAAAAGCTCGGCGAAAAGTTCCATTTTCTACGAGATATTTCTTCAAACGTTTATATTATAAATACAATATGTTTAATAAATATTTGAGTATTGCATTTATTATTGCTAAGTAGAAAATTCTATAAAAAACGAACTAATGCAGTTAAATTTACTACACAATTATCTTTTTAAATGCAAAAAATGTTTGTTTCTTTAACAATTTATTTTGGTCAAGATAACTATGCCTTGTAGTATTTTTGACATTTGTTTGTTTATTTTGCAACCATGGTAAAAATTACTACACAATTCGTTTGAATTTAATGCAGCATGTAGTCTGCACAAATCAATTGGTGTTGTGCATTTAATTTAAACTATCAATATGGTATTTTTTACCACAATGCTGTTTTCAGTGTACTCTTCACCCATATTTGGGTGAACTGAACTAAGCGTGTACCTTACAGTTCTATGATTTGATTACATGCATTGGAAATGCTATGGAAAGTAAAATTAGATGATTTCTTTACAATTCTTTTTATAAATTAACACGAGAGTGTCCATTGTAGGAATATTTTGGGGGGTCCATAATAGGGAAGCAGAACATCCCGAAACGGAACATGAAAATCAAATGAAGTGTCGACTATAGGGAAACAAATTCCTATTATGGACCCCCAGGGGGTCTACTATAGGGCGAATTCAATCAGCCTTTGAAATTTTTATTTCACGATTTTCGTCGTGTATTTAAGTATTTTATGTATGTATCGTAAAGAGGAGATGCAGAACTTGGTATTAGACATCAAACAGAATAAATATGTTGAAAATACCTATTCCTTTTGACAGGAAGAGCAAAATTCCGCTACTAGGGGGTCCATTATTGGGCATTTCACCCTATGACAGTATACACTGCCGCTACTCGCATATCAGTCCCATTTCGGTTTTCGTCACTTTCAAGATAACTTCGTGAATAGTATTCAACTTTATCATATCTCGTAAATAAATGTGACGTTTATACAAGTTACTCAAACTCGGCAGTCAAGTTTGCCATAATGGTCGGTAATTCAAAGTTTAACCGAGATTCAGCAAATCCATCTGTCAAACGTATAAACTCAAGCGTGCTGCATGTGAAAAAGTAAAAAGGAAAGGAAAAATAAAAATTTTACCTGGTATTATCTGGTAAGTATTCAATCTGATTTAATATTCTTTCCGGACACGATACTAATCTGTTTAAATTTCAATTACATTTTACACTGATTTCAACATTGTAAGTAATAAAATTTATGAATTTATTTAATTTCAGCTCCAGCTGTTGTTCACAAGGTTGCTCACGCCACAAAAATGGTACGCTTACTCGCGGGAAGGAGACAGAACAAGCATATTATATTGTTGGAACATTAGCCTATTAAGAAAAAAGAGGATTTGGGCATTACCTTCTGTTCCCGTTCCAACCAACAGAATTACTTATGAAAAGTGTTAATATGTACAATTTAGTTGAAACCCGAAATTGGAGGCTAGCGAAGTTGGATTTTTCTCACAATCCGTACGTTAAACCTAACTTCGGAAGTGGTGCGCTAAATAGCGCTTCGCTATATGAAAACAGCGTACCACTTCCGAAGTTAGGTTTAACGTACGGATAGTGAGAAAATCCAATTTCGCTATCCCCCAATTCCGGTTTTCAACTGGATTGAGAATATCTATGATCGCATTGCTTGTATCATTTCTGAAGTTTAACAATGTATACAACTGCAAAAAGCTACGAAAATATATTCTTTTTTCATATTAATTAATGCTTTTAATTTTTGTTTTGATTCGTCTGAATATCAATAAAAATCAGGCTATAGACATCCCTATCTAACTCCCTTAGCCTAAAAATAGCCACCATGTCCCGGGCACAGTGTGCAGATAGACCGCTGTCAGTTGCATGAGATGTCAACAATCGTCAACAACACCAATGATTGTAGCTTGATAATTAAAAATATCCACAACAATAAAAGAGCAGGATTTGTTTTTAAATTCTGCTAAAGCTTTTCACGGTGAAATAAAAGACAAATTGTTGTTCTCCATGTTAGTAAAATCAATATTGATCATGTAGATAAGTTTTGAATCTATTAAACTCATTAGTCATATTTAATGAATATTCCCGATTAAAGTTGCATATTGAAGAAAGCTTAGTTTGGATGTTTTATGATGTTAAGGTTTTTTTTAGATTTGACGTACGTTGCTCGGCGTTGGTGTTGGTGTTGGCTACGCTAAACATGAGCTCTTAGCATAGGCCTGATAAAAATAGTTATTTACTGAATTTCGGCAAAGCATTTTCCCGATCGATTCGGCAACGCATTACCGAACGGTATGGTAAATTTTGACAGTTGGGTGGTGGGTGTCTAACATTTTACGACCAATCGGTAATTTGAACTTTCACCGAGATTTTTACCGAGATATCAGCTGTTGGATTCTCGGAAATTTATTTTGCCGTCCTCGGCGAAAAAAAATAAGCGTGTAGCAATATAAGGGCGCGAGCTACTCGGGCGCGAGAGCATTGTTGTTTGCCTGAAATTTGAAAAACATTAGTTACCAAACAATAATCTAACAAAATGTTTGAACTATCCTAAAGTATGAATACACCGGTACAACATTAAGTTATTTCTGCGCACTGAACAGAGGCCACTTGTATTTCGGTATTTATTTTACAGTGTGCTCAGTAGAATGCACTGAGTTTTACCAAGTAATCGATATATTTTTGACAAGTTTCTTCTTCTTATTGGCATTTCATCCCCACACTGGGACAAAGCCGCCTCGCAGCTTAGTGTTCATTAAGCACTTCCACAGTTATTAACTGCGAGGTATCTAAGTCAAGTTACCATTTTTGCATTCTTTGTTTTAACCAGGCTACTGACATCCTATTGTTTAGTCCATCGGCAGATCGTAGCCAGGATGTCCCGGGCACTAATATTTTTTCATATTGCTTTTCAATGATGACAGCGGGCTATGTCTATTGATGATGATGACACCGCGCTTGTCACAGGCTCGGTTTTAACGGACGGCATTTTCTAGGAAAGGTCTTTTTGAAATGTTTAGCAATTTCTAAATTGAAATTCACTGCACTGAGGTGAGTGAATTTTCGCTCATTATTTGTTGACAAATGTAATTTTCACCATGGCTCCCGGTATATATTCATTTTTGTCAGAAATTCATTTCGGTAGGCGTTTTGGTTTTTGTTTTGCAAAGTTTGTTCGTCGCCGCTCCGCTTTGTCAGTGTGATGTTGATGTGCTTCTCGGGTTTCTCGTAATAATATTTTTCTGAAATATTTCAGTATTTCAACGTTGAAATCGAAGTTTTAATCTTTTCCGCGCGCGCTCGATAATGGATCGGCCGGAGAAGATCGTGTGGCAGAATCTAATTACTGCTTCACCGGAACGTAGTGAAAGTGATTTTGGCAGCAGGGTCAATGCCAGCAGCTCTGCGAGTAAGCTGAAACGGAAGGATCAACATCCGGTGCGGAGAGAGTTTGCCCAAACGGCCGAAACGCAATTCAAGTGCTTGCATTGCGAATGGACAACCTATATGAATGCCACCCGGATGGTAAAGCATATTGTGGATCAATGCCAGAACGCTCCGGATGCGGTGCGGGAAGAGATTGCCGCCATTCAACAGGCAACGATAGAGAAGGAACGAAATTCGGTGTTTGTGGCGGAGAATAAGAAGGACATTCATGGGTTGTTTCAAATTGTGAAGGATAATAAAAGATCTTGTATTTTCTGCCATTGGACAACTGTAAGAAATTTGACCCGGATGCGGAATCATATCCTGTCGCAATGTAGCGACGTTCCCATGAAGCTTAAATCTGTGTTCATGAAGAAGGACCAGTTTCCGGATGAGCCAACGGAAATCATTCAGAATCAAGGTGAATCCTATCAAGTTTATTCTGCCAATGAGCATCAGTGGGAAGAAAATGCAGCTGATTCTATGGAATACGATGACGATGGTGAAAGGCAAGGTTTACAGCAAGATTTAGACAATCAGCCAACGGAAAGTAGCTATTTAGAAATAGAGGAACTAGAAGAACGGAACTGCAATTATTGTGGCAAAGTATTAAGCTATGACGTGCCTGAAGAAACCACAGAAAGTGATATTTTCTGTTCGGACCTGTGCCTGCAACGTATGGAGAAAACCCGACAGTTAACGGAGCAGGTTGACCAAATGAAGCAGGCGAAACGGGCATCCGTTAGAAAAAGACCCATGACAGAGTCGATCGAACCAGAAGACCAAATCCCCACCAAAGAAATCAAAGTCGTGCTGATTTCGAAGTCTCCTCATTCCAGTCCTAAAGCGCCTCAACAATCGTCGCTTCCTCCCGTGCCGAATATCAAAACAGAGAACAAGAGACGACTGTCGACGATGGTTGAAATCGTTAACTACACCATTGAGCATGACGATGTCTCATCGGTTTCGGAAACGGCTTCTCTGCCCAGAACTCCCGCACGGATGATTCAAAATACTTCGGCCAAATCATCACCTAAACAACAATCATCTGCAGTCCCTGTCCAAAAGCAACGCACACCGCCGACCGTTTCATGCAAAACGAAGGAAGCTGAATCTCAGGTGAGTAATCATTAAGGGATGATGTTGATGATGTTGTACTTATGCCCACCCCTCCTATGAGTAGCCTTCCAGCTAAAAGAATCGTTCTTACACTTTCTGATCAATCGTACGTAATTTGTAATTTTTAAATTCTACTCCCGATAAAGGAAAGTGAACTCGAATTTAATCAAAGCTCTTGACCTGACTTGTAAATGTAATGAGAACAACCAGCAAATAGTCGTACGATTTGTTCTTGGTCATTTTTGCAGAGGATATACATATTTGGGGCAGCATAGTTACTTCTACATAAAATTAAAAAAAAAATGTCTTCAGTGAGTAAATAATCTTTATTGAAGTCAAAAAGCATTTCGTGTACAATTCTACATTTCTATATGACATTGAATGCTGATAAGCGTAGAATATAATACCTCAATGTAACTTAACTATCCTGGCCGGTTTGCAACAACCGCAGCGCTTTCTGTAGGTTATCAATTGCTGTTTTAACATCCTCATAATTAAGGGCACTTCCGGCCCACTTGCAATACTTCTGGGCCTTGGTCAACTGATCGGCAGTAAGTTGGACTCCGGTAGCATTCAACACCGGTGTCGGAGCATCTCCACTGGTTGCTGCAGGGCCTGTGTATGCCTGGAATCCACCCGGGGGCTTTTCCGGTTCACTTGGTGGTGTTGGTGCTTTCACATTGCTGAATGGGTCGTTGGTGACAAAATTGGTCGGTCCTGATGGTGGACCGGATGGAATATATGCCGGGGGCTGTTGCCCTGGTTGCGGCCAGCTTTGAAATCCCATCGACGGGTAGGGCGCCTGTGGCTGTACATTGCTCGGACCAGCCGGTGGTTCATCTGTTGCCCCAGATGGCCCTGGTTCCAAAGCGTTCAATTCATTATCCAATTCAGTGTCTTCGTCGGTTTTCATTGGTCCGGGAACCGGTGTTTCACCGTTCTTCAAACAATTGTGGATATAAGATGCCTTCCATTTGGCATACTTTCTATTCTGAGTGACTTCTTCCGTCAGCTCTCCGAATGTTTGCATCACATCATACAGCATCCCAGCGGTATAGAAAGCCTTCACAACATTCTTTCCAAAATTTCCAGCCCGATCCTGTTTATCAGCATATAAAAATAACTTCAGCGCATAATTTTCCAGATATGCTTGCGCGGCTACTTCGTGATTAATGCAATCGTTGTCAGCGTTCGTTTTCTTCGTAGTTTCCAACCAATCCATGACATAGATCAGAAACTTCCTCTCTTCGGTTCCCTGGCTATTGATTTTCATTCCCAGCTGCAAAGCGTACAGCCTGCACCAGTAGCTGACGATGGGATCGCGGCTGTCGTGCTCTTGAGCCGTTTTCAGATAATGTCCGATGGCCTTCAACGATGCGGGAACTTCCGGCAGATTAGAGGCCATTATGCTGTCGGAGATTCGGGAATCTGGCCAAAAAATGAAAAATTTGATCTATAATCAAAACAGTGACTAATACGACTTAATCAAATTTTGACGTTTCTACTGCTTTTATTTTGATCTGATTTTCGCTTTTGTGAAATTATGACAAGCAAAGTGAACAATGAGTGAATTCTCTTGCACTGTTTTCATTTCTGCTCACTGATGATAAAAAATAGCAATTTATGATTTGATCGTATCCAATAAATTAATTATTGTCAACACTGTATTTTATAAAGATTATGTAGTTTAGACCTTTCTGACATTTTAATATGAACGCCCAATCAATCTTTAGACTTAAGATAAATTGAAAAGGCCACAACTTGAAACGAAACAAAGAAATAAAACAGCAAGAAGGCATCCATAATCATCCCACATTTTTAAGGTTCACTCACCATGTACAACCTGCGTTGGCTCACCTTCAGATGCAGAATGTAAACAATGCTACCTCCCAACTCACTAAACATAAACTTATGCCCCTTTTTTCTCATCAAATGCCATCATCATGAATCGAAGGCTTGGTGCATCAAACATCATAAAGCCAACGCGTCTGTCGCAGTTCTCTTCTTGAATCTTTCCCTTGCTGCTTCTGAATTGGACGTTCACTTTCTTATCATAATTTCCGAGTGCTTATCGCCGTTTGTCGCGACCGGCGGTTTGTCGTCAGCTAATTCACTTGTTTCGCGTTTTGATCTTTTCGATGCGATAACAGAAGCTTTGAGTTCGATTGAATTTTGTGTGCGTGGCTAATTGGATTCCCTCCTCGTCATCATCGTTTGTTCCAAGCAAAAAATGCTGCCTGCTACTCCATACCGGATCTTGTTTCTAATTGGTATCGTTTGCGCTTTGTTCGCTTCAACTCATCAGACGGTTGCCAACGACGAAGGATCCTGCCACTCGTACGCAGGAGGCCATGTGTACCCCCAGGAAGACGTTCGCTCTGCGGACCACAAGCTCCAATGGACCAAAGCAGTAATCTCCCGACCGGCTCCTAGTTTCGAAGCGACCGCCGTGGTGGATGGAGCATTCAAAAAAATCAAGCTGTCGGATTACCGGGGCAAGTATCTTGTGTTCTTCTTCTATCCACTGGACTTCACCTTCGTTTGCCCAACGGAGATCCTTGCCTTCTCCGATCGGGTCAAGGAGTTCAAGAAACTAAACGCCGAAGTAATTGCCGCCAGTATCGATTCTCATTTCACCCATCTGGCCTGGATCAACACGCCGCGGAAGGAGGGCGGATTGGGCAAAATTAACATTCCACTGGTAAGCGACATCACGCACAGCATCGCTAAGGACTACGGAGTGTACCTGGATGACTTGGGTCATACGCTGAGGTAAGTGCTTGAACTTGCTATCGTCCTGTATTTATGGTCCATCGAGTACCTCCTGTATTAAAGCATAGAACAAGTTGTTTAATCATTTAATTCTTGAGATCCGCATTTACCTATTTAAAAATAAAAGTATTGAAATTAAATAAATTTTGTTGCAATCCAAAAATTAGGTAAGGATCAGTTATACTGCATCTAATTGCATAAAATTTCCATGTAAGTTATCATCAAGTTGAAGACATAGCTAATGAAGTTTTCAGCTTTTACATGCAGAATTCAAAAAAATCTAAAATCTAAAGGGAGTGCGATTGTTTTTTTACTTCTCAAATACATACATTCAGTTAATCTTATGAACACTAAGGAAATATCAAGCTTTTTCCTAGAAACGACAACATTATTTAACATTGACTAATGAAACTTTTGAGCAAATTTATCCAGCACTATTACACTTTGAAAATTTCGAAATTTTAAAGTTTAATAAACAGTTTGAAGGTACTAATATGGTACAAACGGACAAAGTCATTGCAAATCTAGTATATCATATTAAATAAATATAAATATGAATAAATTTGATGTCAATGATGTTTGCAGAGGTCTCTTCATCATCGACGATCGTGGCATTATGCGACAAATTACCATGAACGATTTGCCAGTTGGTCGTTCAGTCGACGAAACTCTTCGATTGGTGCAAGCCTTCCAGTATACCGATAAGCACGGAGAAGTTTGCCCTGCCGGATGGAAGCCTGGACAGGATACGGTAAGCTAGCATCAGAATATCTTAAATGCTTTCCTAATTATAAACTAACATTTTTTTTCTTTTCGACAGATCGTGCCGAATCCAGAGGAGAAAATGAAGTATTTCGAAAAAAATCATAAATACTAAGTTAGGTCATTATTTTAGAACCTGAAAATGTACATCATTCGATTTGAATGGACATATTGTGACTGAATTTATTAAACTACGAAAAATACCACGTTGATTTCGATCTTTCTTTGTGCCTTACACTTTTCATGCATCCTGGGCTTACTTCGTATGTGAATTAAATGAAATTTATTGATCCTCGGACTACCCAACTAATAACTTTTCCAAAGCAGAAAGGGTACGGTCAGATTATTACAAAAATATCTGAGCGAACGCAACTTGTTCAAATTAATGTGTATACTACGGCCTGTTCACATGACACGTAAGGAGTAGTAGGTCGAAATATCGTTACGTGTAACTGCGTATCAAGTTAATTTATCTGTTCTATCAATCAACATGCTGATGATTGCTCCAAAGATATTATTATCTTATTTTCCTCTTGAATGGTAATTTGTTCATTAAAATATGTATCTTCTGTAAAATTTGTATCATTATCAATTTCATGGGCATAAATATTGTATACTAGCAGACCCGACGAACTTCGTTTCGTCTAAAATTGATTCATTCTCTGATTAGTTTTTGAGTTATGCAGAAATTCCCAGAAGAGGGAGGGGTTTTAAACCACCACAGAAACATATCTTTCCTTCCAAAACCTCCACTCCAATTCTCGAGTTATGATGAAATTGGTGTTTCATTTAAATGGGAGCCCCCCCCCCTTTCCAAAAAGGGGAAGGGTCTCGAACCATCTCAGGAACCTTTCCCGGCCCCTAAAAACTTCTTCATACAAATTTTTACATCGATCGGTTCAGTAGTTTCCGAGTCTATAAGGATCAGACAGACAGAAATTCATTTTTATATATATAAAAATCTTGGGGTTGTATACAAGATACGACCGCTCGACGTAAACTACGTAAAACTAAATACAGTAAACTGAACAAATCATTCCGCTCTATATAGAAGAGGAGGAACCATCCCACCGACACTACTACCCAGTTTTAGCAGCCCTCCCACTATGTAAGGGAGTAGGAACTCCACTGTCTAGCAGCTGGACCACCGCATACCATAATTGATAATACCCTAAAAGTAGGCAATTACCATGGATTGGAACACGCTGTATAGGGGATGCATGATGCATGAAAGAACTAAAATTTTCAATAGTTTAGCGTTGATAATCAAAATTTTAAATACTACTGGCAAATTGGTGGAGAGTTTGCGAATCGATTGAAATATAAATCATTAAAATCCATTGAAAGATAAAGGACCTATTAATGTTACAAATCTTACATGATTTCGTGACGGTCCCCAATTTGGAAATTTTCATTTGTCACCCTGTATCCGAGTCTTCCCCTTAGACGTAGTTTACGTCAAAAAAAAAATAGAAGAAGATGTTGCGTCAAGTACAAGACACATTCATCATTCATGCTATGGCAGGCATAGAGAAG
This sequence comes from Armigeres subalbatus, assembly GCF_024139115.2. Lineage (NCBI taxonomy): Eukaryota > Metazoa > Arthropoda > Insecta > Diptera > Culicidae > Armigeres > Armigeres subalbatus. The sequence continues at coordinate 65,126,778 of NC_085140.1, forward strand.
GTTTCAATACCTTATGGAAGCAGAATCAAGTTGAAATGTATAGAGCCATATAAAATTATGTAGGAAAGTATTAATCAATCAAAATTACTTGCCCAAGTTCCGGGTATTAAACCACGCAACTTGGACATTAATTTACAAAGTTCTGAAAAACTCAGATGCGAATATGTACATTATGTGGAAGACCTGAACCCACGACCCTCAGTACGCTAGACTGGCGCTTTAACCAACTAGCGGTTACCTCCAATACATTTTTCAAATCAAAACCTTTCACATAATGTACATATTCACATCCGAGTTTTTCAGAACATTGAAAAGTATTAGATACCAAGAGCGCATGAGTCGATTTAATTTTGATCAGAGTAAATACATATTAAATTTTGTAAAATTTCACAAGATGTTCAGTCCACAGACAAACAGACATAACACTTGTGAAATCCTTATCGTTCACTGATTTACTGGTCAATTTAAATTATCATTAGTTGGCCAATCGATCACTCGTGGCGCACGCATCGGATTTGCTCGAGTTTGACGTTTGCACACTACCGCCATCTGGTTCGTGGTTTGCCCAACTTAGTGAAAACAACAGATGTCGTTAGGGTGTTTACGACGATGAATTTCATGAGTGAATGTTCAATGTGTTATGTCTGTTTGTCTGTGTTCAGTCCATACTCATTCAAACAAGTTTACACCTGGTGTGTCGCTAAGCATGCTCAAAGCAAGTATATATTTTAATTTAACATCGGTGCAGTAATTAATGAGTGGAATGCAATACAAAACATACCTATCAGAAAATATTAGTCTCTATATTTTATCCAATTGAACAGATTGAAATATTTAATTTATTTCGCTATTTTTGGCGGATTTCAAATTGCCTAGAACTGGCATCTCTTCCTTTTAACAGTAAAGGCCTGTTTCTGAGTTTTTGAAACTCTTCCAAACCGCATGCTGTCAGTTTGTTTTGATTTTGTGCTTCGTTAGATTTATGGCTCGTGAACGGCCTGCTTAAAATCGCTGAGGTTTTCATGTAAATTCAACTAAGAGTGAAGGTATCATTATTCAGAGTCTATCTTGGAGTGTAACAGTGCCTATCGCGAGTGGAAAAACGTGCAGAAGGAATCATGCCAACGATCATTGCGATTGATGTTTCGCTGTCGATGACGCGGCCAATACCGGTGGCTGGGTCCAACACGGAAGATGGGTTGACTTATCATCATTTGGCCGTGCAGGGAGTTAACAACATACTGGATTATTTGGCCAAGCATTCGCGGTTGGAATTCGTTTCTCTGGTAAGTAGTGGTACATATTTAAAATATATTTTAAGATCTGGATTTCATTTGAAACGTTTCGACAGCATTTTCGATTTGTTTTTCTTTGTTATGCTGTCAGTTGTCAAAAAGTACAGTGTGGCCAGCATCATAATTTTGAATAAATGATGCAGAATCCTACACGGTTAGAAAAAAACTCAAAGGTTCAGCCCAATCGGGTTGTACGCAAAGGTGACGTTGAACTACGTAGCTCCCGAATAGAAATAAATGGTACGCCGAATGGTTGATATTATTGGCATTCCATTCCACTTGTAATCATTTTAAACTGTATGATACTTGTACAATTATATAATTGACAGAAATAAAACCACGATCATATATAATAATTTGCAGATTATACATGTTGTAATAAGGATTACTTGATATCATACTATTGTATACGTATCTAACCATAAATAATTTAGATATTCACCAACACAGAAATGAAGTTGTTTCTTTTTCAGTGTGATAGTGACAATCGCATCGGAAACAGAACCAACTTCCATCCAAGTTTTTTTGAAGTCAATGGCGGTGTGCATTGTGATTGTACGAAAGAAAAAAAAACGGATTATAATGCATGTAAGTATAAACTCAACTATGCAAAACATGAATAATATATATTAATTGTTTAATTCCAGAAATATCAACCTCATACCGGGAAACAGTACGCCTTTACGCCATGCGGATGTGGTTGAGCAGCGAAAAAACGCTTGCGAAGGTGAGAATAATTTATGATGGGCTTGGCTTAATAACCATTTTATATAAAAATCAGCGCTGGCGTTCTAAATATTCCATGGGGCATGCTTATCAAGAAATCGGGGCATGAAAAATACACATCCAGGATTGATTTCAAGCTGTTATTCATTGTTTTCTTTGATTTCTTATAGGAACATGCAGCACCATCGAAATCTGCGAAGAGGCACTGATGATAATAACATAATTTCAATATAATATGGTATGTAAATAATAATTATATAAGATGGTAAATTAAATATAAATAAAAACTTGTTTGATGATCATTTATTTATTATTTATAAACTGAGAAAACACCTTCTTAACTATCATATCCAGTATCGTAGTTCGTAGAATAATATTATACATCCTATAATACGGTTATCATATAATTAAATAATTATTACACGCTTTTCAATCTGGATTGAACACTGAATATTATTTGGTCCGGAATTCGTTTTACGAAATCTCATTCTACTAATCTTCTTTGTTAAAATCGATTATACTCCGAATCATTGTAAGAAAAAGAAATGATGATAAACTAATGATATCTGGTAAAATCGCCCAATAAAAATATATGAAAAAATTGGCCTTTTTGAATGGTAACGATACTTAACGACCCATTGAGTGTATCATCTAAAATCAAATTATTACAGACGCTATCATAAATATTATTCGTAGTATAGTTATTGTTTGATACTTTTGATGATTCTATTAAAAATTCCATTATAATTCGCTGTAATCAAAAAACGATAACTAGAAAAATAGATGTATAATATCATTCTATTCGGGCTGTATGTAATGTACAGGTTTTCGACTATTCTGTGCGATGAGACCCAAGCAAGCGTTTTTCAAGCCCAGCCTGAATCTGCTTTCGATGTTTATCTTATGCTCCTGAGATTGAGTGAGCATAACTGGTGATGTATATAATTTTTGGACCAACATTTGAAAATGAGGATAAAAATAAAATTTTCAAATAATCGAGGATGAACAACACTCTCAAGCGTTCACATATCCAAATTACAAATTGATAAAAACTCGCTAGAGAGTAAGAATCATTCGATAATTGTATCTCGATTCGAAGCATTGGTAACAATGCCAAACATCCGATTGAACTTCATTGTTGACATTAAATTGGTATTAATTAGGTTTACATTATTTCAAATGATAATCGATTACACAATTTGAAAAGCACAAGCCTGGTTGATAGTGTACAGCTGCAACCATCACCGACGCAAACTGCTACAGAGACTTACCACCCGTCGCTAAGTCAGTCTAAACCCCTGGTGGCTCATTACAGAAAAACCCATTGCGAAAGCTGGGCTGTCAACGGCGTTATTGATAATAATAATTATTCCTTCACGTGAATTGCGTCGGGCTTAGCGTTTACTCCGGCAGACACCTACGAATCAGCAAAAACGAGCCAAAGAAAGTTTACTAAAACCCCTTCACTACAACAGCGAAGAAGATTCCGAGCCCCTATACCGGCATCAACAGACGTAAGCAAGAAGTTACCGTCAAACGCCCCCAAGCTTTCCAAGGAAAACGCACGTTTAAGGTGAAGGTGGGTTGAGTACCAAAACAAAGCTTTGAAAGTATTGGTACAATAAAAACTGTCATATACTGTACTACTACTGGTATCGTATTTATAAAAAAACAAAGAATATTAGTAGGGTGGTTCAAAAATCGACCCAGCACCACCACGCTCACTCGATTCCGTCCCATGCTCCGAGTGTCCTCTAAAAACCGATTTGAACAAAAACTGGTTGAGCGCAAGCCGGTTCAAGTTTGTATGAAAACTAGTATGGGAAACTAAACCTTTCATTACACTGGCTACAGTGCCTCCCCTCCAAACGCTGGCAAAAAGAGAACCCACATAGCTGAAAGCAACATTCCTGAGACTTCACTTAGGAAAGATCCGTTGAAATAGCATTTTATACTCCGCTCACCCCCATGTCACACTTTTTGTATGAAGTATCTGCTCCTGGTGCGATAGATATACAAACACAATGTCAGCGGAACGAAAACGGCAAATTTGACAGAAAATATATGGGCTAACTGTCAAATTTGCCGTTTCTGTTCCGCCGACATTGTATTTGGGGCTTTATTACCATGCTAAAGGTTTGTAACCTCGATTAAAATCGACTCCCAACTATTGGAACGTCCATTCAATACGCATTGTCTAAGGAGTTGAAGCTCTTGAATTTTATCCAGTCATATGGTCTTCCCCTCGCCAGCGCCCAATCACGGAGTGCCACAAGCAGAATAATGTAAAATTCAACCTCGCCATATCAACTGCCATACAAACTTGAAACGACCTGTGCACGGTAAGCCTTTATTCAAACCGACCGAAAACAGCGAACGAATAATCGACTGAGCGTGGCGGAGCAAAATCAGTTTTGAACCACCCTGTTTATTAGTTTGCTGCTATCGGTTCCGGCGTTTACATTCGCTCCGCGATCAGATTTTTATCGTTTTCTTCGGGCAAAAATTGCAGTTTATATTAAGTTTTCGCTTCAAACAAGTGACTTAATCCAAAAAGTGAAGTTTAATTAGCATTCCATCAACATTTCGGGTTGCTCATGTGCGTAGAAGTGTGTAAAAATTGATTTTTTCAATGCCCTTTGAGAAGAAGTGGAGTGCAGTGATAAACCCACCAAACCGCGGACGGCTGTTAAATTGGCACGAAACTGCTGGTTTATGCCACATATCGAGCCGAAATACATAGGACTCTTTGAAGAAACATGTTAATTATCACGGGAAGTTCATAAATATACTGTGAACAGGTTAGTAATCTGAATATTAAACTTTTGTTCGATGCTGTTCGATGCATTCGAATGTTGGTGGGAGAGGAGTGCGGGAGGTGTGGGGTTGACGCTTCGAAGGTCCGGTGCCATATTGACTGCCATCGTGGTACTCCTCCAACTATGTCCTTAAATTAGCATAAACAAACTGCACCAGCTGTGTAAGGACATAAACGGGAACCTTCTTACGAACGAGCGTGAGGTGATCCGAAGGTGGCGGCAGCACTACGAAGAGCACCTGAATGGCGATGTGGCAGACGAAGATGGCGGTATGGTGATGGACCTGGGAGAACGCGCGCAGGACATAATTCTACCGGCTCCGGATCTCCAGGAAATCCAGGAGGAGATTGGCCGGCTGAAGAACAACAAAGCCCCTGGGGTTGACCAACTACCAGGAGAGCTATTTAAACACGGTGGTGAGGCACTGGCTAGAGCGCTGCACTGGGTCATTACCAAGATTTGGGAGGAGGAAGTTTTGCCGCAGGAGTGGATGGAAGGTGTCGTGTGTCCCATCTACAAAAAGGGCGATAAGCTGGATTGTAGCAACTACCGCGCAATCACATTGCTGAACGCCGCCTACAAGGTACTCTCCCGAATTTTATGCCGTCGACTAGCACCAACTGCAAGGGAGTTCGTGGGGCAGTACCAGGCGGGTTTTATGGGCGAACGCTCCACCACGGACCAGGTGTTCGCCATTCGCCAAGTACTGCAGAAATGCCGCGAATACAACGTGCCCACACATCATCTATTCATCGACTTCAAAGCCGCATATGATACAATCGATCGGGACCAGCTATGGCAGCTAATGCACGAACACGGTTTTCCGGATAAACTGACACGATTGATCAAAGCGACGATGGATCGGGTGATGTGCGTAGTTCGAGTTTCCAGGGCATTCTCGAGTCCCTTCGAAACCCGCAGAGGGTTACGGCAAGGTGATGGTCTTTCGTGTTTGCTATTCAACATCGCTTTGGAAGGGGTAATACGAAGAGCAGGGATTAACACGAGTGGTACAATTTTCAATAAGTCCGTCCAGCTATTTGGTTTCGCCGACGACATAGATATTATGGCACGTAACTTTGAGAAGATGGAGGAAGCCTACATCAGACTGAAGAGGGAATCTAAGCGGATCGGACTAGTCATCAACACGTCGAAGACGAAGTACATGATAGGCAGAGGTTCAAGAGAAGACAATGTGAGCCACCCACCGCGAGTTTGCATCGGTGGTGACGAAATCGAGGTGGTAGAAGAATTTGTGTACTTGGGCTCACTGGTGACTGCCGAAAATGACACCAGCAGAGAAATTCGGAGACGCATAGTGGCTGGAAATCGTACGTACTTTGGACTCCGCAAGACGCTCCGATCGAATAGAGTTCGCCGCCATACCAAACTGACAATCTACAAAACGCTAATTAGACCGGTAGTCCTCTACGGACACGAGACCTGGACGATGCTCGTGGAGGACCAACGCGCACTTGGAGTTTTGAAAGGAAAGTGCTGCGTACCATCTATGGTGGGGTGCAGATGGCGGACGGTACGTGGAGGAGGCGAATGAACCACGAATTGCATCAGCTGTTGGGAGAACCATCCATCGTTCACACCGCGAAAATCGGACGACTGCGATGGGCCGGGCACGTAGCCAGAATGTCGGACAGTAACCCGGTGAAAATGGTTCTCGACAACGATCCGACGGGCACAAGAAGGCGAGGTGCGCAGCGGGCAAGGTGGATCGATCAGGTGGAAGATGACTTGCGGACCCTCCGTAGACTGCGTGGTTGGCGACGTGTAGCCATGGACCGAGCCGAATGGAGAAGACTCTGATATACCGCACAGGCCACTTCGGCCTTAGTCTGAATAAATAATAATAATAAACTGCACCAGCTAAAAGCCCTACAATGGCGGACATAAAAAAACTTTCAATGAATAACTAAAGAAATGCTAATAAAAGTTGAAATGCAGGCCAAGTTCTAATTGGAATGTAGTGCTATGGAAGAAGAAGCTTGCGATGCGCTTACGAGATTGACTGATTCACCGAAACCAAGTGCTAAGCTGTTAGCAAGTTTTTAATAGTAAATATTATTATACATAGATATTGTAACACACTAGAGTCGGTTTTTACGCGGAAGATATGGGCCGCGTAAATTCAAACAACGTAAAAAACCGTGTAAATCCCGAAGTATGTCTGAAGGAACCGCGGAAATCCAGAAACTCGCGTGAAAAAAAATCGCATAAAAAACGATTCCTGTAAAAATTACCGCGTAACAATCGACTTCAGTGTACATCAGGTTTGAAGCGTTGACTCTTCCTTGATCGAATGGTCCAAGAAAATTGAAAATCCATCGAGAAACGGCTGAGATATTAACAATCGAAGTCTATCATATTTTCGTGACGATTTTCAATTTTTTGCAATCGTAAAGTGTACCCCAATATAGAAAAGACAGACGTAGTTCTACGTCAAAAGTACCTAATTTTAGGTACTTTTTTTCTCTTGCATCTCCCTCACTCTTCCTTTTGTTGTCATAAAATGAAGAGCAAAACCACTCAACAAGGGCATTAAAGTGTGGGAACCCAACGTTGAGTAATATCATGTTTACAAAAGTTGAGTGAAATTTACCTAACTTTTGGTTAATTTCTATTCAAAATTAAGTATATTTTACTTAATATTGAGTGAATTTAAATTAATTTCAAGAAAAAATTACTTAATTTTGGGTTCCCACACTGAACCCCCGATTTGAGTGAAAAGTACCTAATATTAGGTACTTTTTCTAACCGTGTACACTGAAAACCAAAACTACCCAAAAGTGGGTTGTTTGCACTCAAAATCGTGGTTTGGGCCAATAACCCAAATTTGAGTAAAATGACTTTTCTGGCACTAGGTAGTTTGCCTTTAATCCCATGTAAACAATTTACCCAAAGCTGAGTTTAATTTATCCAAAGGGGCCGTTCAAAAATTACGTCCAAGGTTTGAGGGGGGGAGGGGGTCAGAGTTTTGTGACAGTTTGTGACAGGGGAAGGGAGGGAGGTTCGTCTTATGTGACGTCCATCCACAAGAAAAAAATACTGAAAGCATTTTAGAAACAATTTGCATTTTTAAAACACATTCAAACTGTTAGTAAGGGACATAACTCACTATGTTATTGTGAAAATAGTGTACGAAAAAGATAAACCACAGTAATCGCTAAAATATAAATGAGACATGTATACGTACAGGGGGAGGGGGGGGTCAATGATTTGTGACAGTTTGTGACAGGAGGGGGGGAGGGGGGTTGAAAATGCCGAAAAACGATGGACGTAATTTTTTAACGATCCCAAAGCGGACCTTGATCAACCCAAAATAGAGAATATTGAATTTACTCAAATTTGGGTTATTGGGCTGAGCAACCTCGGTGAGGTGTTTGCATCTTGCTTTAGTTTTGATAGCAATCATGGGAAAGAAAGGGAAAACTACCCAAATTTGGGTAAATTTTTTCTGCGATATTCTCAATAGTGCGTATATTGAACTCAAAGTTTGGGTTGATTTATCTGTCCGTGTACTTCAAAAGTATGGATTAAAGGCAGCTTCACACCTATATGCACACTCCAAATAATCTAAACGTTGTTTCCACCTGAATTTTCAGGTACATTTTACGTGCACACGTAACTGCAAATGCTTCAGAAAATTCAGGTGAAACTTACGTGTCCGGTGAATTCTATGCAAAACTTTGGTAGAACTTACCTGATTTTCACGTAGAATGGAAATTCTATCGACAAATCAGGTGAAGGTTACGTGAATTTCAGGTGAAAAAAAATCTACGTACTTTTTCAGGTGGAAACAACGTGCAGATTTTTTTGGGTGCACTCCAAATATTTAATCTGCACATTGTTTCCACCTGATTTTTCTGGTACATTTTATTGCGATTTGAAAATAAAATTAGCATTGCAGACAACCTGCAAGTAAGAGGATCGAGCTGTCAAAATGCTTGCTGATATTATTATGTTTTTAAAAGTGTTATCCGTCGGATTCAGGTTAGTTTTGGTTTGATGTGTACATAGGAGCAGTGGTGCTACACTGAGGAAAATGGACGTATGATTTTCAATCAAACGCCTTATGAAAATTTGCCACAAGGAATCGGTATGAATTTCAATATGTTACCTTATGAATGATGATTTTCATTTGAAAAAAAGCAAAATGTGGCAGACAGGGTTCGAACCATGGACGTCGGGGTCGGGAGGCCGGTATGTAGACCACACGCCCATCGACGCTTGAATACTAGGGAAGGTAACTGCGCATAAGAAGCACTGTTGGTGGAATAATCAGTCGAAGATTCATAAGGCGCCAATTATGAATTTCGATAGTCCAGTTCGCTGAGTGTAGGAGCATCATTATCGGTCGCGAGCATTTTAATCACCCGCACAACGCTTTCATCTTAGTTTCGTCACTCGTTTCAAAAGATATTTTAGTTACTAGATATAGATTGTCGCTTCGGTTCCCTTTGTTCTGCTGTCCGAAACATGTTGGGTACCAAGCTGTCAAATCGTATGGATTTTCCTTCTTTGACATTTAGCTCCCCTATCCTCGCCAGCAAAAGATGTTCCGGACAGCGACGACAGCGACAATCTTTATCTAGTAACTAAAATGTCTTTTCTCGTTTCCGTATCGGTCACAAGAAAAAACTTATACATCGCATTAGTCAAATACATTCCGAACAGTGGCGTAGCCAGAAAATTGGTCTCTGGGGGGGGGGGAGGGTTATGTCCAAAACCACCACGTGGCTACGCCACTGATTTCGAAACTTATACTTTTCATTAACTTATGAATGTTATTAGCTTTTTTGATATGGGATCATTCATTAGGTGGCATAATGAAGAGTATAAGTATTTTTGAATGTTTTTTTGCCATAACATATAAGGTTATTTTTTTACGTGTATTGTGTCGTCAGCACTAAATTGAATTCCAACTTCCGACGGTTTATTTCCGACATCATGAACGTCAGAACAAAATTTGAGTTTGCCAACAAAATATTGTCAGAGAGCGTTCGGAAGTGCGGAAATTGACTTCCGAACTTCAATTTGGTTCTAAAACAAGCTCGGTTTTGTGACAGATAACACCGTGTAGTGATCAGCGTCATACAAACAGTTTTGGTCTAAATGCACAATATTTTCAGCTCTCAATTTGGTTGCTGTATTCCGTACCGGTGACGTTTGACAGTTGACAGTTTATCAAATAGCTGCGCTCTTACCGCGCTACAAAATTTGGTCACCTGTCAGTCGCGCTACTGTTATAGCAGCGCGTTTAGTAGCGACCGATACTGAATGATACTGCGCTGCCAAATGGCTAATACTCGCGCACGGTAATCTTGCTCAAACATATTTTACTTTTCAATACACTGCCAAAAATAACTATATATAAAATATGTGTAGTGATTATAATTTTTTGCAATAACGCCACCCTAATATAATCGATATGGAACCACACATGAATCAAATTATTGCTTATTCGTGACCACACATAAAGATTATTTCTATATATACATTTTATTAGCGGTTTGTGTGAAGAATAATTATGTGTGCGCTTATATACATCATAACTTAAATCTATGGATTTTTGCCAATAAAAGTGTGTGGATTTTTGGTAGTGTAGAATTATGTCTAATATTGCCACTTTATTTATTAGTTTTATCATTCCTTTCTCCAAGAAACATCACTCCTCGCTTAATTTTTCAAAACGACCTAAGTAACATTTTTTTCATGAATTAATTTGAATAGCGCAATCAACATAACAACATGAAAGATTTTGATTGCAGTACTCAAATTAAATCATGAAAAAAATGTTACTTATGTCCTTTTGAAAAGTTAAGCGAGACTCATGGTGTCGACTACCTGGAAAAACCTGGAAAGTCAGGAAAAGTCAGGGAATTTCATATTGGACCTGGAATGTCAGGGAAAGTCAGGGAAATTAGATTGAGGTCAGGGAAAAAAATCACAAAAGCCAATATTGCAAATTTGTAGTGGATTTTTGTTTTAATTCGAGCAATATATTAAACTAAGGACACTTGACGACTTGGACAAGTCGAGTCAAGTACAAGACACTGAAGACGACCACACAGTTGTGGTCGAAATACGTATCTGCAAAGATAACGAAAATTAACTGGTGGAATTAAATGGACAGTACTTAATTCGTCTTAGACGGTTGATTTGAGACTAGTTATGCCCTTTTTAAAAAAAAACACCTATTTTTTGGATATTTTTCCATGGGACCATTGCTTTATTTAAACCGAAGGCCATAATCGATAAAAATTTAACTGTGTTCAAACCAAGTTATTTAAAGTATTGCAGTGATTAGAATATTTTACTAGGCTTACTATAATTGCTGCAAAGATTTATGTGAGCTTGTAGGCATTGCATTCATGATTATCTGGAAGATTTCAAGCAGTCCTTAACTATTTTTAGAAGTCCATAAACTCCACAGAGAGTGAATAAGAATAGGTACTTACTTCGTAAGTATACTTGAGAGCCATGGAGGTTTCTCGATGTTCACCTAATCCGTAAGATTTTTTAACGGCATTAGAAGGATTTCTAAAAGCTTCCACGATGGTTTGGAAAAAAGTTCAAAAGTCGTGTCACAAAATACAAGATTTCACATAAATTTCCAGAAAGATAATGAAAACGATGTGAAGAAGTCGGTCAGTAGTATTGGAGGTCTATTGCGACACCAGGGAGTCCGTGCGAATTCCCAATGGTGAATGAAGGCACTAGAAAACATTAATTGGAGCCAATTTTGGAAAGATGTGATTTATGAAATTTTTTCAGGAGTTCTGCGCATTAACTTGAATCTTTATGAACGACTAGAATTGCCTACGATATTCTTCAAATCCTCAATGTTCTATTTCTAGTGGTGATTAGGCTTCCAGTAGCTCAGGAACTCACAATGGACTTCAAGGGTTTATACATGCAGAGTTTTTCATGCGCTTCTAGGAATTGAAAAAAACATTTTTCATTCCTGGAATTTTTCGAGGAATGGTCTGGAAAGTCAGGGAGAGTCAGGGAATATTACAAAGCTTTGTCGTTGGTTCTCTTTTGTCGCTTGTTTCGCATGCGCATGCAAACAAGTAAAACTGATTCCCTGGCCGTAATGAAGGTCTTAATCTACACAGGCTGTTAGAGCAAGATAAACGGGTGCGAGTATTAGGCGCATGTATTTTTACACACTATCAAAAATGCACACATTTTTATTGGCAAAAAATCCAAAGATTTTACACACTTCAATCATTTTGCAGATTTCGGTCAATTTTGCTTCATTTCACCGAAATCTCAACAGCAGAATTGTTCGGTACTTATTCATCGATTTCCGGTATTTTTTTTTGTTCAACTGTCAAAACCACCGAAAATCTGTCGAATTGTTTACCGAACAGTTCTGCTTTTGAGATTCGGTGAGATTTTCACAAAAATCTGCGATTTATTTTAAATGTGTAGTTATGATGTATATAAGCGTACACATAATCATTCTTCACTATTAATAACATATAATATATATATATATATATATATATATATATATATATATATATATATATATCTGGGAGCTGCGGACTCGATCGATTTGAATTTTCAAGATATTTTGCTTGAAACCCGCGAATTTCCTCTCAGTGTTTAATGTACACGCTACGATTTTCTCACATTGAATTATCATTATGTTTATCTTTTAAAAATTAATTTCATAGATTTCGTCGATTTACTGCATTGCATAAATTATTGTGCCGATCGTAAAATTGAATCATGTTGTTCACTTATTAAAATTCCTCTATAGATTTGAAACGACACCAAATAACTGAGTTTTGTTATAAATGAACTATAATTAGTATGACTTGATTTACACGTGTACTCTCTCAGCTGCGGTCAGAATGCTCAGAAACTCTATCGATGCGATGGATACTTTTTGACAAATTGCTTTGGAGATTTTTTGACAATCGTTTTGACTCTATCCGCAGCTCCCAGATATTTATAATATGTATATTTCTATATAATATAATATTTTATAGAAATAAACATTATTTGTGGTCGCGAATAAGCAAAAAATAAAATAAAATAGAATAAAAAACAACAAGGCGGTCTCAATTGAGTTGTTACATCCTATCGTTGCATCTGACAATTCGTGACAGCGCTTGCTGGTTGCAGATGAAGCTACATTTTTTCCTCTTTGCAAGTCCCGTCCCAGGTTGAAATACTTTTAGCAGTGCATGTGTGAAAAACCAAAATCCCGGTCCCATTTAAGGCCCGATGCCCACGTAACGTATTTTCATCGCTGCGTGCACACGGCGTTAAAAGGACGCATGTGTGCATCGGGAAAAAGCGGTAACGCAGCGTCGCCGCACCGATGCATACCTGCGTTTTTTCAACGCCACGTGCACGCAGCGTTGAAAAAACGCTACGTGGGCATCGGCACTAATATGCACGGGGACCAAAATCCGGCGGAAAATTTTCCCGAGGTGTATAGTAGCCTTTAGCTAGCCTTTAACCTGCCTTTACCGTTTAAAAAGGATTCTGCAGTTTAATCTCATATTTTTGGACATCCCTATTTCCTTTGTTTACTCAAGCTGTCAAAAATTATGTTTTCGTTGTTTTCTTCGCGGTCCCATTTTTTAGCACGCGCGCGCTTTTGACAGCTTTCCTCGCGTTTTTGATCCCACGATTCTGACAGGCAGCTGATTCAGATTTTTTCGCTCTCGCGTTGGCAGCACGCCAGGATCGTCGTCCATAAAGTCGTCAAGAAAAATTGCAACAAATTTCGCGGATTCCGCGGTTGTTAGTTTCATTAATTGTGCAATCTGTGGTGTTGGATCTTCTGCGGCAGTGGTCAAAGCTTTAGGATTCAACGGGACACCAGAAGGGGTCCAAGCACAAACCTCCCGATGTTGACACGTGTTTGAGGTTAGAATACTCTTTTCTCTGATTGGGAAAAGAATTAAAAATTGGATCTTTCGAAGAGAAAACGCAGTAGCAGCAGAAAGGCCAGAAATAACGTAAAAGAGGCGTTCGTGTGTTGTTACATAAAGTGTAGAGCATTGGAGGATAGGGAGAAATGGCAACAGGAGAGCGAATACTGACGGTCGCGCTTCGCACCAATTACGACATCCGCCGGCTGGAGGCTGCCGACAAAAAGTGGGAATGCTTGCTGTATCTGCACGATTCAAAACCGATAGATCCGGAATGTCCACCGACGAAGGAAGAACTAGCAGCTGCTGGACTATTACCGACTCAGGAGGATCGCCAGAAGTCGCCGGAAGAAGAATCCAAACAGGATCCGGGAGTGCTGTTCGACAAACTATTCAAGTTGGACGTTGACTATCTGAAGAGTCTGGATCCGAAGGATTGGAAGAATCAGGATCACTACGCTGTGCTTGGTTTGAAGAAGATGAGGTAAGGTTTGCGTTGGGATCAGAGTTATTAAAAATACGCTTTCTTGTTTGTCGCATATAAATGCGTACCACTAGAAGACTGTCACATACTGTTCTATGCCTACCACAGAAACAAACCTGTACCAAATATGGTACCATTTATTATGCATATTTATATTCATCAGTATTATACCACACTGAAGTTACAGTTCTAAAAACACTTCAATAATTTGTAGCGTTTGATTTTAGAATAATTTCAAGATTCTTCTTTTTCTTCTTATTGGCATTACATCCCCATACTGTGACAGAGCCACCTCGCCGCCCTTAGTGTTCATTAAGCACTTCCACTGTTATTAACTGCGAGCTTTTTAAGCCAGGCTACCATTTTGCATTCGTATATCATGAGGCTAACACGATGATACTTTTATGCCCAGGGAAGTCGAGGCAATTTCCAATCCGAAAATTGTCTAGACCGGCACCGGGAATCGAACCCAGCCATCCTCAGCATGGCCTTGCTAAGGAGGGCCCCATAATTTTAAGATTACCAATATTAAAAGAACGGTATAGTCTATTTGACAAGTTAGACAATACCAAATAAAAAAAGTCGACTGAACTAGCTCGTTAACTACATATGTACTATTATAATATTCGGCTCTCACCCGGAAGATCCGGGTTCGATTCTTGGTGAGGATTTTTTTTTTGTTTCCTTGCTCGTATCAATGGTGTATGACTTGACAGCTTTTTACATTTAATCCTTGAATTACAATAACATATATTTATGTTCGCCAAGCAAGATATGCGTAATTTCAATGTTTTCCAATCGAACAATATGAGCATGATTTTGATTTCTTAATGCTTTGCCAGATTCGAGGCCACTGAAGACGACATCAAGCGCGCCTACCGTAAGATTGTACTGAAACACCATCCAGACAAGAGAAAAGCTCTCGGCCAGGAGGTGAAACAGGATGAGGATTACTTCCATTGCATTACGATGGCCTACGAAACTTTGGGAACGTTGAAAAATCGTCGCGCTTTCGATTCCGTCGATCCGGAGTTCGACGATGCACTGCCGTCGCAGAATGAAGTCAAGAAGGATTTCTACGGAGCATTGAGAAACGTGTTCAAGAGGAATTCTCAATGGAGCGAATCGAGAAAGCCAGTTCCCCAGCTCGGCGACGAAAATACGGAGCGTTCCAAGGTCGAAAACTTTTATGATTTTTGGTACAACTTTTCAAGTTGGAGAGAATTTAGTTACTTAGACGAAGAAGACAAGGAAAAGGGACAAGATCGTGACGAACGTCGGTGGATTGAGAAGCAGAACAAGGCTATCAGATTGCAACGCAAGAAGGAGGAATCAGCGAGAATACGAACATTAGTTGACTTGGCTTATAACAACGATCCGCGTGTTGTCAAGTTTAAGAAAGAGGACAAGGATCGTAAGTTGGCAGCAAAGCGAGCCAAGCAGGATGCCTATCAGGCACAGAAAGCTGAGGAAGATCGATTGGCTAAAGAAGCGGCTCTAGCAAAACAAAAGGCAGCAGAAGCAGAACAAAAACGCATCGAAAATATTCAAATCGAGAAGGAAAAAATGAAACGTGCCTTAAAGAAGGAACGAAAAATCCTTCGGGATGCAGCCAAGGCCAACGATTACTACACGAAAGACGAATCGGAACGTCTGAAACATCTGGAGGGTGTCGAGAAATTATGTGAATCGCTGAAACTATTGGAACTGCAAGAATTCAACAAAGAGCTAAGTTCGGGTGGCCGAAACGTTTTTGTGAAGGCTCTTGATGACATGGAGGCAAAATTGGAAGAAGAACGTCGTGCTCAATCTTCTCAGAGTCAATCTATTCCTAATAATGCCGGTTTAAAGGTTGTGAATCGCAAAGCCCTTTGGAGTCACGATAACGTCCAGTTGCTTATCAAGGCCGTAAATCTGTTTCCGGCTGGGACGATTTCTCGCTGGGATGTCATTGCCAATTATCTCAACCAACACGGTACAAATTTGGGCGATATGAAGTTCTACGCCAAGGACATTTTGAACAAGGCCAAAGAACTGCAAAGCGGTGATTTCTCTAAGAGCGATCTCAAAACGGTTGTCAATCAGCAAGCTTTCGAGTCGTTTGAAAAGGCCAAGAAGGACCTGAAGAAAGTGGATAAGGCTGACATCAGCCAAAAAGAAGACGAAGCAAATCCGATCAAAATGAACGGAACAGCTGAAGTAAAGATGAATGGAGTCCACGAACCATCCGAGGAAAAGGAAAACAGCAAACCACAAAAAATCGCTAAGAAAGAATCACAGCCACAGAAGGTAAAGGAACCTCCAGCAGCAGCACCGACACCTGTACCAGCACAGATGCCAACTCCAGTAGCGGCGGCGCCAGCACCAGCCCCAGCTCCAGCTCCTAAAGAAACCAAGAAGGACAAAAAGGAAAACAAAGTGTGGAGCAAGGAAGAACAGGCTCTTCTGGAGCAGGCCATGAAGACTTACTCGACATCGACGCCGGATCGGTGGGACCGGATAGCAGAATGCATCCCGAATCGAACAAAGAAGGACTGCTTACGACGGGTGAAGGAACTGGTCGATTTGGTAAATGCCAAAAAAGAAGCACAGCAGGTTTCCGGCAAATGAAGCGCCCGCGAGTGGCGGAGTGGCAAACGCGAGAGCAACTATCTATTACTATTAGTGCCCCCTCTTGTCCTTCTTTCGTTGCGTTGGAAACCTCACCAGTTTGATTCATACAATTATAACATCTCTGCGATTATAATTTTACGTTTTTAGGTCTTGTAAATACATAATGTCTTAATACAGAAAACATTAAATGAGTGCTAGGATAAACACTGAAAAATGCCTAATCAAAGTTGGTTATTATAGGGGCGATGACAGACCATCGAATGTTTCCGCTTTGTGAAAAACGGTACTTTGGATATCTTAGCGCTAATCGGCCATGCAATTCAAATGGAATTTCTCTAGAATCCTCACATTATCATAAATGTATCATTTAGCTCAATGAAACAAGGGCAGTGGTTGACCTTGTACCCGTTGCTTGAACTTGCTGGTAGCCGCACTGTTCACTTCGGTCTGTTGTTGACAGTTGGTTAATACCTGAACCAACTGTCAACAACAGACCGAAGCGAACAGTGCGGCTACCAGCAAGAATCTTCTTGCTACCAGCAAGGCTTATCTTAAAAATCGGACTAAGCGAAGTATTCCGATTCGCAAGAATCCCGTTCGGATACAGCGGATACCGCTGGGCTCTCTGGAGTAGGAACTGGATCGCGGACCGGATAACCCGAACTTGTCCACGATGATGGAAAGCGATGTAGAATCCATGCTTTCTGGATCTGCCGCACGTACTAGCGGATCAACCATTGTCTGTCGACCAGGAATTGTAGTTGACCATCCCGATATGTTCGATTACGGTGGCTAATTCTCACTGCCAGGGATTTGCTTGGTGTACTTGTGCAAAGACAGAGTCATTCATTTCGCCAAGTCGTTTTGCACCTGGTCTGCCCATCTCGCACGCTGCGCTCCACGCCGTCTCGTACCTGCCAGATTAGAAGCGAACACCATCATGACATGACACATTGGGTGCGGTGGCGAATCTTTTTTGACCGTAGTAGGCCCGGCTCCACAGATGATGAGCCTTCGTATTTCACGACTAACATTGTTATCATCCATTAGCAAGGATCCAAGGTAGACGAATTCCTCGACCACCTCGAAGGTATCCCCGTCTATCGTAACACTGCTTCCCAGGCGGGCCCTTTCGCGCTCAGATCCGCCAACCAGAATGTACTTTGTCTTCGATGCATTCACCAAAAGGTCTATCTTTTGCTGCTTCACGTTTCAGGCGGGTGAACAGTTCTGCCACCTTTGCAAATGTTCGGCCGACAATGTCCATGTCATCCGCGAAGCCAATAAATTGACTGGATCTGTTGAAAATCGTACCCCGGCTGTTACACCCGGTTCTTTATTGTTCTTTATGTTCTTTATTGTTTGATTCATCAACAGACAACTTAGGTCCTAATGATTCTTATCCTAATTAATACTTGTGGTGAATTAGAAATAGAGTAGGCCTTGAACGAGGAGAGTCTTAGTTTTGAAAAACAGTTCGGATCGTAGACACATGTTTAAACTCCGGTGTACTGAAAGTAGTGCTAAATAAACCGAAATAAATTATAATTAATTCGCGGACCATATTAGATTTTAATGTGAATATCACAATACTAATAAAAATAATTATAATAAAATCATCGTTAATTATGAAACATGGCAGAATAAGCCCTTGTAAAAATACGACGAATCGTCTGTCTGGATAGATTAAAATCAAAACATGTGGCAACCTCGTTGAATGCCCGCTGTAGACCCACCATCGCTCCACGTTGTCCGTAATTCGTTCTTCGAAAATGTATCCTCAGCATTCCGTTATTTCGCAGTGCCCTAGGTCGAACGTTCAAGTTTACTGATTCCAGAATTTCAGGGCACTCGATTCTGCCTTGGAGCGTATTAGCAACGACCATGGCCCGTGCAATGTGCCTCCGCAATTGTAGGCTTTCAAGATTAATCAATTGACAACGGCTGCTATAACTTGGTAACCGGAATGGGTTTCGCCATGGAAGCAACCGAAGAGCAAAACGAATGAAGCGGCGTTGAACAGATTCAATTCTTACTGATCCGTTCTGGTAATTAGGATGCCATACAGCGGAACAATATTCCAGCGTAGATCGAACCAGCGAACAGTACAATGATTTCAAGCAATAAACATCGGTGAAACCCTTGGCGACGCGAAAGATGAATCCTAATGTTCTAGAAGCCTTCTCGATCACGTAAGAGACATGATGCTTGAATGTTAGCTGCGTATCTAGAATAACACCAAGATCCTTTATACAGTTCACACGTTGCATCACAATTCCATTGAGCTCATAGTTGTAAATTATTGGCTGATATACACGAGTGAAAGAGATCACGTAACATTTGCTAGGATTGACAACCATCCGGTTCAATGTGCACCAAGCCGCAAATGAATTAATATCTTGTTGTAGGTCCATTGCGTCAGAGATAGACCGAATTAGTGCATAGAGCTTCATATCATCCGCATACGACAGTCGCGGTCCTCGAAGCACATTGATTACATCGTTGAAATACAAGAAGAATATCAAAGGGCCAAGATGGCTTCCCTGAGGAATGCCTGAGGTTGCCAACAATTCAGTGGACTGAGAATTGCCTACCGTAACAGACAGTCTCCGTCCGGTGAGATATGAATGGAACCAGCGCAAAAGATAACCAGCAATGCCAAATCTTTCCAATTTCGCAACCGTGATAGCGTGGTTAATTTTATCGAAAGCTGCAGATAGGTCCGTATATACAACGTCCGTTTGTGCTTTCTGCACAAAGCTGTCGGTAATGCTCGAAGTTAGGCACAAAAGATTAGTGGTCGTAGATCTGCCTGAGATGAACCCATGTTGATCGGCACTCAGATGTTGCTTACAGTGAGATATGAGTGGTTCTGTTATAACTAGCTCGAATAATTTGGATGCAGCGCACAAGGATGAGATGCCGCGATAATTGTTGACTTCTTTTCGATCACCCTTCTTGTACACGGGAAACATTGTAGCGGTTTTCCACACGGACGGAAAAAGTCCACTGGATAGCGATTTGTTGAAAATCAATTGAAAGGGAGCGAGCAGAAGTTCGATGTGCCTTTTCAAGAACGCAGACGGAATGCCATCCAGACCTGGACTCATGGATGATTTTAACTGCGAGTTAGCTCTACGGATCATTTCTGCATAAACGAAAAACGTGGCCCAAGTGATCCCGACTGCAGGAACGTTGTTAGCAGCCTCAGCGATTGTGACATCAGAGATGACTTCGTTACAATAGGTGCTCACAAACTTGTCGGCAAATATCTGACAGATGGATTGGGGTGTAGAGGCCACTTCCTCGTCCAGAGTCATTGTTGTAGGGAGCCCAGCTTGTTTCCTTTGTTCATTTATGTACTTCCAGAACGTTTTAGGCCTGGTCCTCAAGTTTTGCTGTATATTTTGCTGATATTGAGAAAAACAGAGTCGACTAACAATCTTGTACGCAGAGTTTAATTTTTTGTAGTGCTCACGCAACGATAAGTAACCGTGTTTGGAATAGCGCTTGAGAGCAGCTCTTTTAGCAGTTTTCATTCTACGAAGCTGACGGGTCTGCCAAGGACAACTATAAGGAGCGACGATTTTCTTAGGAACATGTCTTTCAATCACGTGTCCAATAATATGCGATAAAGTCAATGCCGCATTCTCTGCATCACAACCGCCAAGAATGTCAACCCAGTCCAATGTAGCAAAGAACTCAGCAATGCTATGATGATCGGCGTTATGGAAATTGTAGATTATGGGCTCGATCGATGCAACAACATTGGCTCGCGTGTTGTTCAGCTTGAGTATCAACGAATGATGATGGTTAACTACTTTAACTAACGGTGATGGAGCATGCAAAATTAGCGGAGCAGCGTCCTGAGCGCTAACAAAACACAGATCCAGGCTGCGATTATTTTCGTTGGTAACGTGATTGATTTGACGTAACGTGCCTGTGCTGTAGTAATCGAGGAGTTTGGAGGCGTGACTGTGTAATGAAGATCGTTCCTTATCTATGTGAAGGAACCCGTTGCAGGAGGAACTCCACGAAATTCCTGGCAGATTGAAATCGCCGATAATGATGATTTCGTCCGAAGCATTAGTCATTTCTATCACTGACAAGACTGATTGTGTGTGAGCTTCGATCAGTGTATCATCGCGAACACGATCAGGAGGTATGTATAGTGCACACAGGAACACCGAACGATGGGAAAGCTGGAGGCGCACCCATACTTGCTCGACACATCCCCATAAGTCGTTGTAAATAACTCTTGCTTTTCGTTTTTTATTCACTGCGATTAGGACGCCTCCTCCAGTTGATTTGCGACTGTTCATGGGGCCACGGTCGCAGCGAAAAACTTCGTATCCAGGCCCAAAGACCTGACTAGATAGGGTACGGGAGTCGAGCCAGGTTTCAGCCAACACAATCACATCGTAGCAATCATCGGACGTGGCAAGAAGATATTGTTCGACATCACAGTTCATCCCACCGGCGTTCTGATAATATATCAGCACTTCGTCAACGCAAACGAGGTTGGAATCCACAAACGGGGCTCTAGAAGTTTGAACGGCATCAGGCGGTGAAGGTTCAGGGATGTAAGAGTACTTGCCTGCAATAGCAGGTTGGGAGCTCCCGATCTACATCTAAGTTCAGGGCCAGGACGACTTCGAAGAACGTTGGCTGCAACAGGCGCGACTGAACTAGAGCAACCGGGAAATTCTCCCAAAATGCTTTTCATGGGGCGTCCTGGAGATCCAATGGAAGCTTGTTGACTTGCGTTGTGGACCAGCAGAGAGGAATGCGAATCTCGATGGAAATCACCACCGGGTGAGGTGCTGGAATTTTGAGCAGCATGAGGCAACGAAGGTGGATGTCCTGGGTCCTGGGTGGAGGAAAAATCGTCACGCAGAGAAGAACTACAATCAGAAGAATACTTGCCTGTGCAAGCATGGTGGAAGCCCCCTTTTCTACCACCAATCTCAGGACCCAGACGGCTATGATGATCAGAGGCAGCAGAGCGGGACTGGATTGGGGCGATCAGGGCTTCCAACAAGCTTTCTATTGTGCGTCTGGGTGATGCGGAGTCTTCAGGAGAGGTGATTTGGCATCGTACGGAAGGACGTTGGGCGGTTTCGCAGTGGTTTTCAATCAACATGCCGGATCCTGTCCGGAAGTGGGAGTCAGAAACTGGGAGGCGTTCGGGTCTGGAGATATGACGACAGACGGCGTGTTCACACGGGGTATCCATAGGTTTTTTGAGAGGTCCTCAAACTCTCGGAAAAGTATTCCTGTCGGCCAGGTGTCTGGGTGGAGTGCGACTTCCTTTAGTCTTACGGCCAATCCGACCTTGAACGAAACGAAGCTCATTCTGCTGGTATCGGCAATTTTCTTCACTAGCGGAATAACCTTAACGGGATCTTCGCACTGGACACATTCTTTCACCAGTTTTTCGATGGACTCGCATTGCACACTAGGATGTATTCTTGAGAGATACAACCGCATGGCTCTCCGCATGACACCTTCTAGCGCAATGTTGAACAACAGGCACGAAAGTCCATCACCTTGTCTTAGTCCCCGGCGCGATTCGAACGAACTGGAGTGTTCGCCCGAAATCTTCACACAGTTTTGCACTAGACCTGTGCGCCGGTCATATAATCGGCGGCAGCGGCGTAGTGGTCACTTCTGCCCCGGCGGCGGCGGCGTCACGGCGGCGCGCCGTTAACTTTTATCGGCGGCGGCGGCGGCGGCGGCGTGAACCGGCGTGAATGAAAAAATCATTAGCTAAAAAATCAATTTAAACGCGGATTTTTGAATTCACGTGAATTTTTCATTTTTCAATTTCAAAAATTCACACGGTAAGAATCGCCCGTATAAAAGTCGACTTCAGCGGATTAAATTTGTTATATTCTATGTTTGTCGATCATCAAATATCACATTCCATAGTAAATTACTAGCGAAACTAATAAGTACCTGATTTTGATAAACTCCATTCTCATTATATCTAAATTTCAGAAAAATTCCAACTACTATTCTTTGAGTTACATATGCATATTGGGCAATATTTAAGAGGCTGCATATCTAGTATATTTAGAGAATTTGCAGTTCGTTAACCTGCTGTGACCCTTGGATCCTGGAAGGACATTCATTCCCTACCTTGCGTTCTAGTATGCACAAATCTCAATAGATGATCAACATATCTAAAATGAGCTCTGGCTGAGTAAGGCTAAGGCACGATGACCAACCAAATTGAATATTTTCCTCAAAAGTTGGTAAAATATGACAAAAAAGTTCTTGGTGGAGTTCCTGAAGGGATTTCCGGAGGAAACTACGAAACCCTATGGAAACTGCGGAAACTCATATAGGCATTTTTTCAAAAACCATTAAAGTTCTCATTGGGAAATTCCTTTAGTAAAACCTTTCGCTGGATATATAAAGTCCATCCACAAGCCTTTTACTTATTTTTTATAAATAGTTGTTCTTATGTATGGCGACAATTGGTACACCGACCCTAGCTTGTTTGCTTGCATGCTAAATGTAGACTCGTTTACTCGTTATAAGGAACAAAGGTTTGGGCACGCAGGCCTTGCTTATTATGTGTATAGATATTTTATAATTTTGCCATTAGGGAACTGAAGGAATTCACGCAGAAAAATCAGAAAGAATCTTTCCAGTTAATTTCAAAAAAGTGTTCTAGGGAATTCCTAGAAGAATTTCCGAATGGTTCCCAAAAGCAATTTCCGAAGAAATTTCTTTGAATGAATATCTGAAAAGATTCCCGAAAAAATAAAAAAAAATTGAAAATATTGTGTCGGAATTACTAAGGGAAATGTCCAAGAACTTTTTCCTTAAGGTCCCAAAGTATTTTCAAAGGATTACCCGTATAAATTCCCAAGGAATTACTTAAGGTAGTTCTGAAAGAATTCCTATGGGAATTTAAGGACAAGTTGCCAAAGAACTTGCTAAGGAACTCCTAGAGCAATTTCTTGAAAAAATCCAACGTTTTTTTTCTAAAAAAAATCCGAAGGAACTCCTAAAATAATCCTCCAAATTTAATTTCCGAAGAAATTCCTAAGCAAACTTTCAAAGACTAAACATATTTCCGGAAGAATCTGTAAATGGATTTCTGAACGAATTTTTAGAGGAATTCTAAAATATTTTCCGTCGATATTTTGAAACGAATTTGCGAATGATTTTCGGAATGTATATTCGGAAGAATTTTTAAAGGAATTACGAAAGAATTCCCAAAGGATTTTATAAAGCTTTTTTGTACGAAATTTCCAAAAGAACGAACCTTAACGAATTTCGATTTTTTTTAAACAAAGGAATACGTGGAGGAAATTCTGACGTAATTCCTGAGCTAAATTTTAAGGAATATCCGAAAGAATTACCGAAGAATTTTTTGGAATTCGTTTTTGTAGAACTTTTTGAGGCAATTTGTCTAGAAGAATTCTTTCCAGCGATTCATGAAAAAATTGCCGAAACAATTTCAAAAGGATTATTTTTCGGAAAAAATCTCAAAAAAATTCCGTAGACATCCTCATTGAATGGAATTTTTTAAGAAATTCCTTAAGAAATTTCCCCAGGAATTGCTAAAGAAAATTCCAAAGGAATTTCTCGAGGAGTCCCCGAAGGAGAATGTAAGAATCCGTGGAACAAAGTCCGATAGCATTCCTTAAGAATTTTCCGAAAAAAATCGTACAGGATTTTCTGAAGAAATCCGTAATGAAAATTCTCGATGAACTTTCAGAGAAATTTTGTAAGGAATCTCCGAAGGAATACCCAAATTTCTATTTCCTAAGGTTAAAAAAAAACTTTCGGAGGAATATCTGGAGGAATTATCAAATAAATTTTTTGATTTATTTCCAAACTAATTTCTGGAGTATTTTTCGAAGGAACTCATAAATGAATGTTTAAACGATACTTTTTTTGAATATTCTCAGAAATTCCAGGAATTTTACAATAAGGCTTTTACAATACAGTATTAAAAAAATTTACAGACAACACAATAAAATTAAATTTTTGTAATGTTTGAAAATACCTGACGTTTTAACTAAATAATTTGACTAAATACTAGGCAGCGAGGCGACAATGCTCCTTTTCTGGGTTACAATGGCTATGAATGAGAAAATAAGAAGCATTTTAGCTGAGGCTCGTAATATTTGCTCAGCAATATTTGATTTGCTGATGCTCAGCAAGTGGTTTTGTCAGTTATATTCACAAATTGATTTTAAAACATAAATTACTTACTCGGAAATCGGAACAAAAAAAATTGGTAAAGCGTTCACAGTTGAGATTTAATTATTTTGCTAAATCAGTTTGTCTTATAAGCCATCTGTCCTAGTAACACAAATCTGAAAACAAAGAAAACTGATCAAATAAATTGATTTAAATGAATAAAAAAATGTCAAAATAGCTAATGTGCAACTTAACTTGAAATTTCTAAACTGCAATAATTTACCTGCACCAATGCCAGATGCTTCAAGAATGGGGACGATTTGGGCATGTATCTAGGCCCCACTAAAGCTTATGAACCACAATAAACCCATTTTGCGAGTCATCTACAAATTTAGGTACCCGACTGAATGAGGCCTTGGCTTAACGCATTCTAGAGATCAGTTTAACAATTTATGAATTATTATACTAGATAAAGCCTCATTTAAACTCTCACACTAATCAACCAACTCAAGCTCTATCTAGAATAAGGGCGAATGTCGCAAGAGAGGATTCTCTTCGTCGACTTCCCCTCTTTTAAATAAAAGTGACAAGCAGCTGATTTCTTTGTGGTTTATCACCTCAGAACGATAGAAAACAATGCGAACTTGCATTATGAGGTGATAAACTGCAAAGAAATCCTTTGCTTGTCACGTTTATTCAAATGAGGGGAAGTCGACGAAGAGAATTCTCTCTTGCGACATTCGCCCTTTTACCAGATAGAGCTTGAACTTATTAATTAACCAAGTCAATGTATGTCACTACACCGTCATCATCGTCACATCGCTTGAGGTAGATTTGAAATTGAATGTTTACGAGATCCACCTTAACAACATTTATGAACTGTCATACGACTAGATTAGCACTATTCCAATAGACGAATCCAAGTAAAAATAAGAAGAAGACAAACGACGGTGTTAACTTTGACAGATCCTACAGGACAGCATAGGGGGATCATTTTAAAATGCTTATAATAAATTCTAGACAAAATGTAATTAAAATCTGATTGATGTATGGTACGGAAAAAGTTCCGAACTGTATGATAGATACATTTTTGGAAAATATTCAAAAAATTGAGATAAGCTTCCAGATATGTAATTCAGAACTTTTTCCGTACCGTACATCAATCAGATTTTAATTAAATTTTGTCTAGAATTTATTATAAGCATTTTAAAATGATCCCCCTATGCTGTCCTGTAGGATCTGTCAAAGTTAACACCGCCGTTTGTCTTCTTCTTATTTTTACTTGGATTTGTCTATTAACTCCACCACGCTGTATTTCTTCGCAGATACGTATTTCGACTTCAATTATAGGCCGTTTTCAACGTCTCCTGCTTGGCTCGACTCGACTTAAGTTAATTGATTTTTTTTATCCCGATTAGTCATCGGCGTGGCAAAATAATGATCGGCGGCGCGCCGACGCAAAACCGTCGGCGGCGGCGGCGCGAGAAAAACCACCGGCGGCGGCGGCGTGGCGCGGCGGCGCACAGGTCTATTTTGCACATCATCCACCGTTGCTTTGATCAGTCTGGTAAGCTTCCTAGGGAAGCTGTTCTCGTACATAATTTTTCGTAGCTCTACGCGGTCTATACTGTTGTATGCCGCTTTGAAATCAATGAACAGAAGGTGCGTTGGGACCTGGTATTCAAGGCATTTTTGAAGGATTTGCCGTATAGTGAAGATCTGGTCCGTTGTCGAGCCTACCTCCCCGCGGTGCTGGCCGGGATACGAGCAACCTTAGGGAAGATCGGGTAACCAACCCCGGTGGGAACTATGGTCGTATGCTGACAGGTATGCACCTCTCCGGAGGTGCAAATCTTATTGAGCGTCTGTTGTCCATGTCAGGATCGGCTCACAACAGCGTCTGTTCTCCATGTTATGGGCGGCTGATCATCGTCCGAGTGCCAGCGAGGGACTCTAAGTGAAACTGTGCACCATGGTCCACCGGAAATAAGGAGGAATGGTCCTCCGGTCAGGCCCTGCAAGCCAGCCAAAAAAAACTCACGCAACGAACAATCAACAAGAGAGTACGGACCGGAACCATCGGTGAAGACCACTGCGACGAAAAGGGACTAGCGATTGGAAACTCGGTTCGTGGAACTGCAAATCTCTCAACTTCATCGGGAGCACACGCATACTCGCCGATGTGCCCAAGGACCGTGGATTCGGCATCGTAACGCTGCAGGAGGTTTGTTGGAAGGGATCAATGGTGCGAACGTTTAGAGGTAATCATACCATCTACCAGAGCTGCGGCAACACACACGAGCTGGGAACAGCTTTCATAGTGATGGGCGATATGCAAAGGCACGTGATCGGGTGGTGGCCGATCAATGAAAGAATGTGCAGGTTGAGGATCAAAGGCCGGTTCTTCAACTTCAACATAATCAATGTCCATAGCCCACACCCCGGAAGCACTGATGATGATAAGGACGCATTTTACACGCAGCTGGAACGTGAGTACGACAGCTGCCCAAGCCACGACGACAAAATCATCATAGGAGATTTGAACGCTTAGGTTGATCAAGAGGAGGAGTTTAGACCGACTGTTGGAAAGTTCAGCGCTGACCGGCTGACGAACAAACAACAAACCTACGACTGATTGATTTCGCTGCCTCCAAGAATATAGCCATTCGCAGCACCTACTTCCAACACAGCTTTCCATATCAGTACACCTGGAGATCACCACTGCAGACAGAATCACAAATCGACCACGTTCTGATTGACGGACGGCACTTCTCCGACATTATCGACGTCAGGACATATCGTGGCGCTAACATCGACTCTGACCACTATCTGGTGATGGTTAAACTGCGCCCAAAACTATCCGTCATCAACAATGTTCGGTACCGACGACCGCCGCGGTACAACCTAGAGCGACTGAAGCAACCTGATGTCGCCACTGCATACGCGCAGCATCTCGAGGAAGCGTTGCCGGAAGAGGGTGAGCTCGATGGGGCCCCTCTTGAGGACTGCTGGAATACAGTCAAAACAGCCATTAACGACGCAGCGGAGAACAACGTCGGGTATATGGGTCGAAGTCGACGGAACGATTGGTTCGACGAAGAGTGCAGACAGATTCTGGAGGAGAAGGACGCAGCGCGGGCGGGCGCGCTGCAGCAAGGTACCCGGCAGAACGTGGAACATTATAGACGGAAGCGGAGCTACAACAGACCCGCCTTTTTCAGGAGAAGAAACGCCGCCTGGAAGAAGCAGAGTGCGAGGAGATGGAACAGCTGTGCCGTTCTCAAGAAACACGCAAGTTCTATCAGAAGCTCAACGCATCCCGCAAAGGCTTCGTGCCGCGAGCCGAAATGTGCCGGGATAAGGATGGGAGCATCTTGACGGACGAACGTGTGGTGATCGAAAGGTGGAAGCAGCACTACGAGGAACATCTGAATGACGCTGAGAGTATAGACAGTGAAAGTCAAGGCAGCGGAGGAGATGACTACGTCAGTTCAGCGGACGATGGAAGCCAACCAGCCCCCACCTTGAGGGAAGTTAAGGATGCCATTCAACAGCTAAAGACCAATAAAGCAGCTGGTAAGGATGGTATCGGAGCTGAGCTCATCAAGATGGGCCCGCAAAAGCTGGCCACTTGCCTGCACAAACTGATAGTCAGAATCTGGGAGACCGAACAGCTACCGGAGGAGTGGAAGGAAGGGGTTATATGCCCCATCTACAAGAAAGGCGACAAACTGGAGTGTGAGAACTTTCGAGCGATCACCATCCTTAATGCCGCCTACAAAGTGATATCCCAGATCATCTTCCGTCGTCTGTCACCATTAGTGAACGAGTTCGTGGGAAGTTATCAAGCCGGCTTCGTTGGCGGCGGATCGACAACGGACCAGATCTTTACTGTACGGCAAATCCTTCAAAAATGCCTTGAATATCAGGTCCCAACGCACCATCTGTTCGTTGATTTCAAGGCGGCATACGCCAGTATAGACCGCGTAGAGCTATGGAAAATTATGGACGAGAACAGCTTCCCTGGGAAGCTTACCAGAACCAGACTGATCAAAGCAACGGTGGATGGTGTGCAAAACTGTGTGAAGATTTCGGGCGAACACTCCAGTTCGTTCGAATCGCGCCGGGGACTAAGACAAGGTGATGGACTTTCGTGCCTGTTGTTCAACATTGCGCTAGAAGGTGTCATGCGGAGAGCCGGGTGTAACAGCCGGAGTACGATTTTCAACAGATCCAGTCAATTTATTTGCTTCGCGGATGACATGGACATTGTCGGCCGAACATTTGCAAAGGTGGCAGAACTGTACACCCGCCTGAAACGAGAAGCAACAAAAGTTGGACTGATGGTGAATGCGTCAAAGACAAAGTACATGCTTGTGGGCGGAACCGAGCGCGACAGGGCCTGCTTGGGAAGCAGTGTTACGATAGACGGGGATACCTTCGAGGTGGTCGAGGAATTCGTCTACCTCGGATCCTTGCTAACGGCTGACAACAACGTTAGTCGTGAAATACGAAGGCGCATCATCTGTGGAAGTCGGGCCTACTACGGGCTCCAGAAGAAACTGCGGTCGAAAAAGATTCGCCACCGCACCAAATGTGTCATGTACAAGACGCTTATAAGACCGGTTGTCCTCTACGGACATGAAACATGGACAATGCTCGAGGAGGACTTGCAAGCACTCGGAGTATTCGAGAGACGGGTGCTTAGGACCATCTTTAGCGGTGTGCAAGAAGACGGTGTGTGGCGGCGAAGAATGAACCATGAGCTCGCCCAACTCTACGGCGAACCCAGTATCCAGAAGGTAACTAAAGCCGGAAGGGTACGATGGGCAGGATATGTTGCAAGAATGCCGGACAGCAACCCTGCAAAGATGGTGTTCGCTTCCGATCCGGCAGGTACGAGACGGCGTGGAGCGCAGCGAGCGAGATGGGCAGACCAGGTGCAAAACGACTTGGCTAGCGTGGGGCGTATCCGAGGATGGAGAGATGCGGCCTCGAACCGTGCATTGTGGCGTCAAATTGTTGATTCAGTGTTATCTGTTTAGATGCTAACTAAATAAATGAAATGAATGAACCAGCTGCTTTATTGATCTTTATTGATCGTCAAGTTGCTCCCATCCTTATCCCGGCGCAATTCGGCTCGCGGCACGAAACCTTTGCGAGATGCGTTGAGCTTCTTATAGAACTTACGTGTTTCTTAACAAAGGCACAGCTATTCCATCTCCTCGCACTCCGCTTCTCCCAGGCGGCGTTTCTTCTCCTGAAAAATGCGTAACGCGGCGGTGGACGGTACCGAACATTGTTGATGACGGATAGTTTTGGGTCCAGTTTAACCATCACCAGGTAATGGTCAGAGTCGATCTTAGCGCCACGATATGTCCTGACGTCGATAATGTCGGAAAAGTGCCGTCCATCAATCAGAACGTGGTCGATTTGTGATTCTGTCTGCAGTGGTGATCTCCAGGTGTACCGATACGGGAGGCTGTGTTGGAAGTAGGTGCTGCGAATGGCCATATTCTTGGAGGCGGCGAAATCAATTAGTCGTAGGCCGTTTTCGTTCGTCAGCCGGTGAGCGCTGAACTTTCTAATAGTCGGTCTAAACTCCTCCTCTTGGCCAACCTGAGCGTTCAAATCTCCTATGATGATTTTAACGTCGTGGCTTGGGCAGCTGTCGTACTCACGTTCCAGCTGCGCGTAGAATGCGTCCTTATCATCATCAGTGC
The DNA here is from genome assembly GCF_024139115.2 of Armigeres subalbatus. Taxonomy (NCBI): domain Eukaryota; kingdom Metazoa; phylum Arthropoda; class Insecta; order Diptera; family Culicidae; genus Armigeres; species Armigeres subalbatus. The sequence goes on from NC_085140.1 coordinate 65,157,513, forward strand.
TTCCGGAGTGTGGGCTATGGACGTTGATTATGCTGAAGTTGAAGAACCGGCCTTTGATCCTCAACCTGCACATTCTTTCATTGATCGGCCACCACCCGATCACGCGCCTTTGCATGTCGCCCATCACTATGAAAGCTGTTCCCAGCTCGTGTGTGTTGCCGCAGCTCTGGTAGATGGTATGATTACCTCTAAACGTTCGCACCATTGATCTCTTTCAACAAACCTCCTGCAGCGCTACGATGCCGAATCCACGGTCCTTGAGCACATCGGCGAGTATGCGTGTGCTCCCGATGAAGTTGAGAGATTTGCAGTTCAACGAACCGAGTTTCCAATCGTTAGTTCCTTTTCGTCGCAGTGTCTCGCAGGTCTTTGCCGATGGTTCCGGTCCGTACTCTCTTGTTGATTGTTCGTTGCGTATGTTTTTTAAAGGCTGGCTTGCAGGGCCTGACACCAAACCCCCTAAATTTCCGCAGAACCATTCCTCCTTATTTCCGGTGGACCATGGTGCACAGTTTCACTCAGAGTCCCTCGCTGGCACTTGGACGATGATCATCTGCCCTTAACATGGACAACAGACGCTGTTGTGAGCCGCTCCTGACATGGAGAACAGACGCTCAGTAAGATTTGCAATTCCGGAGAGGAGAACCACCTCCCTTCCCTGTCAGGATACGACCATAGTTCCCACCGGGGTTCGTTACCCGATCTACCATAAGATTGCTCGTATCCCGGCTAGCACCACGAGGAGGTAGGGATAGGAGTTGCTGGGTAAGAGGCTAAGGACCGCGAGATGGGGTCTATTTTATTCCTTCAGGTACGCGAAGTAACAATGGTACGCTTTACCCAGCATTTGCCGTGTTGCCGACAGGTAATTGTTGATGATTTTCACCAGGTAGCTGGGAAGATTGTAGCCTTGTAGTTTGTACACCAGGCCATCATGCCATACATTGTCAAATGCCTTCTCAACATCGAGTAAGGCCATGGCGGATGTTCCGTCTGAGGACGTTGGTAACTCGAGTCAGTTGGTGTACAGTTGACCGACCGCGTCGGAAACCAAACTGTTCCTCGAGCAAGATGTTGAGATTTTCGGCAGACTCAAGTAACCGGCGATGAATAGCTTTTTCGAATAGCTTGGATAATCCTGAGAGAAGGCTGATGGGACGTTAACTTTTGGGGGAGGAAGGATCCTTCCCAGGCTTCCGGATGGGGATGACTTTCGCTGACTTCCAGGACAATGGGAAGTAGCTGAGCCGGAGACACTGATTGAAGATCAGCGAGAGGTGCTCAAAGAACGGAGCACTCATGTGTTTGAGCTCGAGATTCAGGAAGCTATCGAAGTCTGGGGCCTTGATAATTTTTGTGGTTCGATTGCAGCGTGCCTTAAGCTCAGGCAGTCCAGTACGCTGAAACTGCCTGCGAGTGACATTCCGCAATCGAATCAAATCTTTGGTGAGTGTATCGATGGTCAGGGTGTTGCTTACCTGTCGAGCCGCCGGTACGTGTTGTTCCCGGGCCACCGAGATCGCCTCCTCGATAGCGCACAGCTTTCGGAGAGACAAATCTTAAAAAAAAAACGTCCGCACTGGTCGACTGCTCTGACTGAAGTGGTAGTCTGGTTACTATATTTCTTTTAAAATTCTATAAACAGCCACTTAGGGTCCGTCCATATACCACGTGGACAGTTTAGGGGGGAGGGAGTGTGTGGCAAATTTCCACGGTCCATACAATTTTTTGAAAATTTATATGAAAAAATGTCCACGCTGGGGGAGGGGGGTATCTAAAACTGACCAAAATCTGTCCACGTGGTATATGCACAGCCCCTTATAACATCCCATCTTTTCTGCAGATCGTTTACTCCTCACAGTACGAGGTAATCGTCGATTTCACCCGGGACTACGAATCAATACGGCAGGCACTGCACAAGATCGATCACTACGACAAAACCAGTCTGGAGAATGTCCTGGTGGCTGTGAACAATATGTTCAAGACGCACTGGGGTAGCCAGAACTACTGCCAGATAATCTTCATCACCGATTGCGGTGTCGGAATGGGACCAAGTTCGCTTAAGAACACCATCATCAATTTGCAGAACTACAAAGCCCAAAGCAGTGGCACTGGCAGTAGTGCGGGTGCTGGGACAGCAAAGGTTCCACTGTCCGACAATCAGTGGGTAGGATTTTCTTACCCTAGCAAGCTGACTTTTATGTGCCTCGGCAACCTTGCTGATTCGGCGTTTAAGTTCGGTAATTTGGTGATCCTGTGTAGTAGATTAAAAATACTTTCTAAGATTGTACATTTCGCATTCTAGGCACGAAACTGTATCAGCAGCTCCTGGACGTAAGTGGCCAAAACGGCCAGATATTCATTCCCAAATTGAAAAGTCTTTCGATCGAGGACCCCATTGGGGACGACAATGACGAATTCAGCAAACAGCTCAACCGTAAATGTATTCAGGAAATGTTCGAGAACATGTGCGAGCAGAACTACAAACAATTCGAAGCAACTCTTCGGTGTGGCGGGTACTTCCGTTTGGAAGGAGCGATCATCATTTGGCCGGCTCCCTTGGTAAGTGTTTGGTGCTATCCTAGTTGTTAATATTCATAACTTTAATTGATTTGTTTTTTTTTTCGTACTAGCCCTACACATCCAAGGACCTTTTCGGAGCGGAAACAACAAAAATCATCTCTCGAAAGTTGGAACTTTGTGGATTTATTAGCTTATCGGATATAGGATCTCCCATGTCGATTAGTCGACACCTCATATTGCCCCGTTGCAATGCAGACAAACGTCTATCGGCGAAAGATGGCAACTTGAACACGGAGGAAAAATTGGAGAGTGACATCAAAGGATTCTATGCCAAGCCTGACGGCAGCGGAGGCGGTGGCGGTGACAACGATGACGACGGATCCACCGGAGCGGATTCAACTCGAGAATCTGTGTGTGTTTTGTTGCATGGTGCCTTAAAAGTGGAGAACATGGCTGCTCTCGTATTGCTCAATGATAATTGGTATGGATTTATTTACTCCTACGCTGACAGCAAAAAGAAATCCAACCTTATGTTGAACGTTCTTCCTCCGGGAAACGACGTGGTACCGTGGTTGGGAGATTTCCGTAATTTCGGTATCCTAGATGATGCTTTTGCGGGCGAAAATCCCAGCTTCCCGATCAAGGCAGAGAAAAGAAGCTACTCGCAAAACATTGTGGTCTGGATTCGACAGGCTGGATTGCAGTCGGACATACAAAAGGTTCTACGACACGCGAAGAAGCTACCGGAGAAGACGCAACATTTCTACAAGGAGCTAAATCGGATCCGACGAGCGGCGTTATCTCTCGGGTTTGTAGAGTTGCTGGAAGGGTTGGCGCATATATTCGAACGGGAAGCTGCAACCTTAGGCGGCAGTGCCAGTCCCGATAGTGGCATTCAGTTGAAGCACGCGGCCAATGAGCTAAGGAAGCCTTGCAACAGAGATCTGAAAGCGGTCATCCAAGCCCTGCCAACAAAATATAATCAGATTGCTTAATTGATGAATGAATTATAAAGTGCCCAAACAGATAATGTGTTTTAGTTAGGTTGTGAACATCTCTTTTTCAGTATTTTTAAATATGTACCTACCGCGAAAAAACTCAAATATGAAGCCTAATCGGGTCTTACGACGTAGGACTACGTAGCTGTAAGGCTGTGTGTAATGGATTAGTAGTAGCATAACGGACTCTGCGTTGCATAGGGGTTTGGCAGTAAATGTAACCGTATATCAGCTCTTTGCATCGTGGTACTTGGGATCGATTTCTATATGATTGTATTGAATTCACACATTCTCTAGGGCGGCGGCGGCTCTCAACCTTTTTCTTGAAAGGTAGGGGAGACTGGGTAGACTTGATCCCCTTTTCTGATTTCGGATGTATCACAGCCATAAATAAATAAACATACGCGATTTCCACACAGACTCTCTAAGGAATATAGTATTTAACTTTACTGATGTATGACAGTCCTTAAATTATTGTTGTTATTGATACACAATCGATTTTTTAGAGTGCTGTCAAAAATCTACTTTTAAAATATTCGGGGGAAATTGATCCCTCTCCAAGAAAGGTGCCCTCAGATTTTTTAAATATTAAATATTTAAATATTTACGCGCAATTTTCGAATTGCTGTACGTATACATGAACGATTTTTGTTATTGAATTCGACAGCACATGCAATTTTAAAATTTTGGGAGACTTGATCCCCTTTCTATGATATCTACGTAATATATAATTTTTCCTGCCAACCCTTCATCAAATCTTTCAAATCTACACAAAATTAGAAGCCTGAGAACAGATTTATATTTTTTGAATTTTTTCGCCAAATTTTTGTTTGGGTGACTAATAGGGTGGCTCAAGTTAGTATGGAAAAAACTTTTTTCAATTTGTTTGATGGGCCGCCCTCTTCTTTGGTTCTATTTGATACCCTGATGCTTTGGACAAAATTTCAGCCAAATCGGTCAACGTTCGGGCGGTGCTAAACTGGTTTGAAGTTTATATGCAAAAATGTATGCAGAAACATCCAAAAACAGTGAATTGCAATTGGACGACACAACTTACGATGAAGAATCATGACACTCATTCATATCTTGAATAATGTAATACAGAATGTTATGCAGAAAACCGCGAGAAAATTGGATTTTGCCCGGCTAAGTTATTTACATTTCTCTGAAGTGGGGTTTGAGCAAATTTCGTTTCTTTCACCTTAGAAAGGAAATAAATTCACCCCTACAACACTCCAGTAAAATGCTAATATCTTTGCCTAATAAACTTTAATCTTCTCGCGGTTTTCAGCATAACATTCTATATTTAATTGTAAGAGAACTGAATGAGTAGCATGGTTCTAGATCGTAAATTGTGCCGTCCAACTGCAAATCACTGTTTTTGGATGTTTCTGCATACATTTTTCCATATAAACTTCCAACGAGTTTAGCACAGTCCAAACGTTGACCGATTTGGCTGAAATTTTGTCCAGAGCATCAGGACATCGAATAGAACCAAATAAGAGGGCGGCCTATCTAAAAATTTGAAAAAGTGTTTTTTGAGCCACCCTAGTGACTAATGGGGGATCAAGTGTCCCCATATTGAGGCAATAACTTCAAATCCAAATATCCTAAAACTTTGATGGAATGTTGACATTTTCATCAATACATACCATTAAGCATATTTATGGCTTTGTGCTGTAAAAAACGAAAGCATTTGGTCATTGTTATGAAAAGTTGTTCAAATTTTGCGTGACCAATAAAAAAATCTTTAGGAAGGTCAAAACATACAAACCGCCCTGCAGAATAAGTGAGGTTGTCAATCCAAAAAATAACTCACCACATAAAGGTCATTTGTCTAGAGGATCTATACTAAAAAATACGCTAGAACAAAACTACTTTAGTTCTCGATAAAACAGGGGGTGATCAAGTCTCCCCACCTTCCCCTACACAATAGCGTTCCGGCGGCATCTGTTCATACTCTTATACCAGAGCGGCGGAAGTGTCTTTACAGCTATTACAGGGCAGTTACAACAGTCGCGGATTTTGCGACTTTCGCGTTTTTCGAGAATTTCGCGGATTTGTCGCGGATTTTCCCTTCCAGTCGCGAAAATCGCGGTTTCTTCAAACATTGTCGCGAAAATCGCCAATTTATAACTACACTCTCGCGAAAATCGCGATTTCCTCAATTTAATTTTAGGATAAATTCAACATGTCGATTATTTGGGCGTTTGCAAGATCCCAGCGTCAAAGATCCAAACAGATGGTATTCGAATAACCTTTCAATAGTCGTATGGATTTTGGTTTAAGTGGACACATAGAAAGTCTGTCGAATTGCATTTATAGATTACTGAAATGCCGAGAATGATTTATTTTATTGCCTAGAACTTTTGTGCCACTAATTTCGGAATTACAATTATGATTATTTGTACTGCATAGAGGGTTGACGATAAAGTTGTATCAAACGCATTAATATTCACACATGCAACTGCCGGGACGGAACTGATAGCTGATCGAAGCTGTCTTTTATTTAGGTTTTTTTTTGATTTATAATATTAGGTTCAAAACCAAATAGGAAAGGATTCAGAAGGATTCCTTTCGCGAGCCAACCTTGGGTCCCGCTAATAACAAGGTACATATAATAGCAATTTAAATTAGGAGGGAGGCCGGACCAAAAGGGCCGCCTTGTGAGCCAACCAAGGGCTTCGCCAGTTATTTTGAATTAAAATTGTCACATTAAAATTATTGTAAGGATAAAATTTGGTAGAGAAAAAACACAAAAACACTTATAAAATAGACAAAAAATGCCATGATAGGGTTCCCGCGGTTACGGCTTCTCCGTGAAGACTAGAATCCTGGGGTTCCTGCCGCTTTGTATGCCAATTGCTAAAAGGCGCACTGAAGTTTAGTACCCTCAGCTCTACTTCAATTGCAAAACACTATCGTGTACGCGACCTACCATGAAGCCTACCTACGGTCTCTTTTGGTACCTCTAGTGCATGTTATCTTCGTTTGATGCTCTTCCGGTAAATGAACAACGTGTCGAGTCTGCCGTGTTATATAAGCTTAGCAATTCCCATCCATTATCTCATACGTAGTGGTCATGATGACATCATTTTTCAGATCGTGAACATTATCCAAGTTTTTAAAATTCGTAGGTCTTAGAACCGTTCCTGTCCGCCTCTGGTGTAATTTCGCCTGAGTGCTTTTAAATCAGATTCGTCAGGCTTTGTTTGGGCCTTTGCAGAGCTATGTCGCTTGCTTTTGAAGGAATTGGTCTTATTATTTCCTAACTGGCGGATTGATGGAAGTACAAAATCCAATGAATGATCAATAAATAGCCTGACGGATTATATTGATGCGTCCATGCCCTTGTTAAACGATGGTAGATATTAGAAAAAAACTATATAGCGTACTAAAAAATATAATTCAAATATAACATTCGATCTAACTGGTATTTACTATGACAGCAGACTGCCATCTGCCCAACAAACTTATAACCAAATGCATCTATACAACATCGATTAGAATGGAGGGTTTCCCGGAAACATTAAAAATTGAATTTCTTTTGGGCATAGTTCAACACTGCACATATATTTTCTGTGGCTCGTGATATGGTTGAAGCGTTAACTATTCAACCATAGTATGAAGCGTTAACTATTTTTGGGTATTACATAAATTAATAACCTGTTCTTTCATTTTCTTTTCTATCGACGAATATGCCAATAGATTAGAAGCAAAAATATTGAAATTTCGCATTTATAAAATGTGTTTTGAAGTAAGAAACTATATTTGTTTGTCGCGGATATGTTTCTACAGTCGCGGATTTCGCGGATTGGAATTCAACTAGTTTGTAACAGCCCTGCTATTACTAACTTAAGGTTAAAAATGGCCTTATGTAATTTGTTAAGTGTCACACTTATAGTGTTCTGCTACAGGTGGAAGTATATTGGACATTGTTGGAAAGTCAGCCAGCAGCTGTAAGGATACTTCAGCTGCTCTACTTAAGGTCACTCCTGACAGAATCCAAGTTTGAAAGTGCTCGGGCATTTTCGGGGGCACACCACTTTGTGCGTTGCTTCCGTATCGAGTGGTGTGCCCCCGAAAACGCGAGCACTATGAAACTTGGATTCTGTCAGGAGAGACCTTAAGAAGTATTGTGGAACAGATGCTGCCGGAACGTTACTGTGCATAGTCAGTGGGAAAAGGGGGAGTACAAGAGGTGTCGATGAACACGTAGAGCTTTGAGCGCAATGCTTACTAGTCGCCTTAAAGTATTGCTTGATGGGGGCCGGAGGCAGCTGGATAGGGCAAACGAAGTTGATTTCTATGCGTCCAGCGTAGTGAATCCAGCCTCACACTACCTGTTTATCGCCTCACCCATGAGTCCGGTTGCAAATTTCCTTTCCATGATTATAATCATCATTGATTTGTCGATTTATTGTGGTTTCATTCTTATGAAAATATGCTATATATGCTTTTTTGTTGATACAGGATGAGTGCTAATATTTTTCAATGAATCAAGGCATACTTTGATTGAAATATGTAAATATTTTCTACCTCTTGGATGTCAAAAAGGCACTCACTTAGGCGCCATTAATAGCGCAAAATATTGGATAAAATACGGCAGACTTCAGTGGGCTGGTCACTTAGTGCGAATGTCGGAAGAAAGAATAGCGAAAACAATATTCAACAGAGAACCAGACAGGGGCCGGCGACTTCGTGAAAGGCCACGAACGCGCTGGCTGCACGCGGTGGAATCGGACCTGGGGATCCTGAACGTTCGGGGAAACTGGAGGAACATTGCCCAAGACCGACGATTATGGAGCTCTACAATACGCAAGGCATAGGTGTATCGACGCTGTAGCCAACCAGGTATCTTGGTAGGTATTAGGAAGACTTTCAGCCTAAGGCTGGCTCGTCTCGTACTAGAATAGAATAGAAACAAGACGGGTAAATTCATCCAGTTTTGGAAAATAGAAATTGATGTTAAGATCGCCGGATATATGAATAGTTCCGAATTGTTTGACAGCATGTCAAAAATGCAATTTGTTTGGTCGCTTGTACCATTACATGTGAGGAATTTTGGTTCTTTTTATATATTTATAAAACAAAAAACCTTCTCCTGAGTTGATTGATACATTGATGTCACAGATCGATCAACAAACATCTGAGTTATGGCCTTTTCTGTGAAACCGGTTCTGAGCAAAGTGGCCATAGTTATACCTTTTTAAACATAGCAATACGGGTATCAAACTTCATAGTGCTTAAAGTCCATAACAATGGGTCTCGAGTTAGCTTTGCGAGCAAAGGCGTAGGATTGCCAATCCAGAGATGGCGAGTTCGATTCTCAATCCGATCTCGTGTGGGAAACATTCTCGACTACCTGGGCACAGTGTATCCATTTTACTTGTCACACAAGATACATACTCGTGCAATGGCGGGCATAAAAAAGTGTTCAATTAATAACTGAGGAAATGCTAATAGAACACTATTTTGAAAAGCAGGCCAAGTTGGAATGTAGAGCCATTGATAAGAAGAAGAAGAAGAACAATGCAAATATTGTTTACTACTAATTATTGATTTATAAGCTATAACCAGTACAGTAAATCAATTTCCATGCAAACATGAAACGGCTTGTGCTAAGCAGTTTTTGTCCAAATCAGATCACGAGACAGAATCGAATGAGTGCGGTTGAGCAAAATTGATATTTTGGGTTCGTAACTTTAATCTTACCATGCATTGATGTCTCTTGCCGTATTGTGTTTTGGAGACTATCACAGTGTCTAAGAATGTTCACGGTTGGGATGTCTGTCTTTACAAGTGCTTGCATTGTGTGGGGTTTGAGTGAGCGTGTGATTATAAATTACCACCTCAGCGTGTCGATCGGTGAGCAGCAAGCCATGACTCATTCTCTTCTTATCCGATCTCCGTGGCGTGCACACGCACCCACGGACAGCTGCTGTCATCGTATTTCGTTCCGGCCATTTGAAGTCACACATTTTGGCGATCCTGCCAGGTTGTTTTTTGTATCCTGTGGCTGATTTCAAAAAGTGAGCTGAATTCAAGTGGTTAATGTGCGAGGAATAAAATATTTGATGGTTTTTAAAAATCACAAGGCAAGGCTCGAGGTAAGGTGGTTTGTATTGCTACAAAGCGTGTCTGGACGGCTGCTAGAAAATGGATTGTGGTTTGGAATTTCCTCATGGCGCGCTTGGGAAACTGCCGAGAAAAGGGTTGAAGCATTGGAAGCATTAATTTTAATTATAATAAATTTAGTTTGAAATGTACTTCAGTGAATATGAAACTACCAATTAAGCTAGTTCTAATGGAGATATATCAGCTTCCACACTAATATTCTTCCCTCCCCCTTCATACGGGAGCTTGGCAAAAGGAAGGAGGTCCTGTGATATGTGCCATCACAAATATTGCCCTCCGCTCGCTTTCAAATCGACTTCTATAAAAACATTTTTCATGCCTGCCGTATCCTAACGGAACTATCAATTCTATACTTTCGCCTCTAATTCTATCATGAACATGTACGTCTAAGTTTGGAAGATGATATTAGCATTTCCATATCATTGTAAACCTCTTAATGATTTTCGATTAGTTAGGAGGGTAAATAATTGAACAACATGGTACAATGAATTAAATAAAAAGTTGCAAAGTTCAACGTGGAAACGGCGGTGTCTCTTAAAGAAAGGGTTTGATTTAAATTTCCTTTTGGAAATTTTTGTTTGGGTTCCATAGATAATATAGTTCAAAGTAATGAAGAGCCTATTGAGAAAATTTTAATCAGTAATGGGTAAGATTATTCAAAATACAACAGATAATCTAAAAGGAAAACTAAGAAAAACATCAACGCACAAACAACAAGCATCCTTGATGAAATCTGGATCCAGTTTTTACATCAACCGTCAACCGAAAGCAAAGCATTCCGTACCATAGAAACAGTGAAATTTTGTCTTATAATGCTAGATGCTTGCGTTGCGGCAGATATCAGGGAAATTGAGAATTTTCGGCTACTGATAAAATTTGTCATCATTGCCGCATGAAAGGTAATTTCCAGTTTCTAAGTCTAGTGCAAGTCTAACGTTGATCGAATTTCAACACAACGGAATCATGCGCCGTTTAGATCTGACCGAGAACCCAATTTCAAGCGGTCAAGGATTGTGAAACATGTCGAAACTTGTGAGGAAGACAATGGTTAGCAGGGGGCCAGGGGCAGTTGTCAGTCTGCAATATCGCTGATGAGGAGGACGAATTCATCAAGTGTTACGTAGGAGAAATATAAATGCGCTCGTTGAATCTGGATCCACGTATACCCTTATTGACAACCTGGAAACTGCCACTTTTGAATGACGTCACGTAATGCCGGAGAGTGAAACTCTGAAACTGATGACGATTTTGACGGAGTTCTTGAGGTTCCGAAACAATTTCAACAGCGATCACGTTTGATGTCATCGAAAGTGCTAAAAAGCCTTTGCTAAGGAAAACAACAGCGGTAAATATGGGGTTTTTGCAAGTCTCCCCGCCAAGTGCGATTGGCAAGAATGTCAACAATATGGACATAAAAGTTTTCTGTTGATTTTGCGAATTAAAGAAAATTAATTAAGCTCTTTTTAGTGGAAGGTTGCCAATTGATCGTTCTGTTCCGTCGACGTGCTATGCACAAGTCTTGATCGGGTCAAGTCAAAGCTAGACCAATAGGTCACATGCAACAAAATCAACTGTCTCGGTGTTATCCTTAGAGTCGGATATGAAAGATAACGACAAGATTAGAGTGTGTGACGATATCATGTGAGCAAACCAAGCTATTCATCGTTGGCCAGTTTTAGAAAATCTTCTTGCAAGGTTCATCAAATAGGCTTTTTATCAGGTTGAACTTGCGACATTACCACATTACCACAAAACTGCAAACTTTATTTTTTTTTTACCGGGATATCAGCGAAATAGTCAACTTTTACCGAGATTCGCACAGCCGTGCCCCAGCAAACATGTTTTTTGCCGAGATTTCTGTCAAAATTGCTGGAAACCAGCAAATAATTTGCCGAAAATCAGCTAACAAACATCATTTTTGCCGGAATATCAGTTTTTTATTTTGCTGGCGCACGGCTGTGCGGATTTTTGCCGAGCTGCAGAAATAAAAACTACACAGTATAAAAATGTTACAGCATATATGATGTAACAAAAAGGCTCCGTTCGATTCATCTCATTTTTCCATCACTTTTTAAAATTACAGCTTGTCATTACTATGGGGCTTGTATTCAATATTGCATACAAGAAAAAGTTGGATGTAAAATTAAAGGTTATTGAACACAAAAACATGGGTTAAAGTATTTCCATGACGAGTAATTTTCAGAATTTTTAACTGTGTAAGTGTGTGGGGACTAGGGTGGTTCAAAAAATTGATTTTGCTCCACAGCGCTCATCTGATTCTCTACCATGTTCTGAGTGTCCTCTGAAAATTTGAGCTCATTTGGATTAAAACTGATTTAGCACAAGCCGTTTCAAGTTTGCATGCAAATTAGTATGGGGAAATTTATTTTTTCATTATACTGTTAATGACGCTTCCGCATCAAGCGCAGGTTAAAAGAAAACCTATATAACTAAAAGGAATACTCAAGAGCTTTCACTCAGCGAAAATTGCATCTTAATTAATCGTTCCAATAATTAGTAATCGAATTTAATCTAAACCGTACTTTTCTTGAGCTAATTGCGTAACTCTTCAGCAGGCAACATTGCTGCTCGTGGCGCGAAAGATAGCACACACAAATTCAGGCTACTATGTTGCACTGCACATTTCAGTGATGCCCTCAAAGAAGTTTAACGATCGTGACTAAAGATTCCCAACCTGTCTTAAAATCGATTACTAATTATTGGGGCTGTTAATCAACATGCGGTTTTCGTTGGGTAAAAGCTGTTGAGTATTCCTTTTAGCTATGTAGGTTTTCTTTTAAGCTGCGCATAATGGGGAAGCGTCATTAACAGTATAATGGAAAAATAAATTTCCCCATACTAATTTGCATGCAAACTTGAAACGGCTTGTGCTAAATCAGTTTTAATCCAAATGAGCTCAAATTTTCAGAAGACACTCAGAATATGGTAAAGAATCAGATGAGCACTGTGGAGCAAAATCGATTTTTTGAACCACCCTAGTGGGGACAACATCGTTAAACCTACCTACGAACCTGATAGAGGTCGTATATGGTGGTTTTATCGATGACATTCTGGTCTGAGAAAAAACTACCATGATGGAACAGTGAAAAATACGTTGATCAAATACGGTTTATCGCTCAACGTCAGCAAATGCAAGTTCAAGCAACAGGAAACTTATTTCCACGGGAAATGTCCGATCGATATCTGAATATCGATCACCACAAACCAAGGGAGTCTTTCGCAGTTTCTTACGGCTTTTAACATATGTTAAATATATGAGATTCTGAAGCTTTCAAACCACTGCCAATTGTGTATTTCAAGTTTTCAACATCTGCGATATATTGACTTAAAGGAAAGAGCCATTTCGGTGACGAATGCTTCGGGAGTAGTGTTCGGAGCAGTGCTAGCTGGTTCTTATAAATGAGGGGTAGCCTCGGGTCATAAGCTATGCTTCGCGTACTTAGATAAAAGCTGAACAGCGATATCAGTTGATGGAGAAGGAGGCATTGGGCATTACTTAGAGAATAGACGTTTCCAGATTTACATCATTGAAATATCATTCACCGTTGCAATAGGTATATCTTAAATTATTGAGGCTGCTAAGAATGATAATTATTTACGGGCTATATGAGGAGCTTTAATGGTTGACACTTAGGTGAAAATGAAGGAATGAAGGATACTTTGGTCAATCTAGTATAATGCGACGGTAACGAGACACATGCTGGTATCCTGAAATGGGACAAGAAGTTGATGAAATATGCGAATGATGTGAAGGTTGTTGGCTGGTACAAGTTCCAGGTCTCCCAAAACCAATGCACTATGGTCCAGGATTCAGATTTACGCGGAAAGATGCATTTTACGCCAAAACTATATTTTTTAGAAAAAACTGTTGTTCTACAAAATTGTTCGAAATAGTAAGGCCATCATTATGGTTCTACCAAAAAATAGGGTGGCCCATAACATAAAAAAAATAGAAAATATTTTTTTTATTTCTCAGAATATTGACATGTTATGGTCTACAAAGTTGTAGCGCAGCTTATTCCAATCAATTTTGCTAAAAAAACTTTTTCTGTAGCTCTTAAGTTGGCTGATTTAGAGCAATTTTACCTAATTGGATTAGGGTGTACCTCAAAAACACTGTATTTTTGATCTACTTTTTTTGTTTTACATTTCTCGAAAAAGTCGTCTTCAGGTAACTTTTAGAGCTCAAAAGAATGCAACTTTTGATGGGTAAATACGCTCAATATCTTTTTCCGATCAAAAGTTATAATCGTTTTTCTGTCAAAATTACATTTTTTTCATAAGTTGATATCTCCGGTTAGGGCAGACCAAAAAAATATATTCACACGGCATCTGAAAGAGAAATTAATATTCTTTATTATGTCAAAAAATTAAGGATATGTTATTTTTTTATCTCAAGTTTCACCAATTTTACTAAAATCATGTGTTTTTAAATAAATTGATATAACTCGACAACGGAAGAAGATACAGACGATATTCTTATAGCAAAACAGGCGTTTTGAAAAGCCTCAAAAGTGACATCCGTGAGAAATTAAAAATGAAATGAGCAGATCATAAATATTCTTTTTTGAGGGACACCCTAATCCTGGTAAATTTAAAGTAAAATTACTCTAAACAAGTGAGCTTGAGAGCTACATAAAAAGTTTATATAGCAAAGTTGATGGGAAAAAGCTGCGCTACAACTTTGTAGAACATTTTATGTCAATTTTCCGTAAAATAAAAAAAAATAAAATTTCACATTTTTATAAAATGGCCCACCCTATTTTTCAGTAACTTTATAATAAAGGCCCAAGTATCCAGAACAACTTTGTAGAACAAATTTTGTTTCTTAAAAGTATGCTTCAGACCGAAAATGCATCTTTTCTCGTAAATCTTGCAATACGATGATAATGATAAAATTTATAAAAAGTGTTTAAGCTGTAGATTTTTTATTTTCCATTTCTCACGAATGTCATCTTCTGAAGACTTTTGGGGCTTTTCAAAACGCGTGTTTTGCTATAAGAATATCGTTTTTTTGAGCTCTAAAAGTCACCTGAAGACGACTTTTTCGAGAAATGTAAAACAAAAAAAGTAGATCAAAAATACAGTTTTTTTGAGGTACACCCTAATCCAATTAGGTAAAATTGCTCTAAATCAGCCAACTTAAGAGCTACAGAAAAAGTTTTTTTTAGCAAAATTGATTGGAATGAGCTACGCTACGACATTGTAGAACATAACATGTCAATATTCTGAGATATAAAAAAAATATTTTCTATTTTTTTTTATATGATGGGCCACCTTATTTTTTGGTAAAACCATAATGATGGCCTCACTATTTCGAACAATTTTGTAGAACAACAGTTTTTTCTAAAAAATATAGTTTTGGCGTAAAATGCATCTTTCCGCGTAAATCTGAATCCTGGACCATAGTGCAATGCAGCGTAGGACTTTACCAGTCGGCATGCGAACTTAAGATAATGACGATCATAATTTGGAAGCAAATCATAAAAAGGTTGGACAAATTTTTTGGTATCTGCGGAACTCAGTTTCAACTGAATTCGAGGAGTACTGCCAAACCAAAGGAATCTTTCTGAACGATACGCAACATTAATGGTTTCATACTAACGTTTAGGTAGAGTGAAAAAAATCGCTCTCTTCCAAAAAAAGACAGAAGATTGTTGATGTCTTCTTCTTCTTATTGGCATTACATCCCCACACTGAGACAGAGCCGCCTCGTAGCTTAGTGTTCATTAAGCACTTACACAGTTATTAACTGCGAGGTTTCTAAGCCAATTTACCATTTTTGCATTCGTATATCATGAGGCTAGCACGATGATACTTTTATCCCCAGGGAAGTCGAGACAATTTCCAACCCGAAAATTGCCTAGACCGGCACCGGGAATCGAACCCAGCCAGCATGGTCTTGCTTTGTAGCCGCGCGTCTTACCGCACGGCTAAGGAGGGCCCCATGTTGATGTCATATACGGTAAATGGGGAGCTGAAGAAGATCGGCATCTAGAAATGTATAACAACACTCCTCACTCAACTACAGGCAAGATACCAACTGGGCTCCTTCAGATTTGTAAGTAACGCGCAAAGCGTGGAAAAAGATAGGAACGAAATATCACAGCAGTGACTTCCACTGATCTTGCTGACCTAGATAAAGAAATTAAATCATCTTGAAATCAGTGAGAGGATACCAATCGCCCACCAAAGCTGAGTGATATAGCGATCGGTGATGTTGTACTCACGCAAAAAAAAACCTACATCCAATCAACAACCTCTCGGTCAACTTTCTCTACGAGAAGTTTTCGGTCGCCGATCGTACCAGTCCGAATGTTTGAATCCATTCGTTGGAAACGGGGAAATAGTACTAGCAGAATATTTCGCATTTGAAGAAGACTGCTGATTTTACAGACTACGCCAAGGACATCGAGGTTACTGAAGAGAAACCAGACGACAAAGCGCTCCGACGCTCTGACAGATCACGTAAGCAAATTAACTCGGAGGTGAGCCAGGCAATGGCTGAAAGTCTCCTTAATACAGAAACAAAAAAAGCAAATTAACATGTAGTGATGAGGTAAATACTATGCTACTAAAGCAGGGAGTATCCTAAGTTTCATATATATATATATATATATATATATATATATATATATATATATATAAGAAATGCTCTGAAGGATCAGAGTTCAATAAAAAAATAATTTTATTCCACTAATTATAAGTTACAATAAGTATCATTCACTTCTCACTCGAAACTGATTGAATTTTCCTACCGCTAAACCTTTTATTAACTAAATCTATCAACTCAGCAAAACGGTCCCGGTCAAAGTCTGCATCGATGTCGTCCGATCCGTTGTCGTTCGCTTGGCTTTGCGCACGTTGCCACCTCAGCTGGATAATTCCCTGGGTCATCACTTTTACGTTGCATCGATCGATGGCTCGTTCTGATGGGATGGCACGTGGGCAACTCTGATCCTAACGTATATATATATTTACCAATATATATTTTCAAATATTCTTAAATAATATTAATAATAACCTTTCTATTTTCCCGTTACGCTGGGATATGGATACTCTGAAGTAGTGCGTAACGGTGTAAATCCGGTCATATCGCCAGGCTCGGTTAAACACTGAAACTGACAATATGACGTCCCTAACCCCGAATCTCAAGGTGTCAGGCGACCCGTGCCGAGGGGATGAATGGCCTGGGGGGTGAAACAATTAGCCAGGCAGTTAACGGAGCCTGTAATGCTGGGTAGACTCTTTTTTTCGTGCTGCATTACGGAGAAAGATCTACCACACTGTGCTCTAGTTCTTACTATTCTTGTTAATACTTATGAGTGATGGTCGGAAGAGTATGGAACGACTATAATCTGCTTTTAGATGGCCCACCTTTTGCCACTTTTGGATGGAGTCAATGGAGTAAATTATAAAAACGTAACTCAATCTAAGGCTGGTTTTAAAGCCGATGACATGAATCTCAAAGCTTCAGAGCGCTGATTAATTAGGAAAGAAGCGGATACGAAGTTGGTGGATCTGCTGAACCCTCTGACTGATTAGAGTTCTGTGTAAAGGTGAGATTCAGAAATGCCAAACGCAATGAAATCAGATCTCTGTACAAAAACGAATCCGGAACTCATAAGAAGACGCAAAAATATGTTTGAACTGCAGTACCGATGCATGGTCAAAATCAGTATTATCCCACTTATTGTTGAGCCGAAACTGATTGAGGGGCGCGCCTTTGAGAGTTGGTATAAGACGTTTCTGGAAGGGTATAAATAGCGGTACCTTAATCCAAAGAGGCCTTACATTAAGCTCGAGAAAATATCTGAATAAAAAACGACTACTTCATTTCTTCTCAATAGAAATGGAGCAGAAAGACATGCACTAAACAAATGACACGGGTATACTACAAAAGTTCAATGAAATGGACGCAGTGGTTCATCCCGAACAAAATAAAGAAAACTTTCTATTTATTAAAAGGGAGATGTGGTAGACAGTACAAGTGACTATAATCCACCTTCTAGTATAAGTAATGAATAGTAAGTAAGCATGGTACTAAGCTTCTCCACCGCTTGGCTATCAGACGAGCAAGTACAGTCAGGGCCTCTTCCCCTACCACAGTAGGCATAGTGGAATTACCCTTCGGATCAGATATCCGAAATTAACGAAGCTTACAAACGTTGCCAGCTTGCACAAAGCTATTAGTTTGTATGATATCTTATTCAAGTATGATATGTCTGCGAAAATTATATCATTTATCAATATCATTTTCTAGGCGGTTGTTCGGAAGTTCAACAACGATATATACACGAGGCTGATAGTTGGATTAAATGGACGGTATAAGACATTTAGATTGCTGGGATCTATAATGTTTCTTGTGCGATCAACATAATAACACTAGATACCAATTTGGTTTAACATTTAAACGATATAATCTATTGACTTCCATACCGTTGTTCGGCTATTGAAAACCACGATGTTAGAATAAGTTCAATGTGGAGTTTCGGTTTCTCAAATGCAACATGTTCATTGTTCATCTTCGTCTCGTGCATCCTATGCTAGAGGATTTTTTCCCTTTTTAATGAGAAAAGAAGGGGAGTGTGGGCTTTGAGTGAGTTACCATCAGCGTTTGATTTAATACAATAACACTTCATGACTCGGCCTGTTCTTGTCAGATCTTCGTGGCGTGCACCCACGGAGAGCTGATGTCATCGCACTTCGTTCCGGCCATTTGGGGTCTCACACATTGGCTCAGATTTGTGTTCACTTTACTGTCTGTGATCTGTGAACACAGCGTTGCTTACCTTAGAATTAACGGCTTAGATAGTGTTTGTTGGGAATGAAATTTCGGATAGATAAGAAAAGGCGCCAAATCATCATTGATTATTTTCAAAGTTATGTTCAATTTTATTCCACTTTTAAGCTTCCTCTTCTGTGTTGCTTGTTTTTTTCTTCAATTATTCAATAATCAATAATGAGTCACTTTGTTTACTGAGTTGTGTGTGGCTTCAGTGAGTATACTTCTTGCATTTTCTTGTATACATGTTGTGTTTGTTTTACTAACATTTCTAGCTTCGTTATTCTCTTCTGCTTCACGTTTAACTTACTGAACAGTTATTCATAGATTTTAGTTGGATTTTATTGGCTTTGTATCGGTATCTATTTCCAGTATCAGATTTTACTGATTTCTAAGTTTCTGTTGTTCATTCCAGACGGTTTTGTTTGCTTCTGATTTACTTTTTTTGTGCATAGTGCATTTCCAACACTTTCCTTACAATATGGCGCGGAAGCCAGGGATTTATGTTTCTGTTCGTAAAAATTGTCCGAAACGCAATATCCAAACATGAACTTAAGATCGTTTATTTATGTTTAAGATAATTTTTGTAGGAATTCTATGATTATAACTTTGTACAAGTTTTTGAAAGATTAAAGCGTTTCAATAGTTTAGATTTCCTTAAATTTTGTAGTTATCAGAAGAACTAGTTCAAAGCAAATGAAGCTTCAATTCCAAACAGTATGAAATGCTCATTTTGAAAATCATAAACAACGCCTGGTGCAAACTAATTATCCAAAATTACATTTTTTAATATTTTGTAGTAGGCGTTGCATCGTACCTGAAAAAATAATTATTTTTTACCTGATCCAAAATTATGTGTAGTTCGATTCTAATAACTTTCTTGTTCCTCTAAATAATCTCGAGGTTGAAAGTGTTTATTTACAGTTTATGTTCAATGGTAGCCGACTAACGCCACTCTCAGCATTTGTTACTCTGGCCGTTCAGTAAGGTTTTTTTTTCTGGAAGTTATTGCGCAATGTAGTAACTACGATAAAATAAAACGAAAATGGTAAATAAAAATATAACTTCTAAAATGTAAACATTGACTCGCATTTTTTACGTATACAGGTTCAGCAGTTTGAGTCTCGCGAAGGAATCTCAAACAATTATTGGCATTCGGTTTCCTTGGTTAGCTACTAAAAGGAGAACATATTTAGATGTAAATGGTATACTTTTGCAAACTTCCACTTTGCCTTCTATAGTTGTGTTTATGGCTTTCTCTATTTTTATTATTATATGTGTAGTTTTATGACACAGAGATAGGAATTTTACGTATTTTTGTTGCATTATTAGTTTGTTGTTCAGTTTCAATGGACTGGTTTAGTTTTGCTGTAGTTGTTGCATCCGTTTCTTGTTCTTCAGCAAGAGATATGAAAATCAAATAAATCTATTATCACAGGCTTAATTCTTTATCGTATTTTCTTGTTTCATTTTGCTTTCCTTCACTTCCTTCCTTTACTTACTATTTCTTTCATCATTATGTCCTATTTGCTTACATTAGTCGATTTTTACGTATATCCGTTGCTCAGTAGTCACTAATTGGTTAACATAGGATTGACATGTTTGTAAAGTAAAACAAGGAAATCTTATTTCTTAAAATTAACCCTGAATAAAACAAAAACATTCTTTGCATTCGATTCTTATTCAGAGCGTATACATAGCTTGACTTGAGTTGTCGTTATTGGTAGGTTGTCTGTGTGGCTGACTGCCAATAAACTGGTTCATAGCTTCACCGACTGACCTATGCGCATTCATAGTTTAGTCATCGGTAGTTTTTCCAAAGACGCGTGTCAATCAACTCTTACCATAATCATTCAATTATCGACTTAATACGATAATTAATATTCGTATCGCCGGGGACCTCATCTCAAAGTATATAAAATCTATATGTTAATAAGTATTATCCATGTAATAAATTCCTTCTTTTCGATCCTTCGCAGCGCTTTAATTAAGTT
This sequence comes from Armigeres subalbatus, assembly GCF_024139115.2. Lineage (NCBI taxonomy): Eukaryota > Metazoa > Arthropoda > Insecta > Diptera > Culicidae > Armigeres > Armigeres subalbatus. Next base: position 65,177,972 of record NC_085140.1, read on the forward strand.
ACGTGTGTTTGTTTTCCACTCAAGAACCTTGATCGCTGTCGTTGTTCTGATTAAAATAAAAATGAAGCAAACGAGTGAATGGGGGGAGACGGGACCTCATTATTTGTAATAAATATTAATCAATTCAACTTCATCATCATCGCCCGGGCGCGTAAATTTCCCCGTTAATGATGTTTTTCCTTCGTTTGTCGCACTCAACCCCTACCTCTCCGCAGAAGGAGGTGGTTTCGTTTACGCACACGCCGCTCTAGGGGATATAGGATAGCCCATTAATTAATTATCATATTTTCATCGTTTCCCCAATGTGAACCAACGCAATTTCCATTCATACGAGTGCATTTCATTTGTCTTATTGCTTTTTATCTTCGACAAAACGGGCTCTGACTTCGATGGTAGGCAGGGCTGACAATCGTCATCGTCATATCACGAAATGCCACAGTAGCGACGAGTTGCATTGTCTTCATTGCTACTCTACACATCGTCAATGACGCGCACGACGTTAGCTTTCGTCGTGTAACCAAATCGTCCTGACGACATCGAAGAACGAAGACTTCATACCGTTATTCTTCAAGCGGCAGCTGCCTTGCAAAGATTTTTACTAATTCTTTGTAATAATGAATTTGAAGCAACGTATGAAAGCGTTATGAATGTTATCGATACATTTATGTTACCAAATTTCCTACTATTTGTTTATTTGAGACGCTATTATGTTTTTAACCAGTCCGTCTATAATGACGTGCAATCCATTGTGTGAAGAAGTGACGACGAAAATCGTCATAACTTTTGGCTGCGCGACTATCGTCGTGGTACGCATGCGACGCGAAGAAAACGAATAGGTGTTGCGTCGTGCAATGTTATGACGAAGACTAAATTTTTTTCGCTTTCTTCATACGACGAGAATGACTATTGTCAGCCCTGGGTAGGTATGTAAATAATGTTGACGAAAAATACAGAATAACCTGCGAACAATTTTTTTAAGCCCTTTTTTATATTTGCCTTTCTTGTACACTAAGTGTACCGAAAGGCTATATTCTTATAGAAGGTCCGGAGACCCATAGTATTGTATACCAATCGGCTCTGTTCGAAAAGTTGACGAAAGTCGTGTTTATCTAATTACCGTTCTTTGCACTCACTCTCTTTCATTCGAACCTTAATCACTCTATACTCAATCCAGTTGAAACCCGAAATTGGGTGCTAGCGAAGTTGGATTTTTCTCACAATCCGTACGTTAAACCTAACTTCGGAAGTGGTGCGCTGAATAGCGCTTCGCGATATGAAAACAGCGCACCACTTCCGAAGTTAGGTTTAACGTACGGATTGTGAGAAAAATCCAACTTCGCTATCCCCCAATTCCGGTTTTCAACTGGATTGAGAATATCATGAACGACAAAAGAGTTATCTCCCATATTCGCCCTAACATAATGAAATGAGTGAAAGACAAATGAGCTTGTTTTTCATTTGTGAGAAAGATTCCTATGTGGCACTTGGAGTGGCAATTATGAAAAGGCGATACCTAATTGATTTGAAAGCATCAAAGTAAGTTCAATATGAACAACAACGGAGAGCTACCAAAATTTCGATCAAAGCAATCGTGGTACTTCGCCAGCAGTCAAAGACATGTGGTCAATCGTGACGAAATGGAGTTGACAGTAACACAATTCCCATCAGCATTCGAGAAGGATTATCATCAGAATCCGAGACGAATTCTCATTGAATTCTCTAAAGAATTTCTTTCAGAATCATCGAAGTATTACAATCAGAATCCATAAGAACTCACACTGGATTATTTTCGGTATCGTTATGGGATACCCTTGGGAATCTGTGGGGGATACCCTTTATAATCCATGGAGGATTTGCTTCAGAATCGCTCGTTGATTTGCTTCGGAATTCTTCCGGAGTTGTTTAAGGAATTGTTTCGAAATCGTTCAGAGATTTGCCTTGGAATTCATTGACGATTTGTTTCAGAATACTTTAACGATTTGCTTCGGAATCCTTTGAATATTTAATTCGGCATCCCTCAATGATTTGCTTTGAAATCCCTTTACTTCGGGACCCCTCGACGAACTGCTTTGGAATCATTTGACGATTTGCTTCTATATCCCTGGAGCATTGTCTACGAAATTCCTGGAAGATTCTCGTTTGAATTCCTGGAGGATTTCCGGCGGAATCTCTGGAACATTCTCGTCGGAATTCTGGGAATATTACCGTCGGTATTTCTGAAGGATCCCATTCGGAATCTCTAGAAGATTTTCATTGGAATCTCTGAAACATTCCCTCCGGAATCACTGAAGGATTATCATCGGAATCCTTGGAGAATTCCCGTCGGAATTTCTGTTGAATTTTTCATTTGAGATGGATAGAATATTTATGAAATATGGGAGATTCCGACGGGAACTGGTGGGAACTTGACAGCGATCCGTCACATATTGTCCTTTGATTGTGCGGGACAGAGCCGAGCGCTACTACACTTGGGCGCAATAGCTATACGCTATCAATTTGAGTCGCTGTAGCAATTATCAACAACAGAAAGCACGTGCTTTAGAAAAGAGAATATGGATGAGTTTGATTGATCCACAATTTCCTCACATTACAATTAAGATAACTTAATGAGGTGATAACATGTTCGAAAAATGGAATAAAAGTTAGAGAAAGAAGCTTAAAATAGAGGAAATAAATGAAGGAAGGGGCTATATAGCCCCCTCCCCACCCTAGGCATTGTGGCTAGTTACGCCAATGCACTGAACCTAATTTTTTTTTTGTTCTAGAGTATTATTTAGTATAGCCCCTCTACGCCAGCGGTTCTCAACCTCGAACTTTTGCATTTTTGAGGTACCCCTATTTTTTCGCTGTAAATACAAATAGCTACGCCTATCTTATATATGAAAAACGGATACGAAAACTAACGGCTCTCCAAAAGTTGGCTGAAGTTTTCAATATTCCGTGACACTTTCCAATTTGAATTATATTTATACTTCAAGCTTTCTACAAGACTTTGAGGACTTTCGGAGGCTTCCGAGAGCCTCTTGAAATGAGGCTTCCGAGCCTCTTAAAGAGAGCCTTCTGATCACCTAGGAAAAACACTTCTCAACCTCTTGAAAAGAGGCTTTCAAGTCTGCTAAAAGAAGAATTCCGAGCCTCTTGAAGAGAAACTTCCGAGCCAGTCAAGGCTTCTGAGTCTTCAGTCTTTTGAAATTATGCTTCTCAGCTTCTTCAAAGGAGGCGTCTAAGCCTTTTGAAACGAGCTCACTAGTCTCTTGAAAGAAGCTTCCGAGCCTCTTGGAAGAAAGCTCCCGAGCCGTTTGAAATGAGGCTTCTGATCATCTACAAAGGACGCTTTTTAGTCTCTTGAAAGGACGCTTCTCAGCCTCTTGAAAGGCGAATTCCTAGTCTTCTGGCAGGAGGCCTTCGATGTGCTTCCGAGCCTCTTGAAAGGAAGCTTCTAAGCGTCTTGAAAGGACGCATTCCAGTCTTTTGAAGCTATGCTTCCCAGCTTCTCCAAAGAGGATTTCAATTGTCAAACTTACTCAGACATCTCAAGATCAACATGGCTTTCATCTGAAGAGACCTATCTGTACGGACCTTGTACCGTTCATTCCGTCATGTTTACGAAGCATGGGACATGGAGCTCAAGTCGACGTCGTATATACCGATTTAAAAGCCGCTTTTGGCCGTGTGAACCACCAAATCCTAATTGCGAAACTCAACAAACTGGGCAGATCAGATGTGCTTACCAGATGGTTCAAATATTATCTTGTGGATCGAGAGAGAGCTTTGCGTGCGAATTGGTTCAGCTGAATCGTATCACTTTACTAACACTTCCGGTGTCCCACAAGGCAGCAACTTAGGTTGCTGCGTCACAGCAAGCGTAGAATAAAAAGATGACAGCTGCTCGTTGCTTCAGTTTTGATAAAAGTGCCCTTGAAAACGCGAGGTGGAACAACATTAGATTCCGAGGTTCTAAGGATCGGAAATTATTGAAACTATGGCTTAATTGTGAAATCAAGTGAAGTATTGATTCTCGCAGGTATTTCTAAAGCGGCACAGTAGGTTTGGCCGCTTTTATGTTTGAACTACATGTATGGTCGATTCTATCACTTTCACGAATTGGCTGTGTATGTTTTGACTAGATTGACTAGACTAGACCGCAGGTTCTATGGTTCGGAAAATATTGAAACAACATTAACATCCGCTCGAAAATCTTAATTGTAGAAATTAATTTCTTCGTTCTCTTTCTCTTGTGAGTTTGAAGAAACCCAAGTAGGTAGCACACTTGTCATAGACGACTTTTTGTGACTTATATACGATCAAATCAAGTCACATAAAAGCTCCTGTAACCAAAGCAGTCGGAACTGTGCTGTTAGGGAGGGCTTTGAGAATCTAGAGCAGGGCTGCCCAACGTACGGCCCGCGGGTCGGATGCGGCCCTCGGCTCCATTTTTTGTGGCCCGCGGCGTGTAAGAAAAATTACCTCAGATTCGGCCCGTCAGCTTTTCTAGCTGGCTCGGGAAGCTATTTTTTATTATTCATTATTAAATACGTAAGTTTTAAATCAAATCTCGAAACGAAAAATTATATTACATCCAATTTGAAATGATTGCATAGAGCGATCTCAAGACACAAAAGATTGATGTAGAACATCGCTTTTTGAATAGAGGAAGATCCGTTAATTATGAAACATCTGAAATTGTTGTATGGATCGTCACATTTAGGCCACCCCCTTCTAAGCGTTACGAAATTTGTGGACGCTCCCTAAAAATTGGCACGAGTAGTTTACGTTCACGTTGAAAAAAGGAAAGGCCGGTTTGCTTCACTTGCTCAGAAATTTTTGCTTTATTGAACGAATAAAATCTGAATCCAAGCAATCTATGAAATATGATATTTGAGAAGGCTCAGGTAGAAAACAAAAGTTGGTAGAGCTTCAAAGGTAGAGTGCTCAGTCAATTTAAATCTCCATTAATTGATTCAAAAAATGATACAGTGAATACGAAGTCAGAAAATGCAGTACGGGCCAATTTTGCTGTTGGTAATATTTTGGCATAACGGGTGAAACCTTTCCAGGACGAAGAACTTGTTAAAGAAAGCATTTCGGTTGTTGTTTAGGTGCATCGTGTGTCCTAAGGAAATAGCCTCTTCTAGTAGCACTAGTTTGCGCGGAACACGTTTATGAGTACAAGTTCTCACAAACAAACGATGAAAATACTGACGTGAAAAACGTGGCAAAGGTGGCTGTCTTCATAACTACCCACCATTCGTTCAATATGGCGTACAATGTTTTTGTTTTAATTTCGTTTGATTCATGATAACAAAACTTCGGAAGTATCGACGAGCTGTTTTTCGACATAAAGAAGCCAAACAAACACAAAAGGCTCGATGTACCTCAACCAATTGCAAGTTTTCACCAGGAGAAGTTAATTGCCGATAATTAGCACTAACTGCGTACGAACCAATCACCCAAAATGAGCGCTGGATTCGGGTATACTACCCAGAAACTGGGTACCAAAAATGATGTTGGGTAGAGTGCCATTGTACCGCGGATGACAGGCGTTTCACCCTCCTGCCGTTTACCGATGTGAATAATTTACCTGAAATGTTTCAAATGGATCCCTAATGAAACGACGAAAAAAATAAACAGGAACGGTTGTTTGAAAGCATTAAAATCGTGTTTCGTTTTTAGAGAATAAAAAAAAACAGTGATAATTTTGAAAACATTCAAAAAGTTATGTACCGAACAGGGATTGAATCCTAAAGAGAAAGAACAAGTCTCTCACTTATCATCTCTGTATACATATACGATATTTAGCATACCGCGAGAGACTTTTTTCGCAAGCTGTCATGATAGAGAACTGATTCGGGAGGCTCCACCCCATGAAAAATTTCTTTTAGAAAGCTCCAAATGCGGGAAGCACTGACTCTGATGATGCATTTCAACTTGTTCTACACACCTGTGCAGTAATCAACACGAAAGGAGCAAAAACAAAGCGAGAATCACAATTTTTCTGTGGGGGCTGCCTATCCGATTCTGTTTTTTTCGCACTTGTATACAAGTTTGATAAATTTGTTATCATGGCTTGTTATGATTCGGAACAGTTTTTGCCTCTCTTTTATCGTTGTTCGTTATCTATTGAGTGCGATTTCTGCAAACCCTGGTACCGAATATTTTCTGGCCCGCCAGCAAGTGTGAATTCTAAAAATTGGCCCGTGGCTTGAAAAGGTTGGGCAGGCCTGATCTAGAGGAACTGTAAAAACATCTAATTTAAAAAAAGAAAAGTTTGGACCCACAATAAATTACAAAATTGAGAAACTCGCACATTTGTTTTTCATTTATATTTAAAAAAATGAATCTAGGATCAGCTATTGTAGAAGTTCGTCGGCAGAATCTCTTGGTACAAGCTCTTTGTGATCCATAGAATCAAACTGGATATGGATTCGCCAATTGTTTTTTTTTTCAGGTCATTCAAGCATCCCCTAGGCCTAACCAATGGTCTAAAAAATCTTAAAAAAAGGAACATGCTCTTTGTGATTCATATACTCAAACTGGACATGACACTAATACACTAATTGTTAAATTCTAGGCCATTCAAAAGTTCCCTGGAATGCAGGATTTAAGTCCGCCCGTGCAATCAAAGGTCTCTTTTTAAATGGTAATTCATCGTGTCGCTGTTGGGAACGCCAGCTAAATAATAACTGCTTGATGGTCCGTACTTCAAAATTCCTCGTTGGTTCGGTCGGAAGAAGCGCGATCATGTATTGAAACCTTCTTTTTCTTCTTCTTCTTTTTATTGGTATTACATTCCCCTACTGGTACATTGCCGCCTCGCAGCTTAGTGTTCATTTAGCACTTCCACAGTTTTTAACTGCGAGGTTTCTAAGCCAAGTTACCATTTTTGCATTCGTATATCATGAGGCCAACACGATGATACTTTTATGCCCAGGGAAGTCGAGACAATTTCCAATCCGAAAACCGGCACCGGGAATCGAACCCAGCCACCCTCAGCATGGTCTTGTTTTGCAGCCGCGCGTCTTACCGCACGGCTAAGGAGAACCCACAAGGCGATCATTGTGTAGAGTATCAACACGTAGCTTATCAAACGAAGCACATTGATTTCGGGCCGAATTGATTTGAACACGGTTTTCGTCTTCATGTTTTTAAATAACATCGTACACAATAAATATTTGGTCGGTTACCAATGTAACGTCCCATGAAGTACGTTCTCAACTATTCCTTTCCCGTGGCGCCAACAGAGATGCAGAGGATTCCACGAACTAATTTTCATCTCATAATCCCAAATTGAATTGTTTCAAGGCTCCCCCAGACCTAAGCGATTTCATAGCCGCGACGGCGACAACTAGTCACCGCGCTTCTATCGTTGGATCGCTGCAGGCTGTTCCATTTACACTTCCATACCACCGACGACAGAATCGCAGTCGCCAAGCGATTGTCGCATCGCGTTTGTTTGGGGGAACTTTCATCCTCTTTTGCGCAAAGGAGTTAAATTTGCTTTTCATTGTTTTCATTACATCAAAGGTTGATAGGATTCTATAAATATGGAGACGCTTAGTACTTCACAAACCTTAATGAAGAATAAATGTTGTGAAATACTGTTCTTGGGTGTGATATAATTTTATTTTGTTTAATTTTAGTATTTGCTGTTCTATTGTCTTATTCTTCATCGCCTTAATCATGAACTTTATCGCATTGCACTTAATAATCTTGAACAGCAATAATTTAAAATGTGTTAACTGTTTAGAAACCCAGTGGACTAGAATTCAAAGAACTCGATTTTTCTCAAATGATTCTTTTGACAGGTCCTAAAATCCTACCCAACAAAGCTTAAAGAACTCTCTGATAAATAGATGCAGAGGCAGATAGAAATGGCTATAAGGACTGCAGAATGTTTAACAAATTGGTCTATATACGGTGTGCTGTCCATGAAGTGATGAATGGAGCTATCATCACTGCATTGTTCATATTAAAGCAGAGAGTTGCGTGATTTAGCTTCTTATGAGCTACCGTTATGCGGGCTTTTTTTTTGACTCCGGGTGCTACTTTGGATTTTTGATTTTATAAAAATTTAACGAATCATATACCAAGTTTGAAACATAAAGTTGCCATCCAACTATCAACAAGACACCTGAATGGCGAAAATGTTCAAAGTAGCCTCCAATTTGTGAAAGGAAGCCCCGTACGACGGTACCCAGTCGGAGGGATTGCATCGTCTATTGACCATCCATCTATCGCGAGCAGTGGATCGTCGGATTTGCAACAAAGCGTGATTCCGCATGGTGGCTCAATTTCTGTAATGTGCTCAGGCACGAGCAGTGTTATAAAATGTCATTGGCATCTATTCCTCCAAATCTTTATTTAGAAGCGCGATATCAAATTATGAGGTGTAACGAAACTATAGTGCTTTAGTGTCAGGACGTTGCTGTTAATATGTAATCTAAGGCGTGGGAGGTAACATGTACCTTAAAAATATAGGACCACCAAGTTCATTAAAAATTATGAAGTTGTTTAGGCTTCTAAAAAACAATTTTAGACAAATTAGTCAAATGACATGCAGATGATCTTTTACAACACTAGGCACAAACGAAGAAACGAGAAATTTTGGACCGCGAAATGGCAGAAATGTTATTAACCGGTAAAATAGAGTAGCCACCGAGCAAGTAAGTGCAGTGCTTGTTTAAGTCGTCACGAAAATGAAAGGAAAAAAAAAAAATCTAAATATTTGGTGTTCTGTGGCTCATGCGCATGTATTGTGATTTGATCTGGTTGGAACAGGCGCGATCTTCAATAGTTTGCAGTAGCCATCGAGCAAATAACTGCAGTGCGTGTTTTAATCGTCGCGAAGTAGTTAAGATATCGAATCAATCTTCGGGAAACTAAGTTAGACTTCAAAAGAAATAATTGGTCGCATACCAAGGCGATTTCCAAAAGATTTCCTTCCTAACTTATATACTATTCCTTTCCAGTGCGCTCATGGAGCTGCAGAGGGTTCCTTGGTCTCTTGTAGCAATGAGTGTCGAACTAATTTTCCTCTCCTTATCCTAATTGAGTGTGAGGACGTGGCCGGCATCTTTATTGGTCTTGAATTAAAGAAACTCGGAAGTTTGTACAGTGAGAATAGTCCCGTAAAAACTATTCAATTGGAAAGCTGTGCATATTTCTCGGGTTCTTATTCAAAAGGACATATGCGATTTTGTAAACAAAGATTCAAACGTCGATTTGCTAATCTGATAGCACTCCCACGCAAACCATCACTACAGGCAGGTGGGGGAAGCTTTCGGCTATCTGTTGGTGGTGTTGGTTTGTGTGGAAGTGTCATCAGATTGGACAAATCGACGTTTGAATCTTTGTTTACAAAATCACATACGTTGTAACGTTTTACGTTTTTTGCCGTTTTAAATTTACGTAAATTTCCGTAGCTTCAGATGTTTTTATCTTTTTAAGCAAAATCAAGTGTAAATAAGTTTTTGAAAATAGTTTTTACGTGTCGTCTATTTTGGTTGAATTTGATATTTGTAGTTTTTGACCTTTTTTTCTTTTTAAGTAAAATAAGGTTCAAATTCAAATTAAATTCGATACGTGTCAACAGCAATTCGTCCACATGGTTTGTGTCTCGACTAAATGTTGTGATGTTTGAGTACTATGACGACAGCCAAATTCAATATGGCAACGATACTTTGTAATGTTCAATGTAGTAAATGTGATGTTTCCGAAGGCGCGAACTCTATGTCGCCATTTGAAATTTAAATTGGCGCAATTGCTAAATAATGGGTTAATTGTTGTAGAAGGTTTCTTGTTCAAGAACAAACTCAAACTCGGTCATTTCGCTTCCATAACGGCTGGCAGTTAGAAGTTTTGCGAGTTTAAGAGTTTTATTTTAGGCGCGTGGCGCTTTTTTGGTACGGGCTGGAATTTCGGAGTCGACGAAAAGGGTTTACGGCATTTCCGCCGTTTTATCGTTTCGAGGAGTTTTTTGTGGAGTCCGTGCGCTCGTCAAGGCCCGCCCTTCGGGGTAGCGAAACGTAGTGTGGTGAAGTTTCGTCAAAAAGAGAAGCGAAAAGTGAACCGTCGATCGCCAATCAATCGACGGTGGTCCAAAACGTTCCGAACCCTACGGACCGTTCGGAAAACTCGGCGCGTGGAATACGTCGCCAATTGCGTACCACAGTGCCGGATTGGAACCGAAGGCGAGGGTTCATTTCATCACGGGCGTTCATTTTCATTTATTTAGTTACCATCTAAACAGATAACACTGAATCCACAATTTGACGCCACAATGCACGGTTCGAGGCCGCATCTCTCCATCCTCGGATACGCCCCACGCTCGCCCAGTCGTTTTGCACCTGGTCTGCCCATCTCGCTCGCTGCGCTTCACGCCGTCTCGTACCTGCCGGATCGGAAGCGAACACCATCTTTGCAGGGTTGCTGTCCGGAATTCTTGCAACATGTCCTGCCCATCGTACCCTTCCGGCTTTAGCTACCTTCTGGATACTGGGTTCGCGGTAGAGTTGGGCGAGCTCATGGTTCATTCTTCGCCGTCAAACATCTTCTTCCCGTCATCACGGGCGGTCATAGCCGTAAAAAGCAAAGCCGTGCGGAGGTACGTTGGCCCTTGTCCGGAGGGGAAAATCAACCAGGGAAGCGCGACATCCGTCGACGCAGCTCTCACGAGTAAATCGGAGGCCTTCCGTCCAGCTGCGCACCATCCTGCATCTAGGCGATTCTTCTGTCGCCGCCATCGTCAAGGACAGCTTCGCCGCCATCGCCACGAACAGAAAAATATATTAAGCTCGTTTAGTGGAATGTATTAAACCGTCTAAGACGAATTAAGTACTGTCCATTTAATTCCACCAGTTAATTTTCGTTATCTTTGCAGATACGTATTTCGACCACAACTGTGTTATCTTTGCAGATACGTATTTCGACCACAACTGTGAAGACGACCACACAGTTGTGGTCGAAATACGTATCTGCAAAGATAACGAAAATTAACTGGTGGAATTAAATTGCCACGACCAGGTTCGACGCCATCGTTCCGAACCGGTTTGCCGCCATCGCGCCGGCGAAACCCAGCAAGTCGACGAAGAAGAAAACCTGCGCAGGTATGTGACTAGTGTGTAAACATGGCCATGATCTAGATAAACATTTCCATATCCGTACCAATTCCAAATGTGTTCAACCCGAAACAAATAAATCCCATGAATTGTAAGTAAGAAGATCGAGTAGTTTTCTTAGTTGGAGTAATCGCTGAGAGATCACTCCGTTCGCTTTTCCGTTCCGTTCCGTTGACTACGTTGATCACTCGCTTTGCATAATTTCTGCCGGGATCTATTGGCGGGTTGGAAGAGTTTGAGGGTAACGTAGTTTTGGAGGTGGCCAAATTGGAGAAGCACTTGGTGCAAAGCAAAATTTTAAGTTTCAGCCAGCTATCGAGTGATCCCTGAGGAGAGAAGTCGAGTATTAGTCGGGCAAAAGAACTCGACCGGTGGTCTTCCGGATCCCGGAAGTGGCGCTTAAGCCACCGGTTAATCATAAACCTCGAGCTGAAGCTACGAACGGTTACAACGTCCTTTTGAATAAGTACCTGAGAATTGTTGTTTCTCGGCCAATCACGACTAGCAACTACGATGTGTACAGTCAATCAAGCTAAGCTAGGCTAAGCTAAAGAAAAATATCAAACCAAGCAATGCACAATGGTCGGATTCGTCAAATTCCACGACATAAATCGATAACTCGAAAACCATCAGTGCTAGAGTTTTGACGTTATTGATTTTATAAAAAAAAAACAGAAAGTTGCCATCCAAATATCAACAAGACACCTAAATGGCGAAAATGTTTAAAGTAGCCTCCGATGATCTGCAAGAAAAGATCTATTTTTGGTGTAAGTTGCCATTAGGGTGGTCTTTTTGTGATTTTTTTTGATTTTTTTAAATCTTTTGAGTTAGGAGATCATATTATTCTACAAAGTTGTAGAGAATTTAATTCTAAGCATTTTTGCTTAATAAACATTTATTTTATCTCATAAAGGAAATGTTTTATGACAAAATTACTAAATTTAGATAGGGTGGTCCCGAAAAAAAAAAGTTTTTAGTTTCCACTTTCATCAATTGAAAATATTTTCAAAAAGTGTCTTAGCATCGCTTCACGGTCGTTGGATGGCGCATTTTTTGGTTACATAAGATGGTTGATAGCTTCCTTTTCAAGCATATTATAAACGTTTTTTTATAATAAAAAGTGATATTTTTCTGAGCATTCTACTACAGCTAGTAGCACATATTAGCAAAAATTTCAATCGTATTCTGAAAGTATACATTCAGGCCTGTCAACTCCATGACATTTTATTTGTCCATCTTTGTATACTTTTGTTTGATAATCGTATTAATTTTGTATAAAAAATCAGCTATTCCATGGGAAACACATATACTGTATCTCTGATTTCGCAATATTTGGTAGAATCATTCTTTTTAGAAAATAAATAAACTCACGTTTTTATTTTGTCTTATACAATCATTTCGATCCAGGGTGGTCGAAAAAATCAACATATTTGAAAAAAATATTTATTTAAAAGATACTTTTTGAACTACTTGACCGATTATCAATGTTCATGGAATCACATGGTTATTCACCATCGGGTTGTATGGTGCTTCGAAGACTTTCACTTACATTTTAAAAACTGTATCTTTGGAGCAGGTTGTAGAACATCTCTTTTTTCATACCTATATTAGTAAAATTTAAAGATCAATTAAAGAAATTTAAGCATGTAGTCATTGCAGACCCTTACCTAGAAACTGCGAAAATTAAATTGTTCTGCGAATTCATAAAAAATCAACTTTAATTTTATGGTTATTTCACGAGAACACCTTGAAATCGGTCCAGTAGTTCAAATGTCACGTTTGAAAAAAAATCCACTCGGGTTGATTTAAATATTTTAGATAAAGAACGCATGGGCAATGATCGTGGGTTCGATTCCCGCCTCGGCAAAGAGGAAACTTTTCGTGATCGAAAAATTCTCCACCGGTTCACTGGGTGTTATGTGTCCTGTCCCCAGCAAACACAAGATCGTATATCATAGCGAATAAGTGTACAAAGTGGAGGACATATACGCACATTTTGCATGCAGTCAAATGGAGGAATGCGCCTATATCGCCTCCACCATGTACGATGATTTTGTGTTGGCTGGGTCCGTTGCCTAGGTGTTAAGTGTTCAGTCTGTACTACCTACCTACCTACTTAGTTGGAATAACCAGCATGGTGTACTGGGAATCCCTATCAAGCATAAGTAGATGCAGTAGAAAGTCAAAAAGATGAAGAGCTTCTCTATTGCTCAACCAAGTGGACAGAGTTGATAATAACTAGCATGCTGACGTGCGACAACCAGCATGCTTTAGCTCAGTTCCAGCGTTCCCAGGTGCGAATTTCAATGCATTTGATCTGGAAAATAATGGAAAGCAAAATAGACAAAGTGTTGTTCTCCAAATTGTAATAATAATTCGCCTCAAATGTCAAAAGTATTAAAAACAAAGACTAACTTCTAAACACAATTCGTCGTCCCGTAAATCCAGAATTACAATTGGATCATATTGTCAAGTCAACAGATGGTCTATAAAATATTGTGTGAATAATTAACCAACAATCATATGATAACTAAAATATTATAAGGGTATAATGTGTTTGGATACCAAAGTATTGCCTACTCCTCATATACTCACATAATAAATATTAGCATTTTGATTTTATCCAATCAATTTAAAAAAAATCCTAAATTGCAATTCTCGAGAGAGTAAGAATATAAATCCGCGATTTTCTCGATAACATTTCAAGGAACCGCGATTTTCGCAACTGGAAGAGCAAATCCACGACAAATCCGTGAAATTCGCGAAATCCGCGACTGTTGTAATAGTCTGTTGATCCATTCATTGATTATGGTATTGGTTGTATTTCGTTCCACACTGCCAAAAAGGCTTGCTTTTTTATACACGCCAGAGGCAAACTTTGTGATTCAAAGGTGCGCTCGTGCTGAGAGATAAACAATCATGTTGATTCGTTTTCCCAAGTATAAACTCTCGAAAACCAAAAGTTGTTGAAGTTTGCCAGAGTCCGAAAAACGAATTAACATGGAATCCTATCTGCGCGGCCTTCAAATTGAATGCCATACTCGTGTGAAAAACAAACCATCCCCGGGTGCTGGTTATTGCACCCATGATAGCTGATTGACCGTTGTCATCCCATCATCATTCGCAAATTATTTTGCCCGAATGGTTAAATCCCGGTCTTAATCAGAACAAGATAGCGCGGCGTAAATAAGTGCAACAATCAACGTAACTTTTACGTACTTCCAACAAACGCTGCTCGTGCGCTCTATCTCATAATGGTGCCATTTGCATTGACCCACTGACCCTAATGCCTACTTAATTACCCGGTAATTGGCTCGTAAGTCGTACCTAATCGTGTATTACGCGTGGAACCGAAAACAATTATATCACCGAATAGTGTAAAATTAAAGGAAATAAATGCCTTATCTCTTCTTGGTTCGTTTCGAGTAAATACTGAATTAATTTAAGACGAGTGATCCCTCGAACTGGACCTGATTATGGCATTGGGATTGCACCAAAGTTTTCGCGGTAAACAGTCCGCGTGGATGTTAGCGCCCGCCAACCAGATGACTATGGCTGGATCCGTTCGATTCTTCTTCGGAACTTACCGCTGGATGGAGGAAGAAATCTGGCCCAGTGATGGTATTTCCGGAAGAGGATGAAGAAGGGTTTTTATGGCGCGAGCTGGATGCCGCAGCTCGGTTCACGTTGGAGCTAATATTCTCAATGTTGGCCAACTGATAGAGATGACTTGGGGAAGGTACCGCCCCCAGGAAGTTATCGGCGGTCCAGTGGCGTTTACTTTGCTGCTGTAGATCTGCGGGCGGTGGACTTTGCGCTGTATGGATGACAACCAGTCAACGTGAATACGGTTGTCTTGAGAAGTTTTGAAGATAGATAACTTACCGGAACTGTCGGAATTATGATCAATCATCGGTTGCAGGATTCGGCGTCGAGCGTTGATGAACCAGTTATTGACCTGTCAGCGAATGAGAAATTGTGGTTAGCTTGGGAAACATGCGTTGATTCCGCGACTTACTTGTAATAGCGTGAGATTGGTTTGGGCGGCTAATGCACGCTTCTCATCCTCAGTAGGATAAGGATGCTGAGGCGAGTCCACGGGAGAGGGCGGGCGTGCAAAAAATTAAAAAGAGAAGAAAAAATCAAAATTAGTTGAAAACAGGGGAAACGACAAATTGGAAGCGAATACTAACGACTAGGTGCTGAAATAACCAGGCCCGCATCACGCTGGTTGCGTGTTTGGGCAGAATGCCGCGTTTGATTCGCTTCCCGTGTTCATCAAGGCTGCCATCGAGCTCCGAATCGTCGAGGTCGTCCGAGCTACCGCTTGGGGACAGTTGACCGTTTACAAAGGGGTCAATCAGGGGCAATGAACTAATGCCAGTTTGGTTTAAAGGGGTCGATCCTAGGATTTGCGATTGGGTGGAGAGGTGGGGCGTGTTTGGAGGGATAGACAAACCTGCTGGAAACTGGTTATGGGCAGTTACGGGAACATTCGGATTGGAAAGGTCTTGTGGTACTGATTCAACTGGGTTTATCGGCAATGTTAACTGTTGCGGCGGCTGAGCGAAGGAGCCTACTATGTTTAGGTTCGAAACTATCAATCAAAAATATTATGGACCAGCCTAATGGGAATCTTACCTTGCATATTGCTATATTCATTGGTATCGTTTGCGGACAGGTAGTCGGTGTTTTGGTAGAATCCTTGAGCACTGCCGGAGAGATCCTGAGGATTGATAGACCCGTGTAAATTATTCCCATGCATTTCGTATTCACCGAAAGTGGTACTAACCTGCTCCGGGCTATTGATGGGACTGTTGGAGTTCGACAGATTATTATTATGCTCCAAGGCATAATCTGATCGAAGCAGGTTTTCCGATTGCATCTTTCCCCGAAGGCAGGCAATGTAGCGTGTGCAGAAGTCCCTACACAGTTCTTGCACCTTTTCCAGCTCCAACAGGTGTATCCGCAGCACTTGCAGGGCTTTGATCATAAGGCCGTCCAGTTCGGAATTATTAGTTAATAGGGGGCGTTTTTCCTTCTCCAGCAGTTGCACGAACGCCTAATAAATACCAGAAGCCAAATTGAATTGAATTACTTCAGTTCTCATCAAAACCAACATTTTTGTTCCGCCCTACCTGAATATCCCGGGCAAAGCTATCGCCATCGCTCGTACCATTACTGGAACCATTCGGGCTGGACGAATTTGAGGAGGGAATGTAGCCTTGTGTTGCTTGTTCACATTTCTCTAGTAGCAATGCCAATAGTGAGAACAGTGGATGTCTGTAAAAGAGAAACCGAAGACGATTGTTAGGAAGCAGACCGAACAAAAAAAAAAAACTAAAATCGAAATGCATTCCGGTTCAACATATGAAAAGGCTCTGGCTTAGCCTTAGCTTCTTTTACAAACGGAATCGACGAAGCGGAGGACAGTATTGTACGTTGTCATACTCCCCTGTCCTGGTCGTAATAAAGATATTACAGTTATTTCAACATTGCCTGGTTCAGTGTGCCTTTGTGAAGGCCCCTTCCTTTTTCCCTGGGTGGTTCCGTCAGTTTGGATGGATTCGAATGGATGACGAGAAAGACGACGATGGTGATTGGGGATGACGATTGTCCCAAGGAGCTTTGTAAAACATCATGTCGATGTCGGTATATTTACTTGTAGTCCAATATCCGACGTAACTACATCGGAATAACGTGTGCATTCGAAATCACATTTTATGAACGTATTGAGGCGAGGTGCCTGAGGGATAGGGTAGTGGCTTCTCCTAATCGGTTGCATCATATTATTTTCTATATATTATGTCTGAAGTTCTGAGAATCCTGATGCATATAAATTTTGATGTCGAATTTGTTCAACCTTACATTATTTCTCATAATAGGGTAATTAAATTTGAATGAATATAAATGGAATAATTAGCTCAAATAAAAGTGTGCGAAACAAGAGATTTAAGAATTTGATAATAAAACGTTGAAGCAGTTTTAGAAGCTTTGAAGTCAAAGCATTTTTATCACGCCCAAAATATCTGCTTGTCACCAAAGATGTTTTAGATCATTTTTGATCATTAAGTAGATAGTCAACAACTCACTTCAAAGGCTGAATTTCGATAATAAATATTTAACACAGTGCACTATGGTCCAGGATACAGATCCATAGATTTACAGTGCACTATGGACCAGGATACAGATGCGGAAAGATGCATTTTACGCCAAAACTATATTTTTTAGAAAAAACTGTTGTTCTACAAAATTGTTCGAAATAGTAAGGCCATCATTATGGTTCTACCGAAAAATAAAGTGACCCATCATATAAAAAAAATTTGAAAATATTATTTTTATTTCTCGGAATATTGACATGTTATGTTCTACAAAGTTGTAGCGTGGCTTATTCCAATCAATTTCGCTGAAAAAAAAATTTCTGTGGCTCTTAAGTTGGCTGATTTAGAGCAATTTTACCTAATTGGATTAGGGTGTACCTCAAAAAAACAGTATTTTTGATCTACTTTTTTTGTTTTAGATTTCTCGAAAAAGTCGTGTTCAGGTGACTTTGAGAGCTCAAAAAAAATGCAACTTTTGATGGGTAAATATGCTCAATATCTTTTTTCGATCAAAAGTTATAGAGTAGAGCAAGAGTGCGCGTGGGGTAAGAGTACGTTTTCGATTTTTTGAAGTAATAAAAAAAGATAAACTAGCAGCACTGTATCAGTTTGACAGATATTCTGGCCAACTATTATCATGTGTAATTGTAAACGATTTGATTAAACAACAAGTGAGATATGGAGTTAGATAATTTTTTGGTCATTTTGCTAAAAATATTTAGGTTTCCGCATTTTGTATTTCATTACCATACGTTCAATCAGGTGAACATTATACCATTTCGAAAACCTATTGTATAGAGTACTTTATGGTGCAGAACACCAGTTCGGTTGACTTTCCAAGAAGTCAAAACCATTACTTGAATAATTTTTGGGACTATGGGGTAAAAGTACGCAGGAACCGGTGGGGCAAGAGTACGCATATGAATCTTCAAGTTCTGATGTCAAACCCGTATCTCCGGCCAAGATAAGACTTCTTCCAAAGCGTAAAGATTCACAACTATGAAAAAAGGGACAGAATTCTAAATTATAACAAGTTTTTAGGATAAATTGAAGTAATTCGGTGTTAGAAAGGACTTAGCGAACAAAGAACCTGAAGCGAAATAATGAAATTGTATTAGGACTTGTTGTACATCTAAACATAGTACGAAAACACAATTTCATCTAAATGATAATTTCATTTAATCTAAAGAAACATTCATAAATAACGCAACGTTTAGCTGGGAGGGGTTGCGAGATGTATGACGATCCATATAATTTTTAGAGGATTCATACAAAAAGTGTAATATAGTCACATTACGTGATTGGTGGACTTTCTTTAAGGAAAATTTATTTGTATACGCCACGTGAAACCTGATATATCTTTTTACCTCTGTAGTTTTTTGTATATACAAAAAACAATGGTTTTTCGTATGGAAGTGCACAGTTTTAGGACCCCCTCCCCCTTTAAGAGTTACGTAATCTTTAAACGTTCCCTAATATATGCTCATTGAACATCAATTAAATGTTATTAACTCTTATTTGTGTTAATATATACTTAAAGCACATGATTGGATAAATGCGTACTCTTACCCCACCCGATGCTCACTTTTACCCCACCGGTGGGGTAAGAGTGCGTTTTTCACTTGTCTTGCAATAAGGGTTCTACTAAAACGAATATCAATAATTTCAATATTTTTTGCACTGGGTAACATAAAGGAAGAGTAAATGAATCATCGACATTGATTTGATATGCAGAAGCTTGCTTCATAAGGGCCACATGATCGATTGAAAACTAAGTGCGTACTCTTGCCCCACTCTACTCTAATCGTTTTTCTGTCAAAATTACATTTTTTTCATAAGTTGATATCTCCGGTTTGGGCAGACCAAAAAAATATATTGACACGGCATTTGAAAGAAAAAATTAATATTCTTTATTGTGTCAAAAAATTGGGGATATGTTATTTTTTTTACCTCAAGTTTTATCAATTTTACTAAAATCATGTTTTTTCAAATAAATCTATATAACTCGACAACGGAAGAAGATACAGACGATATTCTTATAGCAAAACAGGCGTTTTGAAAAGCCCCAAAAGTCTCCAGAAGATGACATTCGTGAGAAATGAAAAATAAAAAATCTACAGCTTTAACACTTTTTATAAGTTTTATTATTATCATCGTATTGCAAGATTTACGAGAAAAGATGCATTTTCGGTCTGAAGCATACTTTTAAGAAACAAAGTTTGTTTTACAAAGTTTTTCTGGATACTTGGGCCCTTATTATAGAGTTACCGAAAAATAGGGTGGGCCATTTTTAAAAAATATGAAATTTTTATTTTTTTTATTTTGCGGAATATTGACATAAAATGTTCTACAAAGTTGTAGCGCAGCTTTTTCCAATCAATTTTGTTATATAAACTTTTTATGTAGCTCTTAAGCTCACTTGTTTAGAGTAATTTTACTTACCAGGATTAGGGTGTCCCTTAAAAAACAATATTTATGA
This sequence comes from Armigeres subalbatus, assembly GCF_024139115.2. NCBI lineage: Eukaryota > Metazoa > Arthropoda > Insecta > Diptera > Culicidae > Armigeres > Armigeres subalbatus. Next base: position 65,197,669 of record NC_085140.1, read on the forward strand.
TCTGCTTATTTCTTTTTTTATTTTTAACGAATGTCACCTTCTGAAGACTTTTGGGGCCTTTTAAAACGCGTGTTTTGCTATAAGAATATCGTCTGTATCTTCTTCCGTTGTCGGGTTCAGGGTAGAAATATTTCACAGTCAATGCAGTGAAAAACATGGATCTCAGTATAATCTGCAGTCGCCTTCATCGCCGCCGTGGTGAGTGCGACTGGGTGCAGCCGAAAAATCACTTCCAACACCGACAGTTCAATTTCGCATTCAGCCACTCACAAGTCGCTCTGACAGGCTGCTCAGTTCGCGCCGTACCGTATGACTGTGAGTGGCCCATTTAAACGCGTGGTGAATTTTTTCAATTTGGTGGGTGAATGTGTACATTTTGCTGTGGTAAATTTCATCTTCGCGGCGCAGTGGGTGATGTGAGTTCTGTTGTTTACTTTTCTGCCTCTCCGGGAATGTGAGGTTGATTTCAAAGCAGGAAGAAAATAAAAACATGATATAAAAAAACATCACCTTCATCCAGTGCTGCCGAAAATTTACAACCCTGGTCGGGTTATATCAATTTATTTAAAAAAAAACATGATTTTAGTAAAATTGGTTAAACTTGAGATAAAAAAATAACATATCCCCAATTTTTTGACACAATAAAGAATATTAATTTCTCTTTCATATGCCGTGTGAATATATTGTTTGGTCTGCCCTAACCGGAGATATCAACTTATGAAAAAAAATGTAATTTTGACAGAAAAACGTTTATAACTTTTTATCGGAAAAAGATATTGAGCATATTTACCCATCAAAAGTTGCATTTTTTTGAGCTCTAAAAGTCACCTGAGGACGACTTTTTCAAAAAATCTAAAATAAAAAAAAAGTAGATAAAAATACTGTTTTTTTGAGGTACATCCTAATCCAATTAGGTAAAATTGCTCTAAATCAACTAACTCAAGAGCTACAGAAAAAGTTTTTTACAAAATTGATTGGAATAAGCTGCGCTACAACTTTGTAGAACATAACATGTCAATATTCTGAGAAATAAAAAAAATATTTTCAATTTTTTTTTCTATGATGGGCCACCCTATTTTTTGGTAGAACCATAATGATGGCCTTACAATATCGAACAATTTTGTAGAACAACATTTTTTTCTAAAAAATATAGTTTTGGCGTAAAATGCATCTTTCCGCGTAAATCTGTATCCTGGACCATTAGAGTGATTCAAATTTTGACTTTTTTGCTCACCTATGCTTAAACGATGGCATTTGCTATTTTAATAATCGTCCTAAGTTTTTAGCTGATTTGGATGTAATTTAACTGAGCACAAGCAGTTTGAAGCTTGTATGAAAATTACTATGAAAACAGTAACTTTTGTGAAAACCAATTCCGCATCATTGCCCCTTGAGCTCTAAAAATGTATGAATATGTCAGCAGCATAGAAAATTTAACAAGGAAAAACATCGTCGTTGTTGCTCAACGATTTGATGCTGGCAACAAAAGTTATTAGGAAAATACGAAATTGTGGGAAATTCAATTTAACACGTAAAAGAATAACATCAATATCAATAATGAGCATTTTTGTTTTCTTTATAATTTTGCTCAAAAAAGTCAGATTGCATCGCAACAACAACTGACTTTCAGCTTAGGATCTATTCTATGATGGCGATGCGTTAAATATATTCAAATAGATTCTGAGCTGCTTCCCGAAACGATGCTTTACGTTATTGGCAATTGGCACGTGCACAATCAAATTACATCCAAATCAGCTAAAAAATTAGGAGGACTATTAAAATAGTAAAATCAATCGTTTAAGCACAGGGGATCGAAAAAGTCAAAATTTGAATCACTCTACTGGACCATAGTGCAGTGCATTTTTAGACGTGATGTTTTTTTGTACAACACGGCTTCACAGTGCTAGTTACATTAACTTATAAGGGAAGAGGTTTGGTTATGGATAACCCCTTTGTCTTTGGTCCAAAACTTCGACCATACAGGCGACATTTGTATACCAATGAAAAGCTAGACAAATAATATTATTGTAGCGAAGAAAATATGTTGATTTCGACGATTTGAAACATTTTGCAAGTTTTGAATTTTAGGGCAATTTTATTTTGTTGCTCGGTTGTGGGTATCCTTAAAAACCCGGCCGAAAATAGAGAAAAATAAACGAAATCTGCCCAGTTTTAAAGAAAAAGAGTAATTCATTCATTTTAATAGTCATGAGGCATTTTAAAAGCCATAATAATAAACCTAGCAGTGATGATGTCTTACTCGTGCATTATGGAAGATAATGAATACAATCACTTTAAAAAAGTCCAAAATAGCACTTCAGGTAAATGAGTTAAATTTTTTCTTATTGCTTTACATTTTTTGCATTCATTTATATACATCACAGATATAAACATTTTTGCCTTTCTCGTATACTAAGTATACGTCAAGGCTATATGATCGCTCCAAAAACAAACTTTTTATAGAAGGCCTGGAGACCCATAGTGTTATATACCGATCGACTCAGCTCGACGAATTGAGGTGATGTCAGTGTGTGTGTGTTTTTTTTTCTTACTAAACAATGGAGGGGGAATCTGCTCAACCTCCAGCAGCAAACGAGGGAGGCAGGACTACATCCCCGATCCACTAAACCGTTTCCATTGCCGCCAAGCCCATAGTCCCTTCGGTACAACCAGAAAGTAATGCTTCAAAGGGGGGGCAGTGCACAACGCACCCTCGAGGTTAGCTGCGTGTCCTTGCAGCATCGAACATCGTAACTCGCTTTTTTAGAAGAACACCATGGTATCGTGCCAGCGCGTTGCCGGCTTTCCAGGTGCCCTTACCACGCCCTATGTCCTCGAAAGGTGGGAAGGGTCGACTTCGCGCCTGCTTCCCTCTGCACGACTGGTATCAAGAATGATGATGCCGCGTGCACCCCAAATTGACTTTTCTGCGATAGGGCCTATTCGCCAGCACACAGAAGGACTTGCCAACGCGGTGCCTACACCTGCCCCAGCCTTGACGAGGCCCCTTTTCCGTCCTCGGGCTCGGAACCCACCCGGTTGACCGACGTCGCGAAAGCGACGATACGTTGTTCTTCGCGCGGCCACTTGTTCGATAAAAGGATCGAGTTCGACCACAGAGCGACCACCGGTACGACCCATGAAGCCGACTCCGATCCCTTGGACCACCTCTTATTTGCGCCTGAACTAGCCATCCTTGCGTCCACGCGCCACATTCTGTGTAGCTTCTAGACGTTTTGGGCTCGGAAGTTATGGTCAAAATACCACTTTTTTTTTATAGAAAAATTTAGTAAAAAAATGTCACTCATTTTTCAGGCACTTATCCTGAACCGATTTACTCGCAACAAGTTGCATTCGACGCAGGATACTCTACCATTGTTTCCTATTGAAAATTGGTCAGATCGGACTAGGGCTCGGAAGTTATGGTCAAAATACCAATTTTTGACAGAAAAATTTATTTAAAAAATGTCACTCATTTTTTAATCACTTATCCTTAACCGATTTACTCGCAACAAGTTGCATTCGACGCAGAATACTCTCCCATTGTTTCCTATTGAAAATTGGCCAGATCGGATTATGGGCTCAAGAGTAATGGCCAAAACACTATTTTTATAATGCACGAGAAAGGCACCATCACCGCTAGGTGGATTAATCAGGGTTTTTTTTTCAATTTCTGTTTTTTTTTTTCGAGGGGAAAAAAGATGATTGTTTGACAACTTCAGAAGGCAATATCCAATCAGTCCTCTTTCAATATTGAACGATAAGACCAAATTCCGCATCAAATGAAATTGTTGCGCGTTAATCGGTCAACGGTTAGTTCCGAAAAGTGCATATAAATGCCTGAATGAAAAACAACTATATGTTTTCTTCTTCAGATGTTTTGATCCTTATTGGATCTATTCAAGGATTCGAAAATATTGTCGTTTTTTCTGCAAGTATAGTTTCATAACTTTCAACCGTCATTCAATGTTTGGTTTTTCATCCCTTTTGCATGAGCATGAGCATGAGCATTATGACCGCACAATTCGTAGTTGCTACTCCGTGATTGACTAGAACTTGCGAAATTGTACAGAGAACACAATAAATGGGGCTTGGGACTAGCTACCCATTCTCAATGTACACGTTTCGGGAGCTCAAATATCTAAAGTCAATAACGGCGCCGGCCACGTCCTTACGGTCATATAGGAAGGGGAGGATTGTTAGTCCGACTCTCGTTGCTACTAGAGACCGAGAACACCTCTGCATCTCCACGATTGTCTTGGGATAGGATATCGTTTTAGTTACAAAGGATAATTTATCTGGATTCACTTCGGTAAGTGATGCGATCTATGGGATGGGAAATAACACTCTCGCTGTCTGAAACTTTCACTTTCTGATTTATTCACTCACCCGCGCAAATCAGAGCAAAATTACGGCGACCGGCCGATCGTTTTACCTTCCGCACAAAGCAAAACTAAACTTCGACGACCGGCCGATCCGCTGACTGGAGAAACACGACCACACAAGAAACAAACTTTCACTTTCTGATTTATTTACTCACCCACACAAAGCAAAACTAAACTTTGACGACCGGTCGATCCGCTGACTCGAAACAAGAGCCAACACGCACTGAACTAATTAACTTTACTACCGGCCGCGCAATGCAAATCTCAAAATTTCGGCAAATCGCGCGATCGTACGGCCGTCCGAAACAAGAGCCAACACGCACTGAACTAATTAACTTTACTACCGGCCGCGGAATGCAAATCACAAAATTTCGGCAAATCGCGCGATCGTTCGACCGTCCGAAACAAGAGCCAACACGCACTGAACTAATTAACTTTACTACCGGCCGCGCAATGCAAAACACAAAATTTCGGCAAATCGCGCGATCGTACGGCCGTCCGAAACAAGAGCCAACACGCACTGAACTAATTAACTTTATTTTTGGCCGCGCAATGCAAAACACAAAATTTCGGCAAATCACGCGATCGTACGGCAGTCCGAAACAAGAGCCAACACGCACTGAACTAATTAACTTTACTACCGGCCGCGGAATGCAAATCACAAAATTTCGGCAAATCGCGCGATCGTTCGGCCGTCCGAAACAAGAGCCAACACGCACTGAACTAATTAACTTTACTACCGGCCGCGCAATGCAAAACACAAAATTTCGGCAAATCGCACGATCGTTCGGCCGTCCGAAACAAGAGCCAACACGCACTGAACTAATTAACTTTACTACCGGCCGCGCAATGCAAAACACAAAATTTCGGCAAATCGCGCGATCGTTCGGCCGTCCGAAACAAGAGCCAACACGCACTCTGTTTGGTTTTTCATCCCTTTTTTTCGAAAAACTAGTAAAAATATAAAAAAAAAACCCAGATTAATCCACCTAGCGTTGGTAATGCCTTTCTCGCATTTAGTTAAGACACCAACCTTATATGGGGTTTATATGGTCCGATGTACCATTTTCTTCATAACTTTGAAACGCAATGACCGATCGTTATAAAATTCAATAGTGATCAACAAGGCTTTGTCCCCTGTCGAATGAAACTTGTTGCGAGAAAATCGGCTAAGGATTACTATACGAAAAGTTGTCTAATGTTTTTTATAGCTTTTGTGCACACACATACACACACACATACACACATACATACACACGGACAGACAGACATGTGCTCAGCTCGTCGAGCTGAGTCGATTGGTATATAATACTATGGGTCTCAGAGGCTTCTATAAAAAGTTCGTTTTCGGAGTGAAATGATAGCCTTTCGGTACAACTTAGTTGTACGAGAAAGGCAAAAATGTAAATTCGGAATTCCGTCTGCCAATAAGTCATAAGGGTTCATTAGGGGGCTGCGAAATGGTGAGTTGACATCCGGAAAGGGGCGCCTAACATAGCTCTGGTCTTCTCAAGTTCCAATACTCCACAGGTCTTCCGATGACAATTGACCGCCAGCTAAGGGTTAGCTGGTAGTGCAGCCTGGGCACTGTTGTCCTTCTGACATCAGCTAGAGTGAAAGGGTGCGTCCTGTGGGGTCTGCCTAGGAGGTGGTGGGGTTCGACAGTAGGCTCTGTTGAACTTCTATAAAAAGCTGCATGTGTCCCCAAGCAGGCCCTATCAAAGCGACCGTGTGCCGCTCAAAGTGCACTAGCCTAGTCCTGGTGTTGGGTGGGACTTTTACAAATTTGACCCGACTGACCAAGCGTCTGTCCACCAAGGAGGTGCGGCTGCACCAGCGTCTTTTCTGGCATCCAGCGGCTGAGTATGAAATGCTATTCCCCGGAAGCTATACCTAAGATGGCAGCCCCATCCCGATGGATAGGGAATCTTGGGCCAACAACCTACTGTTCCCGAAACATCAATTTTTTCGAGAATCCGATAATGAAAGAATACGGACTGATTTTACGGCAGCCAAATGGCGTCAGACGGCGGTACCAAGATCGACATAGGCGCACGGATCAAAGGGCTGCCTTTGCGAGTTTAAGAAATATCTGTAAAAACAGGCAGATAAGTGAACGCACCAAAATACGAATTTTCAACTCTAACGTGAAATCTGTGCTGTTATACGCCAGCGAAACATGGTGTGTATCAGTGGAAAACACTCAACGGCTGCAGGTGTTTATTAACAGATGCCTGCGGTATATAATTCGGGCCTGGTGGCCTCACAACTGGATCTCAAACAACGAGCTCCATCGTCGTTGTCACCAGAGGCTGATAGCAACAGAAATTCGGGATCGGAAGTGGGGCTGGGTCGGCCACACTCTACGTAGGGGCGGAAACGAAATCTGTAAACAAGCATTAGACTGGAACCCAGCGGGACATTGCAGCAGAGGCAAACCCAGAGGCTCATGGCGGCGAAGCCTCAATAATGAAATTAAAGAAGTCGACCGAAATCTAACCTGGCAACAGGTTAAAGCGATAGCCGGGCAACGCTCAGGATGGAGATCTTTCAAGTCGGCCCTTTGCACCACCGGAGGTGTACAGGATCCCTAAGTAAGTAAAAATAAGTCATAAGAAATCGTACCGATTGTCTGTCATATGAATGATGATGATGAATGATGGAAGAAATGGACGGATTTTGGCGGATTTTGCAGAAAAATGATTTGAAAAATGAATGAAAAATGATTTTTTTTGACAACAAGGCAGTCAAAATTGAATCGTCACATCCTATTCCAGAACCGAACCATTAAAGGTGCCTACAACCGAATTTGGCAGTGTTTTTGGAATGTGATGAAACAAATTTTCGTGCTAAAATTTCGATGTCAACGTCATTGAACCTCAAAATAGATTAAACTCACCATATATATGTATATATACGTATAGAAACTTACTTTTTCAAATTTCACTTCAATCAGCTGAGGTAAACAAACAACCATGCGTTCACCGTTTATTTCTCATACAGTTGTGCCATTTTTCCCATTTTTAAATCACATTATTCTCTCGCACAGAATCATACGTATCGGCATTAATCGATTTCACTTCGTCGAAGTTAAACGCAACGAATTTTGGAAGCTTGTCGTAGATTTAATGGATTGGGATCATAAAGAATGGTTGCATCTTATTATTTATTATTATTTTGTTATTATTTGACTAAGCACGTGCAGTTTGAAGTTTGTATGGAAATTACCTATAGAAATCGTCGCTTATGTGACAACCGGTGTCGTGAGGTGACCCATTAAAAATATAAATATAATATATATCATTCACGGATTTGCTTCAGTTCTCGCGCCTAGAATCATAACGCGTAACTGTATTCACCGATTTATCTTTATCGATTTTGTATTTCGTTAATAACTGATTTTTTTAAAAAGATACATCCATGATGCTTCTGATGCTAGATGCAATCATTATTGAGCACTTCAAAACATTAAACTTTCGGTAAACTACTGCAATTTGCTATTAATAAAAGGAAAACATCGACGAAGAGAAATCGATCGGTTGCACCTCATTTCTCCTGTATGCGTAAACAGTGAGGAAGAACTTTCAATGAACTAGAGTGTACCTTCTCTAGGCAGTTGAAAGATTGCTATTCTCAAACTCGTGAAATCCTAAAAAACCCTTGCTGCTGTTATTAGTCTTCGATGAGGTGCTCAAAAGTTGATTTTATTATCATTTTCTGGAGAACGACACTGACGTGGACAACGAAGCGAGGATTTGATAGCGGAGAGCCAGAATTCGATAACTAGCAACGGTTCGGGATTCATATTCGTCCCATGCAAGCTGTATTTCGACCCATACTATGTACTGGTTTTCGAAATTATTATCAAACCGTATAGACTGCAGACTGTAGGTGACCTCCAAAGCATTATATCGTCAAAGAAAATCCTTTTCGAGGTGGCTACACAAAACACAAAAAAATCAATCCAATTTGAATTCAAATTGCAATAGCTTAGTAGATCAATTCCCACTAATTAGGGTAATTCGCAGATTTTGATAATGAAAATTTAAATTATTTCATTATTTCCCATAGTCCTTCTGCCCGTCTACAACAACTGATAAATGTTGAACGGCTCAAAAGGAAGGCGAAGAAATATGTTGTTGAACATTTGTAAAAATAACCCTAGTTCCTTAATTCAAACAACATCTACTATTTTAATACATGTGCCTGCAGAGTGCACAACCCGTTATAGGAAACAACTCTAAATAACACTTAATCAACCTTAAAAACATTAGCAACTCAAGAGTATCCGAGTCAAGCCTAGACAATTCCGTTGAAAAGCTGGACGAACAAAAAAGAAATCAAGGGCTTGATATTTTTCCAAGTAACCATTAGCACTATATTACGCCAAACCGCCATATAGGGCCAATATACGGCTATTTAAAAACATATAAGCATTAAAGTAGCACTATATGGCCGATTTGGCGAAATATACGGCTTATTGGTTACTTGGGTTGTCTCTAATGCACACATTGTCCTTCCGAAAAATCCCTTTGAAAATTCGCTCCGTCATATGACCGTTTGGGTAGATAAGGTCAGCTAAAATTTCCCTCTCCAGCTAGGTCCTAGATCATCATCGACAACTTCTTTGCGCTTCTCCTATTTAATGCAAGTAATATTGTGCCTTGCAACAAAATGACAATAGCAAATTAGCTTAAAATCTTGGACGTTTATCAAAACCGCAAGTATCATTGTTTGAGCATAGGGCAAAGAAAAAGTCAAAATTTGACCCGAATATTCAAAAACAAAAAAAGTTAGGAAGGACAAGTTGAGGATTTCTTTGGTGCTTATCACATATGAATATCACGCTCGTGATAGTGGCTATAATCTTGTTTTAAGCGCTTTTTTATAAGGCCGTCACCAATATTTAATTGACATTTTGTCCTACTGGTCTTCAGAAAGTCGAGGGGGTGGGACATAATAAAAAAAATTAAAATGAAAAAAAAAATCAAAAAACTCCTCGGACTTGTTAAAGAATGTTTTGGACATTCTCAAAATTATCCAAATTTTATTTTGTTGCCTCCTCAAAGTATTATTTTTGGGCAAACAAATCTCAGGGGGAGGCATAATGGTTTTAAAATATTTGTTTCGGCCTAATAGTACCTTTATTATGTAATTTAGCATAATGGTGTCTCATTGACATTTTATCAGTAAGTTAATGCGATTAATTAATACTGTTCGGCAACTCGGCCGTACGAAAATTTTTTTTTTGTAAAATATCTTGACTGTGCATATGCACAGCACATGTTTTGAAATGGACAAATTGATGTGAAATTTACGAAAAAGAATCCATGTGTCTTGGAGTGACTCGAACCTTCAACCTCCTACTCGCTAGATAGGCGTAATAACCCCTACACAACAAGACCACTTAAAGGTCACGTTTGCGGAAAAGCCATCAGAATCCGAGTACAATCCGGAGATTGATTTTTGCTACATTCGCTCACAACTTTACAGTTCAGGTAACAGGTATTAATTTGATTTAAAGTTATACTTGTTCATATTTATCTGCGATTAACTGCCACAGTTTTCCCGTTGTCAAGTTGCAGTTTAATGGAATATGACAAAAAAATCCAATAAAACTGTGTTTCGAGTTTTTAAGTAGCAATAGCCACTAAACGGCATATTTTAACATTATATAAAACTTTCTAGAACATACAAAAAATATAGAAAAGAAAATGAAAAAGATATGGAGAAAAAAATCTCCAAAAGTAGTGATATTACGAACTTGCTGTCTTCGACAAAGTTTTTCAGGAGAGCTTTTGCTACTACTCTCGCAGACATATACCTTGCATGTTGTTAAAAATAAATTTTTCAACTCACTTTTAGAGGGTTTCATCATATAGCTGAATACCTCCAAAGAAGCGGATTGACACACTGACAAAGTGTCTCGAAGACGCCATTACGCTAATCACATAATAAAGGATTAAACAAACGCGCTAAAACACGAATCTAACCACCGTGGGATGTGGTGAAGAGTAAACAAGTTTTCTGCCTGTCATATTTATAAAAAAGGGGAAATTGGCGAAAATAACTCGGTTTTGGGGCTTCCGCCCTCATTCTAAATAGTTCTTGAATTTTCAAACGGAATAGAACCTAATTCAAACAGACACATCACCTAGGTTGAACTTACTTGTAAACCGCCCTTTTATCCGCCTCGAACTGCGCTTGATCGATGTCGCTTATACTACTGCTATTGCTAGGCGAAGACACTGGCGTCTGTCCGGAAGTTGTGGCATTGCTGGGAGAGGCATGATGTCCACCAGTCCCACTACCGCCTCCACCTCCACCACCGCTACCGCCACCACCACCCGTTGTGGTGCCAGGAATGCCGGGCGCCGTCACTGTCGCACCGGACACCGGAACTGCTGCAATGCTATTTTCTTGCATTATTTTCTCGCCGTTTTTCTCACTTCTTCACGAACCACCAATTTCTTCTCGATCACACACGACTAGCACCAAAATGCACCGAAATGAATCGACTTATTGCACATGTGTAGCAGAATCACAACTGTGTACTACACTTTACTCATCATCTGGAAGCCACCGGAAACCGGAAGCAGCTTTTCGTGTTCCTTCTTCCTCGGCTCGCGTACCACCGATTGGTTTTTGGTTTGGGTTGGGATTATTATTTTATGGCACTGAAAGATCTGCACACAAGCAGTGGAAGGTAATACGTGATTCGCGAAACCAACAACAGCCTGTGCGTCCGTCTCCCCTCTTTCACCCGAAGCGGCAAACCCGATTTGCATAAATCAGTTCATCAATTTGGCATTGATTGTTTCGCCGTGTCCCGGTTTCGTCCCGATCCGCCGGTTTTGAATTGAAACGTTCCCAGTGGTGCTGTGTGGGGAAGTCCTTTCTGGCAAGCCGTCTGTGTAGTTTATTTTGTCAACCTTTCAAAGTGGATTAATTTTTCCATGCTCGGCATGCCTTCACTGGGTTTGTGAATGTGGTTCGCTAGTAGTCCCCGTTGGCTTCGGTGGGTACAATGCTGAGGCTCTCGTCGATTGTCTGCGGAGAAAGGGAACACGAAGGGTACGAAATTAGATTTCCGTTGTAAAATTGATAGTTTTTCGGGTTTATGGACGAATGAGTGATCGATAACCTGTCTGGTGGGGTACATGCAATGATCATAATCATAATTATTTTGGTTGGGTAAATTGAAATCGTGATTGACTTTTATCGGTATGATGTCATTTTGATAATATGATTTGGGAAGCTATCAGTACCAGTAGAAAGAGGGAAATTCTTATTCCTATTTTAACCGTTTTCTCGGAAATTTAACGACAGATACCAAACATAGCTAGAAGAGATCATATGAAAGTTTCAACATGACTTGTTTGATGAAATGCTTTTCGGTCTTGACATTAAAATAAAAATAACTAAAAATGAAAAAAAAAGATTATAATAGATTAATATGTTTTTAGTGGAACTTCGTTAAGATACATAAAAGGAGACTTCAAATATTCTCGCTTAATAATAAACAATCATGCGCCTCCATTGCCGTATCACATTGTAAATTCTCTATCTTTAGTACAATTTTATAGAGCTTCTCGTTCAAATGTGTGTCGACTGTGCCACCAATTTGAAATAATTTAAACAGCCAATATTGACACCAGATAAGCTGCTTCTTGGCAGCAATAAAATAATATGCCATTCGAGATTGGGTTGCAATTGCATAGGAACAAAATCCACTTCTACAGCTAGGAGAAGGGAATGTCTTGCCTAATAGATAGGTTGGTTCGGTAGTCTCTTCGGTAAATCTGCTTTTGTGCGGTTGTTGGTCCGTCCGAAGGAACGAGGTGGTGGGTAATATAAATGAAGTGCCATTGGCTGCACTTGTTCGTACGTACGTACGTTTCGTAAAATGCATGGGCCGCCGACTGTTATGACTTTGGTAGGTGTTGGAGCTCGTCCGGAGGCCAAGACGTAGATGCAACAGTTTCTATCTGACTTACCCATGAAGCAGAATAAGATCAGGTGTAAGAAAAGGGGAGTGAGCTTGGTTGAAGTACTTGCGTTTGCATAAATGTTGACGGACAGCATCCTCCGTCATCTGAAGACAGGGCATATGATCTTACACATGACGTGTGATGATATGCCACACAGGAATACACACGCATCCACTCGTCTAATTTGAAAGAGGGAATCTTCCGAGGAACAACAAGAGTGGTGACACACTGCCGGATCGGCTGAGTGGTGGGTTGATTGCGGAGTGTAGCCCAGCCAGAACCGACGAAAGTGATCCATTTACAGATAAAATATTCAAATAAAGTCGCTCTAATTGAAGTTAATTTGCCGTACGGGTACGGTGTATTTGAAGAGTGCTTCTGCTGATGCTGAAGCTGTGCCAAGCCAAGTGTTTGATCGGTACCGACTGCCAGTATGTGCGATGTGTAGTCTTCGTCGAGGAACACAATCTCGCTCCAGTTTGAACAGTGAGTTTTACGAGTCTACGTGTAGGAAAAGATGCACACATGAACATGGTGTGAGAGAGAGGGGCAGCCCTCTCAGAAATGACTCGATTGTGGACCAGTTGGGCGGCCGATGAGATAAGACTTCAAAGGGACGGCCCGATATGAAAACTGTTGCATATGGTGGTGTTAAATTTGCGCTAAGACTTTTCAAATTGATAGCTGGATCAACTGTAGAATGATAGCCTCCTCAACAGAAAGTTAATTAATTATTTTTTTTGTTTTTTTAAAGTTAAACTTTGAATATAATTAGGATATTGATATTTCATCACTTTTTTTTCCTATTATCAACCACAGCAATCATGCTTACTGATAAAACAAATCAATTAATTATTACATATCTTGAATCTATTATAAAACTGAGCCTGAATCCATAATTTTATGAATTTTGGTGTACAGGAACTATTTTTTACAAAAACTCAATAGTTTCGTATATTGAACACTCCTTGTTTGATTTTACTATGGCCTGAGCTGTCTCTGTCAATCAGTAAGCTAACCGACAAACAGTAAAATATTCAAAAATACTTGATACTTAATTTAAACATCAAATTTAGGGTTAATGAGTGTAAAAAATAAATTGCAGATCAAAAATGGTGTTCTTTTGAACGAATAAAAAAGGAACATAATTTTTTTAAATAAAAAAAATATTGTGCTATAGTTTTGAAATTCATTCAATTTAGGGAAAACTCGTTTGTGCCAAATTCCTAATTTCCAGGCTGTGCAGAATTTGCTCTCAGTTGATAACGTTAAGCGATAAACGAGTGACATAATATTCTCACAACCGTTACAATTTAAAAGAAGAAGCATAATACAACCTGCCTGATACAAGTACGATGAACACGGAATTCACGAAGCAGCCCTCAAGATCGGGTTATGATAAAACGTCTCGTTCTCTCGTTCTACATTATTTGAGAACAACATTTTTTTCGCTCAATTGAGTAAAGCAAATTATAAATTATACCTGTGGCATACCTGGCTGTATCTGTGCTCTTCACGTCCCAAAAATAAAACAATATGTTCTAAAAGACATGCTACTCAAAAGCCTCAGATGGAAGATTTTTGCATCTGAAGCATTTCTGTAGAACAACCCATATTTCTAAAAAATAGTTTAGAGGTACCGACAGAGCAAATCTTTGAAAAAAAATTGTTTTTTCGTACTTATTGTCACATATTTGCCACATTTTAATATCTTTTTCAATCGTTAATTTTTTTTTCTGTGCACCATAATGAGTATCCTACATGGTAATTCGGTTGGTATAATGCAATTATATGACATCTTCAATCATTTAAATGGGTTAGGGACAAAGGTCCAAAGACAAAAGGTCGAAAGACAAAAGGTAGAAGGGACAAATAGTCGAGAATGACAAGAAACAAAAGGTCGAAAGGACAAAACGTCGAACGGGACAAAAGGTTGAAAAGACAAAACGTCGAACGGAACAAAAGGTCGAAATATACAAAAGGTCGAAAAGAATAAAAAGTCGAAGGGGACAAAAGGTCGAAATAGAAAAGAAACTAAAACGGAGATAATTATTCTCGCACTGCACTCTCCAATAGTCCAGGTCTGTCCTGGCCACGTCCTCGCGAATGCTGGGGAAGGGGAAGGATGGTTAGTCGGACACCTATTTAAGAAAGATGCAGTGAACTCTACGACCTTCTCATAGGTGCCACGGAAGGCTTTGGAATTGTTGTAAAGTTTTGCATTTTCAAAACACATTCCGGATATTGAGCTTCGTTCAAATAGTTAAACCAAATCGTGTCTTGAACAAAACTATGAAGCAGGCTGGTCATTCTAAACAAAAAAAGAGAGCCGATTAATTTAGAACAAACATTATTAGGCTAACTACCCACATATAAACCAAATGTAAATATAGTTAAAAGCATAAATATACTATTGGTTTGAACGGAATTGGAAATTGTAATTCATTAAAGCGAAATTTGGATTAACCCCACTAAAAATTTTTAAATAACCATTAAAATATTGTTGAATTTTGATTGATTGGAAAATATTCATGGGGTACTAAAACTTTAATATCTCAGCCCCGTTATAATATTTTTTCGATCTGTTTTCACTAAAACTCACGAAAGGGGGGTGAGCTGGGCGTGGTATTCAAAAAAGTCTACGTTTGTCTACGAAGGGAGACGGGAGCTATGCCAGGAGTCTACGTAGACTTTTCATTTGTTTAGAATTCGGAGAAATGCGCCGATCAGAAAAAAATAACAGTCGTGGCGGCTGTTTGGGCTTCACACCGAAATCCATTGTAGTCAGTCGCGACAGTGTGGATCGACGTCACAATTCTTAATTGGTTTCCTTTCTATAGTTTTACGACATTTTTGCAACGCTTTAACAGGAAAATATTTTGAATTGACTAAAATAAAAACTCCTCCCTCAAAAAAATTTTTTTTTTTTATTGAAAATAGGAAATTGCCAATTAAGAAATCATGGTATAAGCAACAAACAAAATTTAATATGAAATTTCTACAAATAATCCAAAATTTCCATAGACAAGAATTTTCCAAAAAAACAAAAATAAATTAACACTTCTAAGAGCAAAAATAGCAATTATGAATCAAGAATTTTCCATAATGAAATAAAAATTTCCCATTGAAAAAAAAACCCTTCATAAATTAAAATTCGCAAAAAAACAATTACAAAAATTCCACAAAATAGATATTTTTTCCACAAAAAAATATTCCACAAAAAATATATATATGGAAAGTGGTAAATATTAATCTAATATAACTTAAGAACGTAATCGATTCGTTTTGGGCTCTGCTGTGTTAATATATACAAAAAGTTAGTGAATTCGATAAAATTGAACAAATTTTTTAGCTTGCTTAGCTTGATTGACTGCTCGTAGTTGCTACTCCATTATGACCAGATCAGCTGTTCTTGCACTGGGAACCAACAGATGTTTGCTTGGGACTAGCACACATCTTCAATGTACTAGTACTGGTGATCTCATTTGTTAAGTCATACTGGCGCCTGCCACGTCAGAATGCAAGTCAATGTAGGGAAGGAGGAGGAAATGATGATGCAATCACTCGCCCACTACAAGCCGAATATACCTCTGCACTTGTCGCGAGTTCATGCGTTGAAATTTTTGGGGTAGGTTCGAGAGGCAGAGGTCCGTCTTGGTTAACGAGCTGCCAATGTGATAGATAGGAGAAAGCAACTGATGGAATTTCTAATTGGATGTAGGAAACGAGCTCTATAGTTCATTTCCAATTCTAGCAGATTACTGTTGGAATACTCAAGTTGAGTATAGGAATATAGGAATAGTAATGGAAACGGTATGGAAGTCCATTTCCAGTTCTTGCGATTGCTAAAACATGAGAAATATAGAGAAAGATACAAAGTAGGAGAATGGAACGGACCTGGGATTGAACCCACGACCTCCTGCGTATGAGGCAGAAGCAGTAGCCATATGACTACCAAGCCCAAGCCAATATAACGTTTTCATGACTTCTGAAGCAAGCCTTCTGCTC
The DNA here is from genome assembly GCF_024139115.2 of Armigeres subalbatus. NCBI lineage: Eukaryota > Metazoa > Arthropoda > Insecta > Diptera > Culicidae > Armigeres > Armigeres subalbatus. Next base: position 65,214,053 of record NC_085140.1, read on the forward strand.
GAATTAAAATAAATCTAGAGTGCCACGCTGCAATCAGACAAACGGTTGACAGTTATATAAAAACACGTGCTAGATCGGGCCGGTTCGTCTAATCTATTTTCTTCTTCTTCTTCTATGTATAAAAATGAGTTTGCATTTCTTTTAACGGACGAACGCTTGGACCGATTTACAACATTTCCTCACTGATCGATTCGTCTTAAGATCAGATGTGTATATATAAATGAAAAAACGAAAAATTTCACCGGGAAAGCTGAAAAATTGTGAAAATTGAACGTTTCATGAGTTCTGAAGAAAGCCATCAAACTCGAACTGAAATCTATTTAGAGTGCGACGCTTCAATTAAATATAGGATTGACAATTTGCTCGAAGGACAAAAAACAACCAGAGCCAGGTCGGAAAGGTTCAGCTAGTAAGCAGTAAAACTGCGCATTTTTTCCATAGATGACCACTTCTACAGCGTTTATTGTTTTGACGTAGGACTTACGTCTTTCTTTACTATACTGGGTGTCATTTAGATTTTTGGCAATCGAAAGCGTTACGCTGGAAGGGAAGATTTTGAACGCTACTAGCGCCTTTATCTTTCGATGGATTTTTAGGATTTATATATCAATCGACTCGGACACTCTCCACCATTTTGTCTATTTCATTGAAACTTAAGATTATTAACGATAAGCAATTGAAAATTTCAATTCTTGTCAAAGCCAGTAAAAATTTCATATGTACCCAATCCCGTGCATTCCTAACACGGACATCAGAATTCGGTATGTCACGGGCCTTCGGGTCGGACCGGAAGATTTTCTTTGTGTATAAAAGAAGCAGCGCCTGCCGTGTGCGAGTCAATACAATTTGTGACAGCAGCGCGTACTGACGTGCTTTTTGCTCGCGCATTTTTCGTTTCGTTCGTTCGCTTTTTACCTACACAGCGACAGCATGCAGTCACCAGCGGTAAAACTGACGGTGGGTCTGCGAATATGCATGAAAGAAGTGGGCGCATTTTTTTGTCATTCTGGTGTTGGTTGCGATGGATAATTTTTCGTTGATGTATTTGCAGAACATACCTCCTCTATTTTAATAGGGTTACTGCTTCTTGACTTGTTTCTTATTGTTGTGATTTTTTCATCAGTAAGCACGCATGTTAGCAAATAGAAGCA